>NW_026644705.1:0-321806 GCF_030020395.1 Manis pentadactyla
CCAGTTGTTGAGGTGAGAGAAAATGAGAAGGACGTTGCTCCACCACTAAATCTATGGCTGGGCCTTGCTGAAAACAAACAAAAAGAATTCACGGTGGCCAGATAGTGCTATTTTCTACTGACTGTCTCTGGGGGCTCAAACAGAATCCAATTGTTTGATTGTTTGTTTTTCAGTTTCACTCGTGTAGGGTACTTGTCCCCACACCTTCAGCTTGTAGTTTGTCTTTGTCAATGGATCTCAAGTGAGTCTCCTGTAAGGAAGCACGTAGGTTTCTTGAGTTTTCATCCGTTCTTTTAACCCTGTGTCTTTTGTTTGCAGCACTCAGAGCCTGACCTTTTATTCTGATGATTCAGTGCTGTGCCCTTATTGCGCTTAAAAAATTTTTTTTGTTACTCATTAATCTACAATCACGTGAAGAACATTATGTTTACTATGCTCCCCCTTATCCAAGTCCACCAGCAAAAACCTCTTAAAGTCGCTGTCCATCAGCATAGTTGGATGCTTTAAACCCCTACAGCATTTACCCCTTCAAAGACACCGATACAGTCGCTGTCATCAATCATGGAGTAGTAAGATGCTATATAACCTCTACTAGTCTTCTCTGTGTTGTACAGCACTCCCCATGTCCCGCGCGACCCCACGCAATATACATGGTAATCCTAATGCCCCCAATCTTTCTCCCCACACTTATCCCTCCCTTCAGAACCACCCTGTGCAGTCCTTTTCCCCTTTGGCAACTTTTAGTCAACTCTCGGGTTCTGTGAGTATCCTGCTGTTTTTTTTCCTTCAGTTTCTCTTTGTTGTTATACTCCACACATGAGTGATATCATTTGATATTGTCTTTCTCCGCCTGACCTATTTTTCTGAACATACTACTGTCTAGCTCCATCCACGTCATTGCAAATGGTAGGATTTGTTTTCTTCTTATGGCTGCTTACTGCACCTTGTAAACTGGATTTCATCTTCCTTTTTGTTTGTAGTTTAGCTATGTGATTTCACCATTCATCTCCTGGTTATGAGCAACAGCTTTGTGTCAATCGATATGTATCTGTATCTATCTATCGCTCTGTCTGTCTGTATCTATCTATCTATCTTTCTATATATCCTTCTTTCTATCTCTCTATCCTCTCTATTTATCTATCCATCTATCTAGCTTCCTGTCTTCTATCATGTGTATAATCTATCGATCATCTGTCATCTATCTATCTGTCTATCTATGAAACAATCTTCCTTCTGTCTGTCCATCTATCCTTATGTACAGAACAGTTAACTACATCAACTATGTCACTTCCCTACATTATGCTTTCAAAAACATTGCAAGGTCACTAGGCCGTAGGGAGAGCACTGGGCTCACTGAGACAATTGCAGATCGAATCAGCCGCGTGTGCTTACAAAACCAGTAAATGGTGGTGCAGGGACTTGAACCCGTATCTCTGTCCTCTGTCCTCTTAAACCTCCTTCTCGCTTGCTAACTGTATTTAGCCACATTCATTGACTAAGTCCTCACTGAAGACCCCAATTATACTTCCTCTGGGCCTGTTGTAGACAGAAAAGTATACTTGGTGCTTTACTCACCACCATGTTTGAGGGACATTGGCATGTTCACCACTGATAGGAGGAGGGACAAATAAAAAGGAACACCTATTTCTAGACAGGAGCATTTGGGAGCAAAGTGTGTGTTGTGGAGAGACGTGTTTGGTTGAGTGTCCAAACTTCCCTCTTTATGTGGTTATTACTTCTTTACAATCGTGGATATCATAAAACCCAGTGATTTCAAAAGCCCAGACGCATATTATTACAGCAATTCATTTGTTGATGTGAGAAAAATGAGAAGGACATTGCAGTACCACTAAATCTATACCTGGGCACTGCTGATACCAAACAAAAGGAATTCACGGTGGCTAGGTATTACTATTTTCTAGTGACTGTCTCTGGGGTCTCAAACAGAATCCATTTGTTTCTTTGTTTCAAAGATTCACTTGTATAGGGTACCTGTCCCCGCCCCTTCAGCTTGTAGTTTGTCTGTGTCCTTGGATCACAAGTGAGTCTCCAGTAAGGGAGCACTTAGGTGATCTTGAGTTTTCATCAGTTCTTCTAACCATGGTGTCTTTTGATTGGAGCAGTGAAAGAATGTACTTTTATTCTGATATTTGATAGCTAGGCTCTTACTGCACTTTGAAATTTTTTTTGTTCTCATTAATATACAATCACATGCAGAACAATATGTTAACTAGTCTAACCCCTTCACCAAGTCCTCGCAAATCCCAGTTTCAGTCGCTGTCCGTCAGCGTGTCGTAAGATGCTCTAGAATCACTACTTGTCTTCTCTGTGTTGTATAGCCCTCCCAATGACCCTTCACGCTACACATTATTCATGCTAATCCTAATGCCCCCATTCTTTTTCCCCGCCCTTATCAATCCCTTCCCACAAACACTACCCAGTCCCTTTCTCTTTGGTAACTCTTAGTCCACTCTCGGGTACTTTGTATATGCTGCTGTTTCTTCCTTCAGTTTTTCTTTGTTATCCTACTCCACACATGAGTTAAATCATTTGGTACATGTATTTCTCCGACTGGCCTATTTGACTGAGCATAATACCCTCTAGCTCCATCCAAGTTATTGCCAATGATAGGATTTGTTTTCTTCTTATGGCTGCTTACTGCACTTTTTAAACTGGATTTTATTCTTCTTTTTCGTTTGAAGTTTGCTATGTGCTTCAACCATTGCTCTCATGGTTATAAGCAATAGCTTTGTGTTAATCGATATGAACCTATATCTATCTGTCTGTCAATCAATCAATCAATCAATCAATCAATCATCTTTCTGTCTGCCCATCTGTCCTTGTGTACAGAATCAGGTAACCGCATATCCTATGTCACTTTCCTACATTATGCTTCCAAAAATCCTGCTAGGTAACTAGGCTGTAGGGAGAGCACTGGGTTCACCGAGACACTTGCAGGTCGTGTCGGCCGAGTGTACCTACAAAACCAGGAAATGGTTGTGCAGGGACTTGAACCCGTGTCTCTATCCTCTGTCCTCTTTCATCTCCTTCTCACTTCCTGTCTGTATATAGCCACATTCATTCAATAAGTGTTCCCTGAAGAACACAAGCATCCTTCCTCTGGGCCTGTGGACGACAGAAACGTAAAATTGTTGCTTTGCTCACCACCATGTTTGAAGGACATCTATGTGAACACCACTGATAGGATGGAGAGTCAAATAAAAAGGAACACCAATTTCTAGACAGGAGCAGTTGGGAGCTAAGAGTGTATTGTGGAGTGACATATTTATTTGAGTGTCCAAACTTCCCTCTTTAGGTGGTTATTACTTCACATTCATGAAGATCATAAAACCCACAGATTTCAAAGACCCAGATTCTTATTATTTCAGAAACCCAGTTGTTGAGGTGAGAGAAAATGAGAAGGACGTTGCTCCACCACTAAATCTATGGCTGGGCCTTGCTGAAAACAAACAAAAAGAATTCACGGTGGCCAGATAGTGCTATTTTCTACTGACTGTCTCTGGGGGCTCAAACAGAATCCAATTGTTTGATTGTTTGTTTTTCAGTTTCACTCGTGTAGGGTACTTGTCCCCACACCTTCAGCTTGTAGTTTGTCTTTGTCAATGGATCTCAAGTGAGTCTCCTGTAAGGAAGCACGTAGGTTTCTTGAGTTTTCATCCGTTCTTTTAACCCTGTGTCTTTTGTTTGCAGCACTCAGAGCCTGACCTTTTATTCTGATGATTCAGTGCTGTGCCCTTATTGCGCTTAAAAAATTTTTTTTGTTATCATTAATCTACAATCACGTGAAGAACATTATGTTTACTATGCTCCCCCTTATCCAAGTCCACCAGCAAAAACCTCTTAAAGTCGCTGTCCATCAGCATAGTTGGATGCTTTAAACCCCTACAGCATTTACCCCTTCAAAGACACCGATACAGTCGCTGTCAATCATGGAGTAGTAAGATGCTATATAACCTCTACTAGTCTTCTCTGTGTTGTACAGCACTCCCCATGTCCCGCGCGACCCCACGCAATATACATGGTAATCCTAATGCCCCCAATCTTTCTCCCCACACTTATCCCTCCCTTCAGAACCACCCTGTGCAGTCCTTTTCCCTTTGGCAACTTTTAGTCAACTCTCGGGTTCTGTGAGTATCCTGCTGTTTTTTTCCTTCAGTTTCTCTTTGTTGTTATACTCCACACATGAGTGATATCATTTGATATTGTCTTTCTCCGCCTGACCTATTTTTCTGAACATACTACTGTCTAGCTCCATCCACGTCATTGCAAATGGTAGGATTTGTTTTCTTCTTATGGCTGCTTACTGCACCTTGTAAACTGGATTTCATCTTCCTTTTTGTTTGTAGTTTAGCTATGTGATTTCACCATTCATCTCCTGGTTATGAGCAACAGCTTTGTGTCAATCGATATGTATCTGTATCTATCTATCGCTCTGTCTGTCTGTATATCTATCTATCTTTCTATATATCCTTCTTTCTATCTCTCTATCCTCTCTATTTATCTATCCATCTATCTAGCTTCCTGTCTTCTATCATGTGTATAATCTATCGATCATCTGTCATCTATCTATCTGTCTATCTATGAAACAATCTTCCTTCTGTCTGTCCATCTATCCTTATGTACAGAACAGTTAACTACATCAACTATGTCACTTCCCTACATTATGCTTTCAAAAACATTGCAAGGTCACTAGGCCGTAGGGAGAGCACTGGGCTCACTGAGACAATTGCAGATCGAATCAGCCGCGTGTGCTTACAAAACCAGTAAATGGTGGTGCAGGGACTTGAACCCGTATCTCTGTCCTCTGTCCTCTTAAACCTCCTTCTCGCTTGCTAACTGTATTTAGCCACATTCATTGACTAAGTCCTCACTGAAGACCCCAATTATACTTCCTCTGGGCCTGTTGTAGACAGAAAAGTATACTTGGTGCTTTACTCACCACCATGTTTGAGGGACATTGGCATGTTCACCACTGATAGGAGGAGGGACAAATAAAAAGGAACACCTATTTCTAGACAGGAGCATTTGGGAGCAAAGTGTGTGTTGTGGAGAGACGTGTTTGGTTGAGTGTCCAAACTTCCCTCTTTATGTGGTTATTACTTCTTTACAATCGTGGATATCATAAAACCCAGTGATTTCAAAAGCCCAGACGCATATTATTACAGCAATTCATTTGTTGATGTGAGAAAAATGAGAAGGACATTGCAGTACCACTAAATCTATACCTGGGCACTGCTGATACCAAACAAAAGGAATTCACGGTGGCTAGGTATTACTATTTTCTAGTGACTGTCTCTGGGGTCTCAAACAGAATCCATTTGTTTCTTTGTTTCAAAGATTCACTTGTATAGGGTACCTGTCCCCGCCCCTTCAGCTTGTAGTTTGTCTGTGTCCTTGGATCACAAGTGAGTCTCCAGTAAGGGAGCACTTAGGTGATCTTGAGTTTTCATCAGTTCTTCTAACCATGTGTCTTTTGATTGGAGCAGTGAAAGAATGTACTTTTATTCTGATATTTGATAGCTAGGCTCTTACTGCACTTTGAAATTTTTTTTGTTCTCATTAATATACAATCACATGCAGAACAATATGTTAACTAGTCTAACCCCTTCACCAAGTCCTCGCCAAATCCCAGTTTCAGTCGCTGTCCGTCAGCGTGTCGTAAGATGCTCTAGAATCACTACTTGTCTTCTCTGTGTTGTATAGCCCTCCCAATGACCCTTCACGCTACACATTATTCATGCTAATCCTAATGCCCCCATTCTTTTTCCCCGCCCTTATCAATCCCTTCCCACAAACACTACCCAGTCCCTTTCTCTTTGGTAACTCTTAGTCCACTCTCGGGTACTTTGTATATGCTGCTGTTTCTTCCTTCAGTTTTTCTTTGTTATCCTACTCCACACATGAGTTAAATCATTTGGTACATGTATTTCTCCGACTGGCCTATTTGACTGAGCATAATACCCTCTAGCTCCATCCAAGTTATTGCCAATGATAGGATTTGTTTTCTTCTTATGGCTGCTTACTGCACTTTTTAAACTGGATTTTATTCTTCTTTTTCGTTTGAAGTTTGCTATGTGCTTCAACCATTGCTCTCATGGTTATAAGCAATAGCTTTGTGTTAATCGATATGAACCTATATCTATCTGTCTGTCAATCAATCAATCAATCAATCAATCAATCATCTTTCTGTCTGCCCATCTGTCCTTGTGTACAGAACAGGTAACCGCATATCCTATGTCACTTTCCTACATTATGCTTCCAAAAATCCTGCTAGGTAACTAGGCTGTAGGGAGAGCACTGGGTTCACCGAGACACTTGCAGGTCGTGTCGGCCGAGTGTACCTACAAAACCAGGAAATGGTTGTGCAGGGACTTGAACCCGTGTCTCTATCCTCTGTCCTCTTTCATCTCCTTCTCACTTCCTGTCTGTATATAGCCACATTCATTCAATAAGTGTTCCCTGAAGAACACAAGCATCCTTCCTCTGGGCCTGTGGACGACAGAAACGTAAAATTGTTGCTTTGCTCACCACCATGTTTGAAGGACATCTATGTGAACACCACTGATAGGATGGAGAGTCAAATAAAAAGGAACACCAATTTCTAGACAGGAGCAGTTGGGAGCTAAGAGTGTATTGTGGAGTGACATATTTATTTGAGTGTCCAAACTTCCCTCTTTAGGTGGTTATTACTTCACATTCATGAAGATCATAAAACCCACAGATTTCAAAGACCCAGATTCTTATTATTTCAGAAACCCAGTTGTTGAGGTGAGAGAAAATGAGAAGGACGTTGCTCCACCACTAAATCTATGGCTGGGCCTTGCTGAAAACAAACAAAAAGAATTCACGGTGGCCAGATAGTGCTATTTTCTACTGACTGTCTCTGGGGGCTCAAACAGAATCCAATTGTTTGATTGTTTGTTTTTCAGTTTCACTCGTGTAGGGTACTTGTCCCCACACCTTCAGCTTGTAGTTTGTCTTTGTCAATGGATCTCAAGTGAGTCTCCTGTAAGGAAGCACGTAGGTTTCTTGAGTTTTCATCCGTTCTTTTAACCCTGTGTCTTTTGTTTGCAGCACTCAGAGCCTGACCTTTTATTCTGATGATTCAGTGCTGTGCCCTTATTGCGCTTAAAAAATTTTTTTTGTTATCATTAATCTACAATCACGTGAAGAACATTATGTTTACTATGCTCCCCCTTATCCAAGTCCACCAGCAAAAACCTCTTAAAGTCGCTGTCCATCAGCATAGTTGGATGCTTTAAACCCCTACAGCATTTACCCCTTCAAAGACACCGATACAGTCGCTGTCAATCATGGAGTAGTAAGATGCTATATAACCTCTACTAGTCTTCTCTGTGTTGTACAGCACTCCCCATGTCCCGCGCGACCCCACGCAATATACATGGTAATCCTAATGCCCCCAATCTTTCTCCCCACACTTATCCCTCCCTTCAGAACCACCCTGTGCAGTCCTTTTCCCTTTGGCAACTTTTAGTCAACTCTCGGGTTCTGTGAGTATCCTGCTGTTTTTTTCCTTCAGTTTCTCTTTGTTGTTATACTCCACACATGAGTGATATCATTTGATATTGTCTTTCTCCGCCTGACCTATTTTTCTGAACATACTACTGTCTAGCTCCATCCACGTCATTGCAAATGGTAGGATTTGTTTTCTTCTTATGGCTGCTTACTGCACCTTGTAAACTGGATTTCATCTTCCTTTTTGTTTGTAGTTTAGCTATGTGATTTCACCATTCATCTCCTGGTTATGAGCAACAGCTTTGTGTCAATCGATATGTATCTGTATCTATCTATCGCTCTGTCTGTCTGTATATCTATCTATCTTTCTATATATCCTTCTTTCTATCTCTCTATCCTCTCTATTTATCTATCCATCTATCTAGCTTCCTGTCTTCTATCATGTGTATAATCTATCGATCATCTGTCATCTATCTATCTGTCTATCTATGAAACAATCTTCCTTCTGTCTGTCCATCTATCCTTATGTACAGAACAGTTAACTACATCAACTATGTCACTTCCCTACATTATGCTTTCAAAAACATTGCAAGGTCACTAGGCCGTAGGGAGAGCACTGGGCTCACTGAGACAATTGCAGATCGAATCAGCCGCGTGTGCTTACAAAACCAGTAAATGGTGGTGCAGGGACTTGAACCCGTATCTCTGTCCTCTGTCCTCTTAAACCTCCTTCTCGCTTGCTAACTGTATTTAGCCACATTCATTGACTAAGTCCTCACTGAAGACCCCAATTATACTTCCTCTGGGCCTGTTGTAGACAGAAAAGTATACTTGGTGCTTTACTCACCACCATGTTTGAGGGACATTGGCATGTTCACCACTGATAGGAGGAGGGACAAATAAAAAGGAACACCTATTTCTAGACAGGAGCATTTGGGAGCAAAGTGTGTGTTGTGGAGAGACGTGTTTGGTTGAGTGTCCAAACTTCCCTCTTTATGTGGTTATTACTTCTTTACAATCGTGGATATCATAAAACCCAGTGATTTCAAAAGCCCAGACGCATATTATTACAGCAATTCATTTGTTGATGTGAGAAAAATGAGAAGGACATTGCAGTACCACTAAATCTATACCTGGGCACTGCTGATACCAAACAAAAGGAATTCACGGTGGCTAGGTATTACTATTTTCTAGTGACTGTCTCTGGGGTCTCAAACAGAATCCATTTGTTTCTTTGTTTCAAAGATTCACTTGTATAGGGTACCTGTCCCCGCCCCTTCAGCTTGTAGTTTGTCTGTGTCCTTGGATCACAAGTGAGTCTCCAGTAAGGGAGCACTTAGGTGATCTTGAGTTTTCATCAGTTCTTCTAACCATGTGTCTTTTGATTGGAGCAGTGAAAGAATGTACTTTTATTCTGATATTTGATAGCTAGGCTCTTACTGCACTTTGAAATTTTTTTTGTTCTCATTAATATACAATCACATGCAGAACAATATGTTAACTAGTCTAACCCCTTCACCAAGTCCTCGCCAAATCCCAGTTTCAGTCGCTGTCCGTCAGCGTGTCGTAAGATGCTCTAGAATCACTACTTGTCTTCTCTGTGTTGTATAGCCCTCCCAATGACCCTTCACGCTACACATTATTCATGCTAATCCTAATGCCCCCATTCTTTTTCCCCGCCCTTATCAATCCCTTCCCACAAACACTACCCAGTCCCTTTCTCTTTGGTAACTCTTAGTCCACTCTCGGGTACTTTGTATATGCTGCTGTTTCTTCCTTCAGTTTTTCTTTGTTATCCTACTCCACACATGAGTTAAATCATTTGGTACATGTATTTCTCCGACTGGCCTATTTGACTGAGCATAATACCCTCTAGCTCCATCCAAGTTATTGCCAATGATAGGATTTGTTTTCTTCTTATGGCTGCTTACTGCACTTTTTAAACTGGATTTTATTCTTCTTTTTCGTTTGAAGTTTGCTATGTGCTTCAACCATTGCTCTCATGGTTATAAGCAATAGCTTTGTGTTAATCGATATGAACCTATATCTATCTGTCTGTCTATCAATCAATCAATCAATCAATCAATCATCTTTCTGTCTGCCCATCTGTCCTTGTGTACAGAACAGGTAACCGCATATCCTATGTCACTTTCCTACATTATGCTTCCAAAAATCCTGCTAGGTAACTAGGCTGTAGGGAGAGCACTGGGTTCACCGAGACACTTGCAGGTCGTCTCGGCCGAGTGTACCTACAAAACCAGGAAATGGTTGTGCAGGGACTTGAACCCGTGTCTCTATCCTCTGTCCTCTTTCATCTCCTTCTCACTTCCTGTCTGTATATAGCCACATTCATTCAATAAGTGTTCCCTGAAGAACACAAGCATCCTTCCTCTGGGCCTGTGGACGACAGAAACGTAAAATTGTTGCTTTGCTCACCACCATGTTTGAAGGACATCTATGTGAACACCACTGATAGGATGGAGAGTCAAATAAAAAGGAACACCAATTTCTAGACAGGAGCAGTTGGGAGCTAAGAGTGTATTGTGGAGTGACATATTTATTTGAGTGTCCAAACTTCCCTCTTTAGGTGGTTATTACTTCACATTCATGAAGATCATAAAACCCACAGATTTCAAAGACCCAGATTCTTATTATTTCAGAAACCCAGTTGTTGAGGTGAGAGAAAATGAGAAGGACGTTGCTCCACCACTAAATCTATGGCTGGGCCTTGCTGAAAACAAACAAAAAGAATTCACGGTGGCCAGATAGTGCTATTTTCTACTGACTGTCTCTGGGGGCTCAAACAGAATCCAATTGTTTGATTGTTTGTTTTTCAGTTTCACTCGTGTAGGGTACTTGTCCCCACACCTTCAGCTTGTAGTTTGTCTTTGTCAATGGATCTCAAGTGAGTCTCCTGTAAGGAAGCACGTAGGTTTCTTGAGTTTTCATCCGTTCTTTTAACCCTGTGTCTTTTGTTTGCAGCACTCAGAGCCTGACCTTTTATTCTGATGATTCAGTGCTGTGCCCTTATTGCACTTAAAAAATTTTTTTTGTTATCATTAATCTACAATCACGTGAAGAACATTATGTTTACTATGCTCCCCCTTATCCAAGTCCACCAGCAAAAACCTCTTAAAGTCGCTGTCCATCAGCATAGTTGGATGCTTTAAACCCCTACAGCATTTACCCCTTCAAAGACACCGATACAGTCGCTGTCAATCATGGAGTAGTAAGATGCTATATAACCTCTACTAGTCTTCTCTGTGTTGTACAGCACTCCCCATGTCCCGCGCGACCCCACGCAATATACATGGTAATCCTAATGCCCCCAATCTTTCTCCCCACACTTATCCCTCCCTTCAGAACCACCCTGTGCAGTCCTTTTCCCTTTGGCAACTTTTAGTCAACTCTCGGGTTCTGTGAGTATCCTGCTGTTTTTTTCCTTCAGTTTCTCTTTGTTGTTATACTCCACACATGAGTGATATCATTTGATATTGTCTTTCTCCGCCTGACCTATTTTTCTGAACATACTACTGTCTAGCTCCATCCACGTCATTGCAAATGGTAGGATTTGTTTTCTTCTTATGGCTGCTTACTGCACCTTGTAAACTGGATTTCATCTTCCTTTTTGTTTGTAGTTTAGCTATGTGATTTCACCATTCATCTCCTGGTTATGAGCAACAGCTTTGTGTCAATCGATATGTATCTGTATCTATCTATCGCTCTGTCTGTCTGTATATCTATCTATCTTTCTATATATCCTTCTTTCTATCTCTCTATCCTCTCTATTTATCTATCCATCTATCTAGCTTCCTGTCTTCTATCATGTGTATAATCTATCGATCATCTGTCATCTATCTATCTGTCTATCTATGAAACAATCTTCCTTCTGTCTGTCCATCTATCCTTATGTACAGAACAGTTAACTACATCAACTATGTCACTTCCCTACATTATGCTTTCAAAAACATTGCAAGGTCACTAGGCCGTAGGGAGAGCACTGGGCTCACTGAGACAATTGCAGATCGAATCAGCCGCGTGTGCTTACAAAACCAGTAAATGGTGGTGCAGGGACTTGAACCCGTATCTCTGTCCTCTGTCCTCTTAAACCTCCTTCTCGCTTGCTAACTGTATTTAGCCACATTCATTGACTAAGTCCTCACTGAAGACCCCAATTATACTTCCTCTGGGCCTGTTGTAGACAGAAAAGTATACTTGGTGCTTTACTCACCACCATGTTTGAGGGACATTGGCATGTTCACCACTGATAGGAGGAGGGACAAATAAAAAGGAACACCTATTTCTAGACAGGAGCATTTGGGAGCAAAGTGTGTGTTGTGGAGAGACGTGTTTGGTTGAGTGTCCAAACTTCCCTCTTTATGTGGTTATTACTTCTTTACAATCGTGGATATCATAAAACCCAGTGATTTCAAAAGCCCAGACGCATATTATTACAGCAATTCATTTGTTGATGTGAGAAAAATGAGAAGGACATTGCAGTACCACTAAATCTATACCTGGGCACTGCTGATACCAAACAAAAGGAATTCACGGTGGCTAGGTATTACTATTTTCTAGTGACTGTCTCTGGGGTCTCAAACAGAATCCATTTGTTTCTTTGTTTCAAAGATTCACTTGTATAGGGTACCTGTCCCCGCCCCTTCAGCTTGTAGTTTGTCTGTGTCCTTGGATCACAAGTGAGTCTCCAGTAAGGGAGCACTTAGGTGATCTTGAGTTTTCATCAGTTCTTCTAACCATGTGTCTTTTGATTGGAGCAGTGAAAGAATGTACTTTTATTCTGATATTTGATAGCTAGGCTCTTACTGCACTTTGAAATTTTTTTTGTTCTCATTAATATACAATCACATGCAGAACAATATGTTAACTAGTCTAACCCCTTCACCAAGTCCTCGCCAAATCCCAGTTTCAGTCGCTGTCCGTCAGCGTGTCGTAAGATGCTCTAGAATCACTACTTGTCTTCTCTGTGTTGTATAGCCCTCCCAATGACCCTTCACGCTACACATTATTCATGCTAATCCTAATGCCCCCATTCTTTTTCCCCGCCCTTATCAATCCCTTCCCACAAACACTACCCAGTCCCTTTCTCTTTGGTAACTCTTAGTCCACTCTCGGGTACTTTGTATATGCTGCTGTTTCTTCCTTCAGTTTTTCTTTGTTATCCTACTCCACACATGAGTTAAATCATTTGGTACATGTATTTCTCCGACTGGCCTATTTGACTGAGCATAATACCCTCTAGCTCCATCCAAGTTATTGCCAATGATAGGATTTGTTTTCTTCTTATGGCTGCTTACTGCACTTTTTAAACTGGATTTTATTCTTCTTTTTCGTTTGAAGTTTGCTATGTGCTTCAACCATTGCTCTCATGGTTATAAGCAATAGCTTTGTGTTAATCGATATGAACCTATATCTATCTGTCTGTCTATCAATCAATCAATCAATCAATCAATCATCTTTCTGTCTGCCCATCTGTCCTTGTGTACAGAACAGGTAACCGCATATCCTATGTCACTTTCCTACATTATGCTTCCAAAAATCCTGCTAGGTAACTAGGCTGTAGGGAGAGCACTGGGTTCACCGAGACACTTGCAGGTCGTGTCGGCCGAGTGTACCTACAAAACCAGGAAATGGTTGTGCAGGGACTTGAACCCGTGTCTCTATCCTCTGTCCTCTTTCATCTCCTTCTCACTTCCTGTCTGTATATAGCCACATTCATTCAATAAGTGTTCCCTGAAGAACACAAGCATCCTTCCTCTGGGCCTGTGGACGACAGAAACGTAAAATTGTTGCTTTGCTCACCACCATGTTTGAAGGACATCTATGTGAACACCACTGATAGGATGGAGAGTCAAATAAAAAGGAACACCAATTTCTAGACAGGAGCAGTTGGGAGCTAAGAGTGTATTGTGGAGTGACATATTTATTTGAGTGTCCAAACTTCCCTCTTTAGGTGGTTATTACTTCACATTCATGAAGATCATAAAACCCACAGATTTCAAAGACCCAGATTCTTATTATTTCAGAAACCCAGTTGTTGAGGTGAGAGAAAATGAGAAGGACGTTGCTCCACCACTAAATCTATGGCTGGGCCTTGCTGAAAACAAACAAAAAGAATTCACGGTGGCCAGATAGTGCTATTTTCTACTGACTGTCTCTGGGGGCTCAAACAGAATCCAATTGTTTGATTGTTTGTTTTTCAGTTTCACTCGTGTAGGGTACTTGTCCCCACACCTTCAGCTTGTAGTTTGTCTTTGTCAATGGATCTCAAGTGAGTCTCCTGTAAGGAAGCACGTAGGTTTCTTGAGTTTTCATCCGTTCTTTTAACCCTGTGTCTTTTGTTTGCAGCACTCAGAGCCTGACCTTTTATTCTGATGATTCAGTGCTGTGCCCTTATTGCGCTTAAAAATTTTTTTTTGTTATCATTAATCTACAATCACGTGAAGAACATTATGTTTACTATGCTCCCCCTTATCCAAGTCCACCAGCAAAAACCTCTTAAAGTCGCTGTCCATCAGCATAGTTGGATGCTTTAAACCCCTACAGCATTTACCCCTTCAAAGACACCGATACAGTCGCTGTCAATCATGGAGTAGTAAGATGCTATATAACCTCTACTAGTCTTCTCTGTGTTGTACAGCACTCCCCATGTCCCGCGCGACCCCACGCAATATACATGGTAATCCTAATGCCCCCAATCTTTCTCCCCACACTTATCCCTCCCTTCAGAACCACCCTGTGCAGTCCTTTTCCCTTTGGCAACTTTTAGTCAACTCTCGGGTTCTGTGAGTATCCTGCTGTTTTTTTCCTTCAGTTTCTCTTTGTTGTTATACTCCACACATGAGTGATATCATTTGATATTGTCTTTCTCCGCCTGACCTATTTTTCTGAACATACTACTGTCTAGCTCCATCCACGTCATTGCAAATGGTAGGATTTGTTTTCTTCTTATGGCTGCTTACTGCACCTTGTAAACTGGATTTCATCTTCCTTTTTGTTTGTAGTTTAGCTATGTGATTTCACCATTCATCTCCTGGTTATGAGCAACAGCTTTGTGTCAATCGATATGTATCTGTATCTATCTATCGCTCTGTCTGTCTGTATATCTATCTATCTTTCTATATATCCTTCTTTCTATCTCTCTATCCTCTCTATTTATCTATCCATCTATCTAGCTTCCTGTCTTCTATCATGTGTATAATCTATCGATCATCTGTCATCTATCTATCTGTCTATCTATGAAACAATCTTCCTTCTGTCTGTCCATCTATCCTTATGTACAGAACAGTTAACTACATCAACTATGTCACTTCCCTACATTATGCTTTCAAAAACATTGCAAGGTCACTAGGCCGTAGGGAGAGCACTGGGCTCACTGAGACAATTGCAGATCGAATCAGCCGCGTGTGCTTACAAAACCAGTAAATGGTGGTGCAGGGACTTGAACCCGTATCTCTGTCCTCTGTCCTCTTAAACCTCCTTCTCGCTTGCTAACTGTATTTAGCCACATTCATTGACTAAGTCCTCACTGAAGACCCCAATTATACTTCCTCTGGGCCTGTTGTAGACAGAAAAGTATACTTGGTGCTTTACTCACCACCATGTTTGAGGGACATTGGCATGTTCACCACTGATAGGAGGAGGGACAAATAAAAAGGAACACCTATTTCTAGACAGGAGCATTTGGGAGCAAAGTGTGTGTTGTGGAGAGACGTGTTTGGTTGAGTGTCCAAACTTCCCTCTTTATGTGGTTATTACTTCTTTACAATCGTGGATATCATAAAACCCAGTGATTTCAAAAGCCCAGACGCATATTATTACAGCAATTCATTTGTTGATGTGAGAAAAATGAGAAGGACATTGCAGTACCACTAAATCTATACCTGGGCACTGCTGATACCAAACAAAAGGAATTCACGGTGGCTAGGTATTACTATTTTCTAGTGACTGTCTCTGGGGTCTCAAACAGAATCCATTTGTTTCTTTGTTTCAAAGATTCACTTGTATAGGGTACCTGTCCCCGCCCCTTCAGCTTGTAGTTTGTCTGTGTCCTTGGATCACAAGTGAGTCTCCAGTAAGGGAGCACTTAGGTGATCTTGAGTTTTCATCAGTTCTTCTAACCATGTGTCTTTTGATTGGAGCAGTGAAAGAATGTACTTTTATTCTGATATTTGATAGCTAGGCTCTTACTGCACTTTGAAATTTTTTTTGTTCTCATTAATATACAATCACATGCAGAACAATATGTTAACTAGTCTAACCCCTTCACCAAGTCCTCGCCAAATCCCAGTTTCAGTCGCTGTCCGTCAGCGTGTCGTAAGATGCTCTAGAATCACTACTTGTCTTCTCTGTGTTGTATAGCCCTCCCAATGACCCTTCACGCTACACATTATTCATGCTAATCCTAATGCCCCCATTCTTTTTCCCCGCCCTTATCAATCCCTTCCCACAAACACTACCCAGTCCCTTTCTCTTTGGTAACTCTTAGTCCACTCTCGGGTACTTTGTATATGCTGCTGTTTCTTCCTTCAGTTTTTCTTTGTTATCCTACTCCACACATGAGTTAAATCATTTGGTACATGTATTTCTCCGACTGGCCTATTTGACTGAGCATAATACCCTCTAGCTCCATCCAAGTTATTGCCAATGATAGGATTTGTTTTCTTCTTATGGCTGCTTACTGCACTTTTTAAACTGGATTTTATTCTTCTTTTTCGTTTGAAGTTTGCTATGTGCTTCAACCATTGCTCTCATGGTTATAAGCAATAGCTTTGTGTTAATCGATATGAACCTATATCTATCTGTCTGTCTATCAATCAATCAATCAATCAATCAATCATCTTTCTGTCTGCCCATCTGTCCTTGTGTACAGAACAGGTAACCGCATATCCTATGTCACTTTCCTACATTATGCTTCCAAAAATCCTGCTAGGTAACTAGGCTGTAGGGAGAGCACTGGGTTCACCGAGACACTTGCAGGTCGTGTCGGCCGAGTGTACCTACAAAACCAGGAAATGGTTGTGCAGGGACTTGAACCCGTGTCTCTATCCTCTGTCCTCTTTCATCTCCTTCTCACTTCCTGTCTGTATATAGCCACATTCATTCAATAAGTGTTCCCTGAAGAACACAAGCATCCTTCCTCTGGGCCTGTGGACGACAGAAACGTAAAATTGTTGCTTTGCTCACCACCATGTTTGAAGGACATCTATGTGAACACCACTGATAGGATGGAGAGTCAAATAAAAAGGAACACCAATTTCTAGACAGGAGCAGTTGGGAGCTAAGAGTGTATTGTGGAGTGACATATTTATTTGAGTGTCCAAACTTCCCTCTTTAGGTGGTTATTACTTCACATTCATGAAGATCATAAAACCCACAGATTTCAAAGACCCAGATTCTTATTATTTCAGAAACCCAGTTGTTGAGGTGAGAGAAAATGAGAAGGACGTTGCTCCACCACTAAATCTATGGCTGGGCCTTGCTGAAAACAAACAAAAAGAATTCACGGTGGCCAGATAGTGCTATTTTCTACTGACTGTCTCTGGGGGCTCAAACAGAATCCAATTGTTTGATTGTTTGTTTTTCAGTTTCACTCGTGTAGGGTACTTGTCCCCACACCTTCAGCTTGTAGTTTGTCTTTGTCAATGGATCTCAAGTGAGTCTCCTGTAAGGAAGCACGTAGGTTTCTTGAGTTTTCATCCGTTCTTTTAACCCTGTGTCTTTTGTTTGCAGCACTCAGAGCCTGACCTTTTATTCTGATGATTCAGTGCTGTGCCCTTATTGCGCTTAAAAAATTTTTTTTGTTATCATTAATCTACAATCACGTGAAGAACATTATGTTTACTATGCTCCCCCTTATCCAAGTCCACCAGCAAAAACCTCTTAAAGTCGCTGTCCATCAGCATAGTTGGATGCTTTAAACCCCTACAGCATTTACCCCTTCAAAGACACCGATACAGTCGCTGTCAATCATGGAGTAGTAAGATGCTATATAACCTCTACTAGTCTTCTCTGTGTTGTACAGCACTCCCCATGTCCCGCGCGACCCCACGCAATATACATGGTAATCCTAATGCCCCCAATCTTTCTCCCCACACTTATCCCTCCCTTCAGAACCACCCTGTGCAGTCCTTTTCCCTTTGGCAACTTTTAGTCAACTCTCGGGTTCTGTGAGTATCCTGCTGTTTTTTTCCTTCAGTTTCTCTTTGTTGTTATACTCCACACATGAGTGATATCATTTGATATTGTCTTTCTCCGCCTGACCTATTTTTCTGAACATACTACTGTCTAGCTCCATCCACGTCATTGCAAATGGTAGGATTTGTTTTCTTCTTATGGCTGCTTACTGCACCTTGTAAACTGGATTTCATCTTCCTTTTTGTTTGTAGTTTAGCTATGTGATTTCACCATTCATCTCCTGGTTATGAGCAACAGCTTTGTGTCAATCGATATGTATCTGTATCTATCTATCGCTCTGTCTGTCTGTATATCTATCTATCTTTCTATATATCCTTCTTTCTATCTCTCTATCCTCTCTATTTATCTATCCATCTATCTAGCTTCCTGTCTTCTATCATGTGTATAATCTATCGATCATCTGTCATCTATCTATCTGTCTATCTATGAAACAATCTTCCTTCTGTCTGTCCATCTATCCTTATGTACAGAACAGTTAACTACATCAACTATGTCACTTCCCTACATTATGCTTTCAAAAACATTGCAAGGTCACTAGGCCGTAGGGAGAGCACTGGGCTCACTGAGACAATTGCAGATCGAATCAGCCGCGTGTGCTTACAAAACCAGTAAATGGTGGTGCAGGGACTTGAACCCGTATCTCTGTCCTCTGTCCTCTTAAACCTCCTTCTCGCTTGCTAACTGTATTTAGCCACATTCATTGACTAAGTCCTCACTGAAGACCCCAATTATACTTCCTCTGGGCCTGTTGTAGACAGAAAAGTATACTTGGTGCTTTACTCACCACCATGTTTGAGGGACATTGGCATGTTCACCACTGATAGGAGGAGGGACAAATAAAAAGGAACACCTATTTCTAGACAGGAGCATTTGGGAGCAAAGTGTGTGTTGTGGAGAGACGTGTTTGGTTGAGTGTCCAAACTTCCCTCTTTATGTGGTTATTACTTCTTTACAATCGTGGATATCATAAAACCCAGTGATTTCAAAAGCCCAGACGCATATTATTACAGCAATTCATTTGTTGATGTGAGAAAAATGAGAAGGACATTGCAGTACCACTAAATCTATACCTGGGCACTGCTGATACCAAACAAAAGGAATTCACGGTGGCTAGGTATTACTATTTTCTAGTGACTGTCTCTGGGGTCTCAAACAGAATCCATTTGTTTCTTTGTTTCAAAGATTCACTTGTATAGGGTACCTGTCCCCGCCCCTTCAGCTTGTAGTTTGTCTGTGTCCTTGGATCACAAGTGAGTCTCCAGTAAGGGAGCACTTAGGTGATCTTGAGTTTTCATCAGTTCTTCTAACCATGTGTCTTTTGATTGGAGCAGTGAAAGAATGTACTTTTATTCTGATATTTGATAGCTAGGCTCTTACTGCACTTTGAAATTTTTTTTGTTCTCATTAATATACAATCACATGCAGAACAATATGTTAACTAGTCTAACCCCTTCACCAAGTCCTCGCCAAATCCCAGTTTCAGTCGCTGTCCGTCAGCGTGTCGTAAGATGCTCTAGAATCACTACTTGTCTTCTCTGTGTTGTATAGCCCTCCCAATGACCCTTCACGCTACACATTATTCATGCTAATCCTAATGCCCCCATTCTTTTTCCCCGCCCTTATCAATCCCTTCCCACAAACACTACCCAGTCCCTTTCTCTTTGGTAACTCTTAGTCCACTCTCGGGTACTTTGTATATGCTGCTGTTTCTTCCTTCAGTTTTTCTTTGTTATCCTACTCCACACATGAGTTAAATCATTTGGTACATGTATTTCTCCGACTGGCCTATTTGACTGAGCATAATACCCTCTAGCTCCATCCAAGTTATTGCCAATGATAGGATTTGTTTTCTTCTTATGGCTGCTTACTGCACTTTTTAAACTGGATTTTATTCTTCTTTTTCGTTTGAAGTTTGCTATGTGCTTCAACCATTGCTCTCATGGTTATAAGCAATAGCTTTGTGTTAATCGATATGAACCTATATCTATCTGTCTGTCTATCAATCAATCAATCAATCAATCAATCAATCATCTTTCTGTCTGCCCATCTGTCCTTGTGTACAGAACAGGTAACCACATATCCTATGTCACTTTCCTACATTATGCTTCCAAAAATCCTGCTAGGTAACTAGGCTGTAGGGAGAGCACTGGGTTCACCGAGACACTTGCAGGTCGTGTCGGCCGAGTGTACCTACAAAACCAGGAAATGGTTGTGCAGGGACTTGAACCCGTGTCTCTATCCTCTGTCCTCTTTCATCTCCTTCTCACTTCCTGTCTGTATATAGCCACATTCATTCAATAAGTGTTCCCTGAAGAACACAAGCATCCTTCCTCTGGGCCTGTGGACGACAGAAACGTAAAATTGTTGCTTTGCTCACCACCATGTTTGAAGGACATCTATGTGAACACCACTGATAGGATGGAGAGTCAAATAAAAAGGAACACCAATTTCTAGACAGGAGCAGTTGGGAGCTAAGAGTGTATTGTGGAGTGACATATTTATTTGAGTGTCCAAACTTCCCTCTTTAGGTGGTTATTACTTCACATTCATGAAGATCATAAAACCCACAGATTTCAAAGACCCAGATTCTTATTATTTCAGAAACCCAGTTGTTGAGGTGAGAGAAAATGAGAAGGACGTTGCTCCACCACTAAATCTATGGCTGGGCCTTGCTGAAAACAAACAAAAAGAATTCACGGTGGCCAGATAGTGCTATTTTCTACTGACTGTCTCTGGGGGCTCAAACAGAATCCAATTGTTTGATTGTTTGTTTTTCAGTTTCACTCGTGTAGGGTACTTGTCCCCACACCTTCAGCTTGTAGTTTGTCTTTGTCAATGGATCTCAAGTGAGTCTCCTGTAAGGAAGCACGTAGGTTTCTTGAGTTTTCATCCGTTCTTTTAACCCTGTGTCTTTTGTTTGCAGCACTCAGAGCCTGACCTTTTATTCTGATGATTCAGTGCTGTGCCCTTATTGCGCTTAAAAAATTTTTTTTGTTATCATTAATCTACAATCACGTGAAGAACATTATGTTTACTATGCTCCCCCTTATCCAAGTCCACCAGCAAAAACCTCTTAAAGTCGCTGTCCATCAGCATAGTTGGATGCTTTAAACCCCTACAGCATTTACCCCTTCAAAGACACCGATACAGTCGCTGTCAATCATGGAGTAGTAAGATGCTATATAACCTCTACTAGTCTTCTCTGTGTTGTACAGCACTCCCCATGTCCCGCGCGACCCCACGCAATATACATGGTAATCCTAATGCCCCCAATCTTTCTCCCCACACTTATCCCTCCCTTCAGAACCACCCTGTGCAGTCCTTTTCCCTTTGGCAACTTTTAGTCAACTCTCGGGTTCTGTGAGTATCCTGCTGTTTTTTTCCTTCAGTTTCTCTTTGTTGTTATACTCCACACATGAGTGATATCATTTGATATTGTCTTTCTCCGCCTGACCTATTTTTCTGAACATACTACTGTCTAGCTCCATCCACGTCATTGCAAATGGTAGGATTTGTTTTCTTCTTATGGCTGCTTACTGCACCTTGTAAACTGGATTTCATCTTCCTTTTTGTTTGTAGTTTAGCTATGTGATTTCACCATTCATCTCCTGGTTATGAGCAACAGCTTTGTGTCAATCGATATGTATCTGTATCTATCTATCGCTCTGTCTGTCTGTATATCTATCTATCTTTCTATATATCCTTCTTTCTATCTCTCTATCCTCTCTATTTATCTATCCATCTATCTAGCTTCCTGTCTTCTATCATGTGTATAATCTATCGATCATCTGTCATCTATCTATCTGTCTATCTATGAAACAATCTTCCTTCTGTCTGTCCATCTATCCTTATGTACAGAACAGTTAACTACATCAACTATGTCACTTCCCTACATTATGCTTTCAAAAACATTGCAAGGTCACTAGGCCGTAGGGAGAGCACTGGGCTCACTGAGACAATTGCAGATCGAATCAGCCGCGTGTGCTTACAAAACCAGTAAATGGTGGTGCAGGGACTTGAACCCGTATCTCTGTCCTCTGTCCTCTTAAACCTCCTTCTCGCTTGCTAACTGTATTTAGCCACATTCATTGACTAAGTCCTCACTGAAGACCCCAATTATACTTCCTCTGGGCCTGTTGTAGACAGAAAAGTATACTTGGTGCTTTACTCACCACCATGTTTGAGGGACATTGGCATGTTCACCACTGATAGGAGGAGGGACAAATAAAAAGGAACACCTATTTCTAGACAGGAGCATTTGGGAGCAAAGTGTGTGTTGTGGAGAGACGTGTTTGGTTGAGTGTCCAAACTTCCCTCTTTATGTGGTTATTACTTCTTTACAATCGTGGATATCATAAAACCCAGTGATTTCAAAAGCCCAGACGCATATTATTACAGCAATTCATTTGTTGATGTGAGAAAAATGAGAAGGACATTGCAGTACCACTAAATCTATACCTGGGCACTGCTGATACCAAACAAAAGGAATTCACGGTGGCTAGGTATTACTATTTTCTAGTGACTGTCTCTGGGGTCTCAAACAGAATCCATTTGTTTCTTTGTTTCAAAGATTCACTTGTATAGGGTACCTGTCCCCGCCCCTTCAGCTTGTAGTTTGTCTGTGTCCTTGGATCACAAGTGAGTCTCCAGTAAGGGAGCACTTAGGTGATCTTGAGTTTTCATCAGTTCTTCTAACCATGTGTCTTTTGATTGGAGCAGTGAAAGAATGTACTTTTATTCTGATATTTGATAGCTAGGCTCTTACTGCACTTTGAAATTTTTTTTGTTCTCATTAATATACAATCACATGCAGAACAATATGTTAACTAGTCTAACCCCTTCACCAAGTCCTCGCCAAATCCCAGTTTCAGTCGCTGTCCGTCAGCGTGTCGTAAGATGCTCTAGAATCACTACTTGTCTTCTCTGTGTTGTATAGCCCTCCCAATGACCCTTCACGCTACACATTATTCATGCTAATCCTAATGCCCCCATTCTTTTTCCCCGCCCTTATCAATCCCTTCCCACAAACACTACCCAGTCCCTTTCTCTTTGGTAACTCTTAGTCCACTCTCGGGTACTTTGTATATGCTGCTGTTTCTTCCTTCAGTTTTTCTTTGTTATCCTACTCCACACATGAGTTAAATCATTTGGTACATGTATTTCTCCGACTGGCCTATTTGACTGAGCATAATACCCTCTAGCTCCATCCAAGTTATTGCCAATGATAGGATTTGTTTTCTTCTTATGGCTGCTTACTGCACTTTTTAAACTGGATTTTATTCTTCTTTTTCGTTTGAAGTTTGCTATGTGCTTCAACCATTGCTCTCATGGTTATAAGCAATAGCTTTGTGTTAATCGATATGAACCTATATCTATCTGTCTGTCTATCAATCAATCAATCAATCAATCAATCAATCATCTTTCTGTCTGCCCATCTGTCCTTGTGTACAGAACAGGTAACCACATATCCTATGTCACTTTCCTACATTATGCTTCCAAAAATCCTGCTAGGTAACTAGGCTGTAGGGAGAGCACTGGGTTCACCGAGACACTTGCAGGTCGTGTCGGCCGAGTGTACCTACAAAACCAGGAAATGGTTGTGCAGGGACTTGAACCCGTGTCTCTATCCTCTGTCCTCTTTCATCTCCTTCTCACTTCCTGTCTGTATATAGCCACATTCATTCAATAAGTGTTCCCTGAAGAACACAAGCATCCTTCCTCTGGGCCTGTGGACGACAGAAACGTAAAATTGTTGCTTTGCTCACCACCATGTTTGAAGGACATCTATGTGAACACCACTGATAGGATGGAGAGTCAAATAAAAAGGAACACCAATTTCTAGACAGGAGCAGTTGGGAGCTAAGAGTGTATTGTGGAGTGACATATTTATTTGAGTGTCCAAACTTCCCTCTTTAGGTGGTTATTACTTCACATTCATGAAGATCATAAAACCCACAGATTTCAAAGACCCAGATTCTTATTATTTCAGAAACCCAGTTGTTGAGGTGAGAGAAAATGAGAAGGACGTTGCTCCACCACTAAATCTATGGCTGGGCCTTGCTGAAAACAAACAAAAAGAATTCACGGTGGCCAGATAGTGCTATTTTCTACTGACTGTCTCTGGGGGCTCAAACAGAATCCAATTGTTTGATTGTTTGTTTTTCAGTTTCACTCGTGTAGGGTACTTGTCCCCACACCTTCAGCTTGTAGTTTGTCTTTGTCAATGGATCTCAAGTGAGTCTCCTGTAAGGAAGCACGTAGGTTTCTTGAGTTTTCATCCGTTCTTTTAACCCTGTGTCTTTTGTTTGCAGCACTCAGAGCCTGACCTTTTATTCTGATGATTCAGTGCTGTGCCCTTATTGCGCTTAAAAAATTTTTTTTGTTATCATTAATCTACAATCACGTGAAGAACATTATGTTTACTATGCTCCCCCTTATCCAAGTCCACCAGCAAAAACCTCTTAAAGTCGCTGTCCATCAGCATAGTTGGATGCTTTAAACCCCTACAGCATTTACCCCTTCAAAGACACCGATACAGTCGCTGTCAATCATGGAGTAGTAAGATGCTATATAACCTCTACTAGTCTTCTCTGTGTTGTACAGCACTCCCCATGTCCCGCGCGACCCCACGCAATATACATGGTAATCCTAATGCCCCCAATCTTTCTCCCCACACTTATCCCTCCCTTCAGAACCACCCTGTGCAGTCCTTTTCCCTTTGGCAACTTTTAGTCAACTCTCGGGTTCTGTGAGTATCCTGCTGTTTTTTTCCTTCAGTTTCTCTTTGTTGTTATACTCCACACATGAGTGATATCATTTGATATTGTCTTTCTCCGCCTGACCTATTTTTCTGAACATACTACTGTCTAGCTCCATCCACGTCATTGCAAATGGTAGGATTTGTTTTCTTCTTATGGCTGCTTACTGCACCTTGTAAACTGGATTTCATCTTCCTTTTTGTTTGTAGTTTAGCTATGTGATTTCACCATTCATCTCCTGGTTATGAGCAACAGCTTTGTGTCAATCGATATGTATCTGTATCTATCTATCGCTCTGTCTGTCTGTATATCTATCTATCTTTCTATATATCCTTCTTTCTATCTCTCTATCCTCTCTATTTATCTATCCATCTATCTAGCTTCCTGTCTTCTATCATGTGTATAATCTATCGATCATCTGTCATCTATCTATCTGTCTATCTATGAAACAATCTTCCTTCTGTCTGTCCATCTATCCTTATGTACAGAACAGTTAACTACATCAACTATGTCACTTCCCTACATTATGCTTTCAAAAACATTGCAAGGTCACTAGGCCGTAGGGAGAGCACTGGGCTCACTGAGACAATTGCAGATCGAATCAGCCGCGTGTGCTTACAAAACCAGTAAATGGTGGTGCAGGGACTTGAACCCGTATCTCTGTCCTCTGTCCTCTTAAACCTCCTTCTCGCTTGCTAACTGTATTTAGCCACATTCATTGACTAAGTCCTCACTGAAGACCCCAATTATACTTCCTCTGGGCCTGTTGTAGACAGAAAAGTATACTTGGTGCTTTACTCACCACCATGTTTGAGGGACATTGGCATGTTCACCACTGATAGGAGGAGGGACAAATAAAAAGGAACACCTATTTCTAGACAGGAGCATTTGGGAGCAAAGTGTGTGTTGTGGAGAGACGTGTTTGGTTGAGTGTCCAAACTTCCCTCTTTATGTGGTTATTACTTCTTTACAATCGTGGATATCATAAAACCCAGTGATTTCAAAAGCCCAGACGCATATTATTACAGCAATTCATTTGTTGATGTGAGAAAAATGAGAAGGACATTGCAGTACCACTAAATCTATACCTGGGCACTGCTGATACCAAACAAAAGGAATTCACGGTGGCTAGGTATTACTATTTTCTAGTGACTGTCTCTGGGGTCTCAAACAGAATCCATTTGTTTCTTTGTTTCAAAGATTCACTTGTATAGGGTACCTGTCCCCGCCCCTTCAGCTTGTAGTTTGTCTGTGTCCTTGGATCACAAGTGAGTCTCCAGTAAGGGAGCACTTAGGTGATCTTGAGTTTTCATCAGTTCTTCTAACCATGTGTCTTTTGATTGGAGCAGTGAAAGAATGTACTTTTATTCTGATATTTGATAGCTAGGCTCTTACTGCACTTTGAAATTTTTTTTGTTCTCATTAATATACAATCACATGCAGAACAATATGTTAACTAGTCTAACCCCTTCACCAAGTCCTCGCCAAATCCCAGTTTCAGTCGCTGTCCGTCAGCGTGTCGTAAGATGCTCTAGAATCACTACTTGTCTTCTCTGTGTTGTATAGCCCTCCCAATGACCCTTCACGCTACACATTATTCATGCTAATCCTAATGCCCCCATTCTTTTTCCCCGCCCTTATCAATCCCTTCCCACAAACACTACCCAGTCCCTTTCTCTTTGGTAACTCTTAGTCCACTCTCGGGTACTTTGTATATGCTGCTGTTTCTTCCTTCAGTTTTTCTTTGTTATCCTACTCCACACATGAGTTAAATCATTTGGTACATGTATTTCTCCGACTGGCCTATTTGACTGAGCATAATACCCTCTAGCTCCATCCAAGTTATTGCCAATGATAGGATTTGTTTTCTTCTTATGGCTGCTTACTGCACTTTTTAAACTGGATTTTATTCTTCTTTTTCGTTTGAAGTTTGCTATGTGCTTCAACCATTGCTCTCATGGTTATAAGCAATAGCTTTGTGTTAATCGATATGAACCTATATCTATCTGTCTGTCTATCAATCAATCAATCAATCAATCAATCAATCATCTTTCTGTCTGCCCATCTGTCCTTGTGTACAGAACAGGTAACCACATATCCTATGTCACTTTCCTACATTATGCTTCCAAAAATCCTGCTAGGTAACTAGGCTGTAGGGAGAGCACTGGGTTCACCGAGACACTTGCAGGTCGTGTCGGCCGAGTGTACCTACAAAACCAGGAAATGGTTGTGCAGGGACTTGAACCCGTGTCTCTATCCTCTGTCCTCTTTCATCTCCTTCTCACTTCCTGTCTGTATATAGCCACATTCATTCAATAAGTGTTCCCTGAAGAACACAAGCATCCTTCCTCTGGGCCTGTGGACGACAGAAACGTAAAATTGTTGCTTTGCTCACCACCATGTTTGAAGGACATCTATGTGAACACCACTGATAGGATGGAGAGTCAAATAAAAAGGAACACCAATTTCTAGACAGGAGCAGTTGGGAGCTAAGAGTGTATTGTGGAGTGACATATTTATTTGAGTGTCCAAACTTCCCTCTTTAGGTGGTTATTACTTCACATTCATGAAGATCATAAAACCCACAGATTTCAAAGACCCAGATTCTTATTATTTCAGAAACCCAGTTGTTGAGGTGAGAGAAAATGAGAAGGACGTTGCTCCACCACTAAATCTATGGCTGGGCCTTGCTGAAAACAAACAAAAAGAATTCACGGTGGCCAGATAGTGCTATTTTCTACTGACTGTCTCTGGGGGCTCAAACAGAATCCAATTGTTTGATTGTTTGTTTTTCAGTTTCACTCGTGTAGGGTACTTGTCCCCACACCTTCAGCTTGTAGTTTGTCTTTGTCAATGGATCTCAAGTGAGTCTCCTGTAAGGAAGCACGTAGGTTTCTTGAGTTTTCATCCGTTCTTTTAACCCTGTGTCTTTTGTTTGCAGCACTCAGAGCCTGACCTTTTATTCTGATGATTCAGTGCTGTGCCCTTATTGCGCTTAAAAAATTTTTTTTGTTATCATTAATCTACAATCACGTGAAGAACATTATGTTTACTATGCTCCCCCTTATCCAAGTCCACCAGCAAAAACCTCTTAAAGTCGCTGTCCATCAGCATAGTTGGATGCTTTAAACCCCTACAGCATTTACCCCTTCAAAGACACCGATACAGTCGCTGTCAATCATGGAGTAGTAAGATGCTATATAACCTCTACTAGTCTTCTCTGTGTTGTACAGCACTCCCCATGTCCCGCGCGACCCCACGCAATATACATGGTAATCCTAATGCCCCCAATCTTTCTCCCCACACTTATCCCTCCCTTCAGAACCACCCTGTGCAGTCCTTTTCCCTTTGGCAACTTTTAGTCAACTCTCGGGTTCTGTGAGTATCCTGCTGTTTTTTTCCTTCAGTTTCTCTTTGTTGTTATACTCCACACATGAGTGATATCATTTGATATTGTCTTTCTCCGCCTGACCTATTTTTCTGAACATACTACTGTCTAGCTCCATCCACGTCATTGCAAATGGTAGGATTTGTTTTCTTCTTATGGCTGCTTACTGCACCTTGTAAACTGGATTTCATCTTCCTTTTTGTTTGTAGTTTAGCTATGTGATTTCACCATTCATCTCCTGGTTATGAGCAACAGCTTTGTGTCAATCGATATGTATCTGTATCTATCTATCGCTCTGTCTGTCTGTATATCTATCTATCTTTCTATATATCCTTCTTTCTATCTCTCTATCCTCTCTATTTATCTATCCATCTATCTAGCTTCCTGTCTTCTATCATGTGTATAATCTATCGATCATCTGTCATCTATCTATCTGTCTATCTATGAAACAATCTTCCTTCTGTCTGTCCATCTATCCTTATGTACAGAACAGTTAACTACATCAACTATGTCACTTCCCTACATTATGCTTTCAAAAACATTGCAAGGTCACTAGGCCGTAGGGAGAGCACTGGGCTCACTGAGACAATTGCAGATCGAATCAGCCGCGTGTGCTTACAAAACCAGTAAATGGTGGTGCAGGGACTTGAACCCGTATCTCTGTCCTCTGTCCTCTTAAACCTCCTTCTCGCTTGCTAACTGTATTTAGCCACATTCATTGACTAAGTCCTCACTGAAGACCCCAATTATACTTCCTCTGGGCCTGTTGTAGACAGAAAAGTATACTTGGTGCTTTACTCACCACCATGTTTGAGGGACATTGGCATGTTCACCACTGATAGGAGGAGGGACAAATAAAAAGGAACACCTATTTCTAGACAGGAGCATTTGGGAGCAAAGTGTGTGTTGTGGAGAGACGTGTTTGGTTGAGTGTCCAAACTTCCCTCTTTATGTGGTTATTACTTCTTTACAATCGTGGATATCATAAAACCCAGTGATTTCAAAAGCCCAGACGCATATTATTACAGCAATTCATTTGTTGATGTGAGAAAAATGAGAAGGACATTGCAGTACCACTAAATCTATACCTGGGCACTGCTGATACCAAACAAAAGGAATTCACGGTGGCTAGGTATTACTATTTTCTAGTGACTGTCTCTGGGGTCTCAAACAGAATCCATTTGTTTCTTTGTTTCAAAGATTCACTTGTATAGGGTACCTGTCCCCGCCCCTTCAGCTTGTAGTTTGTCTGTGTCCTTGGATCACAAGTGAGTCTCCAGTAAGGGAGCACTTAGGTGATCTTGAGTTTTCATCAGTTCTTCTAACCATGTGTCTTTTGATTGGAGCAGTGAAAGAATGTACTTTTATTCTGATATTTGATAGCTAGGCTCTTACTGCACTTTGAAATTTTTTTTGTTCTCATTAATATACAATCACATGCAGAACAATATGTTAACTAGTCTAACCCCTTCACCAAGTCCTCGCCAAATCCCAGTTTCAGTCGCTGTCCGTCAGCGTGTCGTAAGATGCTCTAGAATCACTACTTGTCTTCTCTGTGTTGTATAGCCCTCCCAATGACCCTTCACGCTACACATTATTCATGCTAATCCTAATGCCCCCATTCTTTTTCCCCGCCCTTATCAATCCCTTCCCACAAACACTACCCAGTCCCTTTCTCTTTGGTAACTCTTAGTCCACTCTCGGGTACTTTGTATATGCTGCTGTTTCTTCCTTCAGTTTTTCTTTGTTATCCTACTCCACACATGAGTTAAATCATTTGGTACATGTATTTCTCCGACTGGCCTATTTGACTGAGCATAATACCCTCTAGCTCCATCCAAGTTATTGCCAATGATAGGATTTGTTTTCTTCTTATGGCTGCTTACTGCACTTTTTAAACTGGATTTTATTCTTCTTTTTCGTTTGAAGTTTGCTATGTGCTTCAACCATTGCTCTCATGGTTATAAGCAATAGCTTTGTGTTAATCGATATGAACCTATATCTATCTGTCTGTCTATCAATCAATCAATCAATCAATCAATCATCTTTCTGTCTGCCCATCTGTCCTTGTGTACAGAACAGGTAACCACATATCCTATGTCACTTTCCTACATTATGCTTCCAAAAATCCTGCTAGGTAACTAGGCTGTAGGGAGAGCACTGGGTTCACCGAGACACTTGCAGGTCGTGTCGGCCGAGTGTACCTACAAAACCAGGAAATGGTTGTGCAGGGACTTGAACCCGTGTCTCTATCCTCTGTCCTCTTTCATCTCCTTCTCACTTCCTGTCTGTATATAGCCACATTCATTCAATAAGTGTTCCCTGAAGAACACAAGCATCCTTCCTCTGGGCCTGTGGACGACAGAAACGTAAAATTGTTGCTTTGCTCACCACCATGTTTGAAGGACATCTATGTGAACACCACTGATAGGATGGAGAGTCAAATAAAAAGGAACACCAATTTCTAGACAGGAGCAGTTGGGAGCTAAGAGTGTATTGTGGAGTGACATATTTATTTGAGTGTCCAAACTTCCCTCTTTAGGTGGTTATTACTTCACATTCATGAAGATCATAAAACCCACAGATTTCAAAGACCCAGATTCTTATTATTTCAGAAACCCAGTTGTTGAGGTGAGAGAAAATGAGAAGGACGTTGCTCCACCACTAAATCTATGGCTGGGCCTTGCTGAAAACAAACAAAAAGAATTCACGGTGGCCAGATAGTGCTATTTTCTACTGACTGTCTCTGGGGGCTCAAACAGAATCCAATTGTTTGATTGTTTGTTTTTCAGTTTCACTCGTGTAGGGTACTTGTCCCCACACCTTCAGCTTGTAGTTTGTCTTTGTCAATGGATCTCAAGTGAGTCTCCTGTAAGGAAGCACGTAGGTTTCTTGAGTTTTCATCCGTTCTTTTAACCCTGTGTCTTTTGTTTGCAGCACTCAGAGCCTGACCTTTTATTCTGATGATTCAGTGCTGTGCCCTTATTGCGCTTAAAAAATTTTTTTTGTTATCATTAATCTACAATCACGTGAAGAACATTATGTTTACTATGCTCCCCCTTATCCAAGTCCACCAGCAAAAACCTCTTAAAGTCGCTGTCCATCAGCATAGTTGGATGCTTTAAACCCCTACAGCATTTACCCCTTCAAAGACACCGATACAGTCGCTGTCAATCATGGAGTAGTAAGATGCTATATAACCTCTACTAGTCTTCTCTGTGTTGTACAGCACTCCCCATGTCCCGCGCGACCCCACGCAATATACATGGTAATCCTAATGCCCCCAATCTTTCTCCCCACACTTATCCCTCCCTTCAGAACCACCCTGTGCAGTCCTTTTCCCTTTGGCAACTTTTAGTCAACTCTCGGGTTCTGTGAGTATCCTGCTGTTTTATTCCTTCAGTTTCTCTTTGTTGTTATACTCCACACATGAGTGATATCATTTGATATTGTCTTTCTCCGCCTGAGCTATTTTTCTGAACATACTACTGTCTAGCTCCATCCACGTCATTGCAAATGGTAGGATTTGTTTTCTTCTTATGGCTGCTTACTGCACCTTGTAAACTGGATTTCATCTTCCTTTTTGTTTGTAGTTTAGCTATGTGATTTCACCATTCATCTCCTGGTTATGAGCAACAGCTTTGTGTCAATCGATATGTATCTGTATCTATCTATCGCTCTGTCTGTCTGTATATCTATCTATCTTTCTATATATCCTTCTTTCTATCTCTCTATCCTCTCTATTTATCTATCCATCTATCTAGCTTCCTGTCTTCTATCATGTGTATAATCTATCGATCATCTGTCATCTATCTATCTGTCTATCTATGAAACAATCTTCCTTCTGTCTGTCCATCTATCCTTATGTACAGAACAGTTAACTACATCAACTATGTCACTTCCCTACATTATGCTTTCAAAAACATTGCAAGGTCACTAGGCCGTAGGGAGAGCACTGGGCTCACTGAGACAATTGCAGATCGAATTAGCCGCGTGTGCTTACAAAACCAGTAAATGGTGGTGCAGGGACTTGAACCCGTATCTCTGTCCTCTGTCCTCTTAAACCTCCTTCTCGCTTGCTAACTGTATTTAGCCACATTCATTGACTAAGTCCTCACTGAAGACCCCAATTATACTTCCTCTGGGCCTGTTGTAGACAGAAAAGTATACTTGGTGCTTTACTCACCACCATGTTTGAGGGACATTGGCATGTTCACCACTGATAGGAGGAGGGACAAATAAAAAGGAACACCTATTTCTAGACAGGAGCATTTGGGAGCAAAGTGTGTGTTGTGGAGAGACGTGTTTGGTTGAGTGTCCAAACTTCCCTCTTTATGTGGTTATTACTTCTTTACAATCGTGGATATCATAAAACCCAGTGATTTCAAAAGCCCAGACGCATATTATTACAGCAATTCATTTGTTGATGTGAGAAAAATGAGAAGGACATTGCAGTACCACTAAATCTATACCTGGGCACTGCTGATACCAAACAAAAGGAATTCACGGTGGCTAGGTATTACTATTTTCTAGTGACTGTCTCTGGGGTCTCAAACAGAATCCATTTGTTTCTTTGTTTCAAAGATTCACTTGTATAGGGTACCTGTCCCCGCCCCTTCAGCTTGTAGTTTGTCTGTGTCCTTGGATCACAAGTGAGTCTCCAGTAAGGGAGCACTTAGGTGATCTTGAGTTTTCATCAGTTCTTCTAACCATGTGTCTTTTGATTGGAGCAGTGAAAGAATGTACTTTTATTCTGATATTTGATAGCTAGGCTCTTACTGCACTTTGAAATTTTTTTTGTTCTCATTAATATACAATCACATGCAGAACAATATGTTAACTAGTCTAACCCCTTCACCAAGTCCTCGCCAAATCCCAGTTTCAGTCGCTGTCCGTCAGCGTGTCGTAAGATGCTCTAGAATCACTACTTGTCTTCTCTGTGTTGTATAGCCCTCCCAATGACCCTTCACGCTACACATTATTCATGCTAATCCTAATGCCCCCATTCTTTTTCCCCGCCCTTATCAATCCCTTCCCACAAACACTACCCAGTCCCTTTCTCTTTGGTAACTCTTAGTCCACTCTCGGGTACTTTGTATATGCTGCTGTTTCTTCCTTCAGTTTTTCTTTGTTATCCTACTCCACACATGAGTTAAATCATTTGGTACATGTATTTCTCCGACTGGCCTATTTGACTGAGCATAATACCCTCTAGCTCCATCCAAGTTATTGCCAATGATAGGATTTGTTTTCTTCTTATGGCTGCTTACTGCACTTTTTAAACTGGATTTTATTCTTCTTTTTCGTTTGAAGTTTGCTATGTGCTTCAACCATTGCTCTCATGGTTATAAGCAATAGCTTTGTGTTAATCGATATGAACCTATATCTATCTGTCTGTCTATCAATCAATCAATCAATCAATCAATCAATCATCTTTCTGTCTGCCCATCTGTCCTTGTGTACAGAACAGGTAACCACATATCCTATGTCACTTTCCTACATTATGCTTCCAAAAATCCTGCTAGGTAACTAGGCTGTAGGGAGAGCACTGGGTTCACCGAGACACTTGCAGGTCGTGTCGGCCGAGTGTACCTACAAAACCAGGAAATGGTTGTGCAGGGACTTGAACCCGTGTCTCTATCCTCTGTCCTCTTTCATCTCCTTCTCACTTCCTGTCTGTATATAGCCACATTCATTCAATAAGTGTTCCCTGAAGAACACAAGCATCCTTCCTCTGGGCCTGTGGACGACAGAAACGTAAAATTGTTGCTTTGCTCACCACCATGTTTGAAGGACATCTATGTGAACACCACTGATAGGATGGAGAGTCAAATAAAAAGGAACACCAATTTCTAGACAGGAGCAGTTGGGAGCTAAGAGTGTATTGTGGAGTGACATATTTATTTGAGTGTCCAAACTTCCCTCTTTAGGTGGTTATTACTTCACATTCATGAAGATCATAAAACCCACAGATTTCAAAGACCCAGATTCTTATTATTTCAGAAACCCAGTTGTTGAGGTGAGAGAAAATGAGAAGGACGTTGCTCCACCACTAAATCTATGGCTGGGCCTTGCTGAAAACAAACAAAAAGAATTCACGGTGGCCAGATAGTGCTATTTTCTACTGACTGTCTCTGGGGGCTCAAACAGAATCCAATTGTTTGATTGTTTGTTTTTCAGTTTCACTCGTGTAGGGTACTTGTCCCCACACCTTCAGCTTGTAGTTTGTCTTTGTCAATGGATCTCAAGTGAGTCTCCTGTAAGGAAGCACGTAGGTTTCTTGAGTTTTCATCCGTTCTTTTAACCCTGTGTCTTTTGTTTGCAGCACTCAGAGCCTGACCTTTTATTCTGATGATTCAGTGCTGTGCCCTTATTGCGCTTAAAAAATTTTTTTTGTTATCATTAATCTACAATCACGTGAAGAACATTATGTTTACTATGCTCCCCCTTATCCAAGTCCACCAGCAAAAACCTCTTAAAGTCGCTGTCCATCAGCATAGTTGGATGCTTTAAACCCCTACAGCATTTACCCCTTCAAAGACACCGATACAGTCGCTGTCAATCATGGAGTAGTAAGATGCTATATAAACTCTACTAGTCTTCTCTGTGTTGTACAGCACTCCCCATGTCCCGCGCGACCCCACGCAATATACATGGTAATCCTAATGCCCCCAATCTTCCTCCCCACACTTATCCCTCCCTTCAGAACCACCCTGTGCAGTCCTTTTCCCTTTGGCAACTTTTAGTCAACTCTCGGGTTCTGTGAGTATCCTGCTGTTTTTTTCCTTCAGTTTCTCTTTGTTGTTATACTCCACACATGAGTGATATCATTTGATATTGTCTTTCTCCGCCTGACCTATTTTTCTGAACATACTACTGTCTAGCTCCATCCACGTCATTGCAAATGGTAGGATTTGTTTTCTTCTTATGGCTGCTTACTGCACTTTGTAAACTGGATTTCATCTTCCTTTTTGTTTGTAGTTTAGCTATGTGATTTCACCATTCATCTCCTGGTTATGAGCAACAGCTTTGTGTCAATCGATATGTATCTGTATCTATCTATCGCTCTGTCTGTCTGTATATCTATCTATCTTTCTATATATCCTTCTTTCTATCTCTCTATCCTCTCTATTTATCTATCCATCTATCTAGCTTCCTGTCTTCTATCATGTGTATAATCTATCGATCATCTGTCATCTATCTATCTGTCTATCTATGAAACAATCTTCCTTCTGTCTGTCCATCTATCCTTATGTACAGAACAGTTAACTACATCAACTATGTCACTTCCCTACATTATGCTTTCAAAAACATTGCAAGGTCACTAGGCCGTAGGGAGAGCACTGGGCTCACTGAGACAATTGCAGATCGAATCAGCCGCGTGTGCTTACAAAACCAGTAAATGGTGGTGCAGGGACTTGAACCCGTATCTCTGTCCTCTGTCCTCTTAAACCTCCTTCTCGCTTGCTAACTGTATTTAGCCACATTCATTGACTAAGTCCTCACTGAAGACCCCAATTATACTTCCTCTGGGGCTGTTGTAGACAGAAAAGTATACTTGGTGCTTTACTCACCACCATGTTTGAGGGACATTGGCATGTTCACCACTGATAGGAGGAGGGACAAATAAAAAGGAACACCTATTTCTAGACAGGAGCATTTGGGAGCAAAGTGTGTGTTGTGGAGAGACGTGTTTGGTTGAGTGTCCAAACTTCCCTCTTTATGTGGTTATTACTTCTTTACAATCGTGGATATCATAAAACCCAGTGATTTCAAAAGCCCAGACGCATATTATTACAGCAATTCATTTGTTGATGTGAGAAAAATGAGAAGGACATTGCAGTACCACTAAATCTATACCTGGGCACTGCTGATACCAAACAAAAGGAATTCACGGTGGCTAGGTATTACTATTTTCTAGTGACTGTCTCTGGGGTCTCAAACAGAATCCATTTGTTTCTTTGTTTCAAAGATTCACTTGTATAGGGTACCTGTCCCCGCCCCTTCAGCTTGTAGTTTGTCTGTGTCCTTGGATCACAAGTGAGTCTCCAGTAAGGGAGCACTTAGGTGATCTTGAGTTTTCATCAGTTCTTCTAACCATGTGTCTTTTGATTGGAGCAGTGAAAGAATGTACTTTTATTCTGATATTTGATAGCTAGGCTCTTACTGCACTTTGAAATTTTTTTTGTTCTCATTAATATACAATCACATGCAGAACAATATGTTAACTAGTCTAACCCCTTCACCAAGTCCTCGCCAAATCCCAGTTTCAGTCGCTGTCCGTCAGCGTGTCGTAAGATGCTCTAGAATCACTACTTGTCTTCTCTGTGTTGTATAGCCCTCCCAATGACCCTTCACGCTACACATTATTCATGCTAATCCTAATGCCCCCATTCTTTTTCCCCGCCCTTATCAATCCCTTCCCACAAACACTACCCAGTCCCTTTCTCTTTGGTAACTCTTAGTCCACTCTCGGGTACTTTGTATATGCTGCTGTTTCTTCCTTCAGTTTTTCTTTGTTATCCTACTCCACACATGAGTTAAATCATTTGGTACATGTATTTCTCCGACTGGCCTATTTGACTGAGCATAATACCCTCTAGCTCCATCCAAGTTATTGCCAATGATAGGATTTGTTTTCTTCTTATGGCTGCTTACTGCACTTTTTAAACTGGATTTTATTCTTCTTTTTCGTTTGAAGTTTGCTATGTGCTTCAACCATTGCTCTCATGGTTATAAGCAATAGCTTTGTGTTAATCGATATGAACCTATATCTATCTGTCTGTCTATCAATCAATCAATCAATCAATCAATCATCTTTCTGTCTGCCCATCTGTCCTTGTGTACAGAACAGGTAACCACATATCCTATGTCACTTTCCTACATTATGCTTCCAAAAATCCTGCTAGGTAACTAGGCTGTAGGGAGAGCACTGGGTTCACCGAGACACTTGCAGGTCGTCTCGGCCGAGTGTACCTACAAAACCAGGAAATGGTTGTACAGGGATTGAACCCGTGTCTCTATCCTCTGTCCTCTTTCATCTCCTTCTCACTTCCTGTCTGTATATAGCCACATTCATTCAATAAGTGTTCCCTGAAGAACACAAGCATCCTTCCTCTGGGCCTGTGGACGACAGAAACGTAAAATTGTTGCTTTGCTCACCACCATGTTTGAAGGACATCTATGTGAACACCACTGATAGGATGGAGAGTCAAATAAAATGGAACACCAATTTCTAGACAGGAGCAGTTGGGAGCTAAGAGTGTATTGTGGAGTGACATATTTATTTGAGTGTCCAAACTTCCCTCTTTAGGTGGTTATTACTTCACATTCGTGAAGATCATAAAACCCACAGATTTCAAAGACCCAGATTCTTATTATTTCAGAAACCCAGTTGTTGAGGTGAGAGAAAATGAGAAGGACATTGCTCCACCACTAAATCTATGGCTGGGCCTTGCTGAAAACAAACAAAAAGAATTCACGGTGGCCAGATAGTGCTATTTTCTACTGACTGTCTCTGGGGGCTCAAACAGAATCCAATTGTTTGATTGTTTGTTTTTCAGTTTCACTCGTGTAGGGTACTTGTCCCCACACCTTCAGCTTGTAGTTTGTCTTTGTCAATGGATCTCAAGTGAGTCTCCTGTAAGGAAGCACGTAGGTTTCTTGAGTTTTCATCCGTTCTTTTAACCCTGTGTCTTTTGTTTGCAGCACTCAGAGCCTGACCTTTTATTCTGATGATTCAGTGCTGTGCCCTTATTGCACTTAAAAAATTTTTTTTGTTATCATTAATCTACAATCACGTGAAGAACATTATGTTTACTATGCTCCCCCTTATCCAAGTCCACCAGCAAAAACCTCTTAAAGTCGCTGTCCATCAGCATAGTTGGATGCTTTAAACCCCTACAGCATTTACCCCTTCAAAGACACCGATACAGTCGCTGTCAATCATGGAGTAGTAAGATGCTATATAACCTCTACTAGTCTTCTCTGAGTTGTACAGCACTCCCCATGTCCCGCGCGACCCCACGCAATATACATGGTAATCCTAATGCCCCCAATCTTTCTCCCCACACTTATCCCTCCCTTCAGAACCACCCTGTGCAGTACTTTTCCCTTTGGCAACTTTTAGTCAACTCTCGGGTTCTGTGAGTATCCTGCTGTTTTTTTCCTTCAGTTTCTCTTTGTTGTTATACTCCACACATGAGTGATATCATTTGATATTGTCTTTCTCCGCCTGAGCTATTTTTCTGAACATACTACTGTCTAGCTCCATCCACGTCATTGCAAATGGTAGGATTTGTTTTCTTCTTATGGCTGCTTACTGCACTTTGTAAACTGGATTTCATCTTCCTTTTTGTTTGTAGTTTAGCTATGTGATTTCACCATTCATCTCCTGGTTATGAGCAACAGCTTTGTGTCAATCGATATGTATCTGTATCTATCTATCGCTCTGTCTGTCTGTATATCTATCTATCTTTCTATATATCCTTCTTTCTATCTCTCTATCCTCTCTATTTATCTATCCATCTATCTAGCTTCCTGTCTTCTATCATGTGTATAATCTATCGATCATCTGTCATCTATCTATCTGTCTATCTATGAAACAATCTTCCTTCTGTCTGTCCATCTATCCTTATGTACAGAACAGTTAACTACATCAACTATGTCACTTCCCTACATTATGCTTTCAAAAACATTGCAAGGTCACTAGGCCGTAGGGAGAGCACTGGGCTCACTGAGACAATTGCAGATCGAATCAGCCGCGTGTGCTTACAAAACCAGTAAATGGTGGTGCAGGGACTTGAACCCGTATCTCTGTCCTCTGTCCTCTTAAACCTCCTTCTCGCTTGCTAACTGTATTTAGCCACATTCATTGACTAAGTCCTCACTGAAGACCCCAATTATACTTCCTCTGGGCCTGTTGTAGACAGAAAAGTATACTTGGTGCTTTACTCACCACCATGTTTGAGGGACATTGGCATGTTCACCACTGATAGGAGGAGGGACAAATAAAAAGGAACACCTATTTCTAGACAGGAGCATTTGGGAGCAAAGTGTGTGTTGTGGAGAGACGTGTTTGGTTGAGTGTCCAAACTTCCCTCTTTATGTGGTTATTACTTCTTTACAATCGTGGATATCATAAAACCCAGTGATTTCAAAAGCCCAGACGCATATTATTACAGCAATTCATTTGTTGATGTGAGAAAAATGAGAAGGACATTGCAGTACCACTAAATCTATACCTGGGCACTGCTGATACCAAACAAAAGGAATTCACGGTGGCTATGTAGGACTATTTTCTAGTGACTGTCTCTGGGGTCTCAAACAGAATCCATTTGTTTCTTTGTTTCAAAGATTCACTTGTATAGGGTACCTGTCCCCGCCCCTTCAGCTTGTAGTTTGTCTGTGTCCTTGGATCACAAGTGAGTCTCCAGTAAGGGAGCACTTAGGTGATCTTGAGTTTTCATCAGTTCTTCTAACCATGTGTCTTTTGATTGGAGCAGTGAAAGAATGAACTTTTATTCTGATATTTGATAGCTAGGCTCTTACTGCACTTTGAAATTTTTTTTGTTCTCATTAATATACAATCACATGCAGAACAATATGTTAACTAGTCTAACCCCTTCACCAAGTCCTCGCCAAATCCCAGTTTCAGTCGCTGTCCGTCAGCGTGTCGTAAGATGCTCTAGAATCACTACTTGTCTTCTCTGTGTTGTATAGCCCTCCCAATGACCCTTCACGCTACACATTATTCATGCTAATCCTAATGCCCCCATTCTTTTTCCCCGCCCTTATCAATCCCTTCCCACAAACACTACCCAGTCCCTTTCTCTTTGGTAACTCTTAGTCCACTCTCGGGTACTTTGTATATGCTGCTGTTTCTTCCTTCAGTTTTTCTTTGTTATCCTACTCCACACATGAGTTAAATCATTTGGTACATGTATTTCTCCGACTGGCCTATTTGACTGAGCATAATACCCTCTAGCTCCATCCAAGTTATTGCCAATGATAGGATTTGTTTTCTTCTTATGGCTGCTTACTGCACTTTTTAAACTGGATTTTATTCTTCTTTTTCGTTTGAAGTTTGCTATGTGCTTCAACCATTGCTCTCATGGTTATAAGCAATAGCTTTGTGTTAATCGATATGAACCTATATCTATCTGTCTGTCTATCAATCAATCAATCAATCAATCAATCATCTTTCTGTCTGCCCATCTGTCCTTGTGTACAGAACAGGTAACCACATATCCTTTGTCACTTTCCTACATTATGCTTCCAAAAATCCTGCTAGGTAACTAGGCTGTAGGGAGAGCACTGGGTTCACCGAGACACTTGCAGGTCGTCTCGGCCGAGTGTACCTACAAAACCAGGAAATGGTTGTGCAGGGACTTGAACCCGTGTCTCTATCCTCTGTCCTCTTTCATCTCCTTCTCACTTCCTGTCTGTATATAGCCACATTCATTCAATAAGTGTTCCCTGAAGAACACAAGCATCCTTCCTCTGGGCCTGTGGACGACAGAAACGTAAAATTGTTGCTTTGCTCACCACCATGTTTGAAGGACATCTATGTGAACACCACTGATAGGATGGAGAGTCAAATAAAAAGGAACACCAATTTCTAGACAGGAGCAGTTGGGAGCTAAGAGTGTATTGTGGAGTGACATATTTATTTGAGTGTCCAAACTTCCCTCTTTAGGTGGTTATTACTTCACATTCATGAAGATCATAAAACCCACAGATTTCAAAGACCCAGATTCTTATTATTTCAGAAACCCAGTTGTTGAGTTGAGAGAAAATGAGAAGGACGTTGCTCCACCACTAAATCTATGGCTGGGCCTTGCTGAAAACAAACAAAAAGAATTCACGGTGGCCAGATAGTGCTATTTTCTACTGACTGTCTCTGGGGGCTCAAACAGAATCCAATTGTTTGATTGTTTGTTTTTCAGTTTCACTCGTGTAGGGTACTTGTCCCCACACCATCAGCTTGTAGTTTGTCTTTGTCCTTGGATCTCAAGTGAGTCTCCTGTAAGGAAGCACGTAGGTTTCTTGAGTTTTCATCCTTTCTTTTAACCCTGTGTCTTTTGTTTGCAGCACTCAGAGCCTGACCTTTTATTCTGATGATTCAGTGCTGTGCCCTTATTGCACTTAAAAAATTTTTTTTGTTATCATTAATCTACAATCACGTGAAGAACATTATGTTTACTATGCTCCCCCTTATCCAAGTCCACCAGCAAAAACCTCTTAAAGTCGCTGTCCATCAGCATAGTTGGATGCTTTAAACCCCTACAGCATTTACCCCTTCAAAGACACCGATACAGTCGCTGTCAATCATGGAGTAGTAAGATGCTATATAACCTCTACTAGTCTTCTCTGTGTTGTACAGCACTCCCCATGTCCCGCGCGACCCCACGCAATATACATGGTAATCCTAATGCCCCCAATCTTTCTCCCCACCCTTATCCCTCCCTTCAGAACCACCCTGTGCAGTCCTTTTCCCTTTGGCAACTTTTAGTCAACTCTCGGGTTCTGTGAGTATCCTGCTGTTTTTTTCCTTCAGTTTCTCTTTGTTGTTATACTCCACACATGAGTGATACCATTTGATATTGTCTTTCTCCGCCTCACCTATTTTTCTGAACATACTACTGTCTAGCTCCATCCACGTCATTGCAAATGGTAGGATTTGTTTTCTTCTTATGGCTGCTTACTGCACTTTGTAAACTGGATTTCATTCTTCCTTTTTGTTTGTAGTTTAGCTATGTGATTTCACCATTCATCTCCTGGTTATGAGCAACAGCTTTGTGTCAATCGATATGTATCTGTATCTATCTATCGCTCTGTCTGTCTGTATATCTATCTATCTTTCTATATATCCTTCTTTCTATCTCTCTATCCTCTCTATTTATCTATCCATCTATCTAGCTTCCTGTCTTCTACCATGTGTATAATCTATCGATCATCTGTCATCTATCTATCTGTCTATCTATGAAACAATCTTCTATCTGTCTGTCCATCTATCCTTATGTACAGAACAGTTAACTACATCAACTATGTCACTTCCCTACATTATGCTTTCAAAAACATTGCAATATCACTAGGCCGTAGGGAGAGCACTGGGCTCACTGAGACAATTGCAGATCGAATCTGCCGCGTGTGCTTACAAAACCAGTAAATGGTGGTGCAGGGACTTGAACCCGTATCTCTGTCCTCTGTCCTCTTAAACCTCCTTCTCGCTTGCTAACTGTATTTAGCCACATTCATTGACTAAGTCCTCACTGAAGACCCCAATTATACTTCCTCTGGGCCTGTTGTAGACAGAAAAGTATACTTGGTGCTTTACTCACCACCATGTTTGAGGGACATTGGCATGTTCACCACTGATAGGAGGAGGGACAAATAAAAAGGAACACCTATTTCTAGACAGGAGCATTTGGGAGCAAAGTGTGTGTTGTGGAGAGACGTGTTTGGTTGAGTGTCCAAACTTCCCTCTTTATGTGGTTATTACTTCTTTACAATCGTGGATATCATAAAACCCAGTGATTTCAAAAGCCCAGACGCATATTATTACAGCAATTCATTTGTTGATGTGATAAAAATGAGAAGGACATTGCAGTACCACTAAATCTATACCTGGGCACTGCTGATACCAAACAAAAGGAATTCACGGTGGCTAGGTTTGACTATTTTCTAGTGACTGTCTCTGGGGTCTCAAACAGAATCCATTTGTTTCTTTGTTTCAAAGATTCACTTGTATAGGGTACCTGTCCCCGCCCCTTCAGCTTGTAGTTTGTCTGTGTCCTTGGATCACAAGTGAGTCTCCAGTAATTGAGCACTTATTTGATCTTGAGTTTTCATCAGTTCTTCTAACCCTGTGTCTTTTGATTGGAGCAGTGAAAGCCTGCACTTTTATTGTGATATTTGATAGCTAGGCTCTTACTGCACTTTGAAATTTTTTTTGTTCTCATTAACATACAATCACATGCAGAACAATATGTTAACTAGTCTAACCCCTTCACCAAGTCCTCGCCAAATCCCAGTTTCAATCGCTGTCCGTCAGCTTGTCGTAAGGTGCTCTAGAATCACTATTGTCTTCTCTGTGTTGTATAGTCCTCCCAATGACCCTACACCCTACACATTATTCATGCTAATCCTAATGCCCCCATTCTTTTTCCCCGCCCTTATCAATCCCTTCCCACAAACACTACCCAGTCCCTTTCTCTTTGGTAACTCTTTGTCCACTCTCGTTTACTGTGTATATGCTGCTGTTTCTTCCTTCAGTTTTTCTTTGTTATCGTACTCCACACATGAGTTAAATCACTTGGTACATGTATTTTCCGACTGGCCTATTTGACTGAGCATAATACCCTCTAGTTCCATCCAAGTTATTGCCAATGATAGGATTTGTTTTCTTCTAATGGCTGCTTACTTCACTTTTTAAACTGGATTTTATTCTTCTTTTTCGTTTGTAGTTTGCTATGTGCTTCAACCATTGCTCTCATGGTTATGAGCAATAGCTTTGTGTTAATCGATATGAACCTATATCTATCTGTCTGTCTATCAATCAATCAATCAATCAATCAATCAATCATCTTTCTGTCTGCCCATCTGTCCTTGTGTACAGAACAGGTAACCACATATCCTATGTCACTTTCCTACATTATGCTTCCAAAAATCCTGCAAGGTAACTAGGCTGTAGGTAGAGCACTGGGTTCACCGAGACACTTGCAGGTCGTCTCGGCCGAGTGTACCTACAAAACCAGGAAATGGTTGTGCAGGGACTTGAACCCGTGTCTCTATCCTCTGTCCTCTTTCATCTCCTTCTCACTTCCTGTCTGTATGTAGCCACATTCATTCACTAAGTGCTCCCTGAAGACCACAAGTATCCTTCCTCTGGGCCTGTGGACGACAGAAACGTAAAATTGTTGCTTTGCTCACCACCATGTTTGAAGGACATCTATGTGAACACCACTGATAGGATGGATGGTCAAATAAAAAGGAACACCAATTTCTAGACAGGAGCAGTTGGGAGCTAAGAGTGTATTGTGGAGTGACATATTTATTTGAGTGTCCAAACATCCCTCTTTAGGTGGTTATGACTTCACATTCGTGAAGATCATAAAACCCACAGTTTTCAAAGGCCCAGATTCTTATTATTTCAGAAACCCAGTTGTTGAGGTGAGAGAAAATGAGAAGGACGTTGCTCCACCACCAAATCTATGGCTGGGACTTGCTGAAAACAAACAAAAAGAATTCACGGTGGCCAGATTGTGCTATTTTCTACTGACTGTCTCTGGGGGCTCAAACAGAATCCAATTGTTTGATTGTTTGTTTTTCAGTTTCACTCGTGTAGGGTACTTGTCCCCACACCTTCAGCTTGTAGTTTGTCTTTGTCAATGGATCTCAAGTGAGTCTCCTGTAAGGAAGCACGTAGGTTTCTTGAGTTTTCATCCGTTCTTTTAACCCTGTGTCTTTTGTTTGCAGCACTCAGAGCCTGACCTTTTATTCTGATGATTCAGTGCTGTGCCCTTATTGCACTTAAAAAATTTTTTTTGTTATCATTAATCTACAATCACGTGAAGAACATTATGTTTACTATGCTCCCCCTTATCCAAGTCCACCAGCAAAAACCTCTTAAAGTCGCTGTCCATCAGCATAGTTGGATGCTTTAAACCCCTACAGCATTTACCCCTTCAAAGACACCGATACAGTCGCTGTCAATCATGGAGTAGTAAGATGCTATATAACCTCTACTAGTCTTCTCTGTGTTGTACAGCACTCCCCATGTCCCGCGCGACCCCACGAAATATACATGGTAATCCTAATGACCCCAATCTTTCTCCCCACACTTATCCCTCCCTTCAGAACCACCCTGTGCAGTCCTTTTCCCTTTGGCAACTTTTAGTCAACTCTCGGGTTCTGTGAGTATCCTGCTGTTTTTTTTCCTTCAGTTTCTCTTTGTTGTTATACTCCACACATGAGTGATACCATTTGATATTGTCTTTCTCGGCCTCACCTATTTTTCTGAACATACTACTGTCTAGCTCTATCCACGTCATTGCAAATGGTAGGATTTGTTTTCTTCTTATGGCTGCTTACTGCACTTTGTAAACTGGATTTCATTCTTCCTTTTTGTTTGTAGTTTAGCTATGTGATTTCACCATTCATCTCCTGGTTATGAGCAACAGCTTTGTGTCAATCGATATGTATCTGTATCTATCTATCGCTCTGTCTGTCTGTATATCTATCTATCTTTCTATATATCCTTCTTTCTATCTCTCTATCCTCTCTATTTATCTATCCATCTATCTAGCTTCCTGTCTTCTATCATGTGTATAATCTATCGATCATCTGTCATCTATCTATCTGTCTATCTATGAAACAATCTTCTTTCTGTCTGTCCATCTATCCTTATGTACAGAACAGTTAACTACATCAACTATGTCACTTCCCTACATTATGCTTTCAAAAACATTGCAAGGTCACTAGGCCGTAGGGAGAGCACTGGGCTCACTGAGACAATTGCAGATCGAATCAGCCGTGTGTGCTTACAAAACCAGTAAATGGTGGTGCAGGGACTTGAACCCGTATCTCTGTCCTCTGTCCTCTTAAACCTCCTTCTGCTTGCTAACTGTATTTAGCCACATTCATTGACTAAGTCCTCACTGAAGACCCCAATTATACTTCCTCTGGGCCTGTTGTAGACAGAAAAGTATACTTGGTGCTTTACTCACCACCATGTTTGAGGGACATTGGCATGTTCACCACTGATAGGAGGAGGGACAAATAAAAAGGAACGCCTATTTCTAGACAGGAGCATTTGGGAGCAAAGTGTGTGTTGTGGAGAGACGTGTTTGGTTGAGTGTCCAAACTTCCCTCTTTATGTGGTTATTTCTTCTTTACAATCGTGGATATCATAAAACCCAGTGATTTCAAAAGCCCAGACGCATATTATTACAGCAATTCATTTGTTGATGTGAGAAAAATGAGAAGGACATTGCAGTACCACTAAATCTATACCTGGGCACTGCTGATACCAAACAAAAGGAATTCACGGTGGCTAGGTATTACTATTTTCTAGTGACTGTCTCTGGGGTCTCAAACAGAATCCATTTGTTTCTTTGTTTCAAAGATTCACTTGTATAGGGTACCTGTCCCCGCCCCTTCAGCTTGTAGTTTGTCTGTGTCCTTGGATCACAAGTGAGTCTCCAGTAAGGGAGCACTTATTTGATCTTGAGTTTTCATCAGTTCTTCTAACCCTGTGTCTTTTGATTGGAGCAGTGAAAGCCTGCACTTTTTTTCTGATATTTGATAGCTAGGCTCTTACTGCACTTTGAAATTTTTTTTGTTCTCATTAACATACTATCACATGCAGAACAATATGTTAACTAGTCTAACCCCTTCACCAAGTCCTCGCCAAATCCCAGTTTCAGTCTCTGTCCGTCAGCGTGTCGTAAGATGCTCTATAATCACTACTTGTCTTCTCTGTGTTGTATAGCCCTCCCAATGACCCTTCACCCTACACATTATTCATGCTAATCCTAATGCCCCCATTCTTTTTCCCCGCCCTTATCAATCCCTTCCCACAAACACTACCCAGTCCCTTTCTCTTTGGTAACTCTTTGTCCACTCTCGTTTACTGTGTATATGCTGCTGTTTCTTCCTTCAGTTTTTCTTTGTTATCTTACTCCACACATGAGTTAAATCATTTGGTACATGTATTTCTCCGACTTGCCTATTTGACTGAGCAAAATACCCTCTAGCTCCATCCAAGTTATTGCCAATGATAGGATTTGTTTTCTTCTTATGGCTGCTTACTGCACTTTTTAAACTGGATTTTATTCTTCTTTTTCCTTTGTAGTTTGCTATGTGCTTCAACCTTTGCTCTCATGGTTATGAGCAATAGCTTTGTGTTAATCGATATGAACCTATATCTTTCTATCTGTCTGTCTATCAATCAATCAATCAATCAATCAATCATCTTTCTGTCTGCCCATCTGTCCTTGTGTACCGAACAGGTAACCACATATCCTATGTCACTTTCCTACATTATGCTTCCAATAATCCTGCAAGGTACCTAGGCTGTAGGGAGAGCACTGGGTTCACCGAGACACTTGCAGGTCGTGTCGGCCGAGTGTACCTACAAAACCAGGAAATGGTTGTGCAGGGACTTGAACCCGTGTCTCTATCCTCTGTCCTCTTTCATCTCTTTCTCACTTCCTGTCTGTATATAGCCACATTCATTCACTAAGTGCTCCCTGAAGACCACAAGTATCCTTCCTCTGGGCCTGTGGACGACAGAAACGTAAAATTGTTGCTTTGCTCACCACCATGTTTGAAGGACATCTATGTGAACACCACTGATAGGATGGAGGGTCAAATAAAAAGGAACACCAATTTCTAGACAGGAGCAGTTGGGAGCTAAGAGTGTATTGTGGAGTGACATATTTATTTGAGTGTCCAAACTTCCCTCTTTAGGTGGTTATTACTACACATTCGTGAAGATCATAAAACCCACAGATTTCAAAGGCCCAGATTCTTATTATTTCAGCAACCCAGTTGTTGAGGTGAGAGAAAATGAGAAGGACGTTGCTCCACCACTAAATCTATGGCTGGGCCTTGCTGAAAACAAACAAAAAGAATTCACGGTGGCCAGATAGTGCTATACCCTACTGACTGTCTCTGGGGGCTCAAACAGAATCCATTTGGGCTCAAACAGAATCCATTTGTTTGATTGTTTGTTTTTCAGTTTCACTCGTGTAGGGTACTTGTCCCCACACCTTCAGCTTGTAATTTGCCTTTGTCCTTGGATCTCAAGTGAGTCTCCTGTAAGGAAGCACGTAGGTTTTTTGAGTTTTCATCCGTTCTTTTAACCCTGTGTCTTTTGTTTGCAGCACTCAGAGCCTGATCTTTTATTCTGATGATTCAGTGCTGTGCCCTTATTGCACTTAAAAATTTTTTTTTGTTATCATTAATCTACAATCACGTGAAGAACATTATGTTTACTATGCTCCCCCTTATCCAAGTCCACCAGCAAAAACCTCTTAAAGTCGCTGTCCATCAGCATAGTTGGATGTTTTAAACCCCTTCAGCATGTACCCTTCAAAGACACCGATACAGTCGCTGTCAATCATGGAGTAGTAAGATGCTATATAACCTCTACTAGTCTTCTCTGTGTTGTACAGCAGTCCCCATGTCCCGCGCGACCCCACGCAATATACATGGTAATCCTAATGCCCCCAATCTTTCTCCCCACACTTATCCCTCCCTTCAGAACCACCCTGTGCAGTCCTTTTCCCTTTGGCAACTTTTAGTCAACTCTCGGGTTCTGTGAGTATCCCGTTTTTTTTTCCTTCAGTTCCTCTTTGTTGTTATACTCCACACATGAGTGATATCATTTGATATTGTCTTTCTCCGCCTGACCTATTTTTCTGAACATACTACTGTCTAGCTCCATCCACGTCATTGCAAATGGTAGGATTTGTTTTCTTCTTATGGCTGCTTACTGCACTTTGTAAACTGGATTTCAGTCTTCCTATTTGTTTGTAGTTTAGCTATGTGATTTCACCATTCATCTCCTGGTTATGAGCAACAGCTTTTTGTCAATCGATATGTATCTGTATCTATCTATCGCTCTGTCTGTCTGCATATCTATCTATCTTTCTATATATCCTTCTTTCTATCTCTCTATCCTCTCTATTTATCTATCCATCTATCTAGCTTCCTGTCTTCTATCATGTGTATAATCTATTGATCATCTGTCATCTATCAATCTGTCTATCTATGAAACAATCTTCTTTCTGTCTGTCCATCTATCCTTATGTACAGAACCGTTAACTACATCAACTATGTCACTTCCCTACATTATGCTTTCAAAAATATTGCAAGGTCACTAGGCCGTAGGGAGAGCACTGGGCTCACTGAGACAATTGCAGATCGAATCAGCCGCGTGTGCTTACAAAACCAGTAAATGGTGGTGCAGGGACTTGAACCCGTATCTCTGTCCTCTGTCCTCTTAAACATCCTTCTCGCTTGCTAACTGTATTTAGCCACATTCATTGACTAAGTCCTCACTGAAGACCCCAATTATACTTCCTCTGGGCCTGTTGTAGACAGAAAAGTATACTTGGTGCTTTACTCACCACCATGTTTGAGGAACATTGGCATGTTCACCACTGATAGGAGGAGGGACAAATAAAAAGGAACACCTATTTCTAGACAGGAGCATTTGGGAGCAAAGTGTGTGTTGTGGAGAGTCGTGTTTGGTTGAGTGTCCAAACTTCCCTCTTTATGTGGTTATTATTTCTTTACAATCGTGGATATCATAAAACCCAGTGATTTCAAAAGCCCAGACGCATATTATTACAGCAATTCATTTGTTGATGTGAGAAAAATGAGAAGGACATTGCAGTACCACTAAATCTATACCTGGGCACTGCTGATACCAAACAAAAGGAATTCACGGTGGCTATGTAGGACTATTTTCTAGTGACTGTCTCTGGGGTCTCAAACAGAATCCATTTGTTTCTTTGTTTCAAAGATTCACTTGTATAGGGTACCTGTCCCCGCCCCTTCAGCTTGTAGTTTTTTCTGTGTCCTTGGATCACAAGTGAGTCTCCAGTAAGGGAGCACTTAGGTGATCTTGAGTTTTCATCAGTTCTTCTAACCCTGTGTCTTTTGATTGGAGCAGTGAAAGCCTGTACTTTTATTCTGATATTTGAGAGCTAGGCTCTTACTGCACTTTGAAATTTTTTTTGTTCTCATTAATATACAATCACATGCAGAACAATATGTTAACTAGTCTAACCCCTTCACCAAGTCCTCGCCAAATCCCAGTTTCAGTCGCTGTCTGTCAGCGTGTCGTAAGATGCTCTAGAATCACTACTTGTCTTCTCTGTGTTGTATAGCCCTCCCAATGACCCTTCACCCTACACATTATTCATGCTAATCCTAATTCCCCCATTCTTTTTCCCCGCCCTTATAAATCCCTTCCCACAAACACTACCCAGTCCCTTTCTCTTTGGTAACTATTAGTCCACTCTCGGGTACTGTGTATATGCTGCTGTTTCTTCCTTCAGTTTTTCTTTGTTATCCTACTCCACACATGAGTTAAATCATTTGGTACATGTATTTCTCCGACTGGCCTATTTGACTGAGCATAATACCCTCTAGCTCCATCCAAGTTATTGCCAATGATAGGATTTGTTTTCTTCTTATGGCTGCTTACTGCACTTTTTAAACTGGATTTTATTCTTCTTTTTCGTTTGAAGTTTGCTATGTGCTTCAACCATTGCTCTCATGGTTATAAGCAATAGCTTTGTGTTAATCGATATGAACCTATATCTATCTATCTGTCTGTCTATCAATCAATCAATCAATCAATCAATCATCTTTCTGTCTGCCCATCTGTCCTTGTGTACAGAACAGGTAACCACATATCCTATGTCACTTTCCTACATTATGCTTCCAATAATCCTGCAAGGTAACTAGGCTGTAGGGAGAGCACTGGGTTCACCGAGACACTTGCAGGTCGTGTTGGCCGAGTGTACCTACAAAACCAGGAAATGGTTGAGCAGGGAATTGAACCCGAGTCTCTATCCTCTGTCCTCTTTCATCTCCTTCTCACTTCCTGTCTGTATATAGCCACATTCATTCACTAAGTGCTCCCTGAAGACCACAAGTATCCTTCCTCTGGGCCTGTGGTCCACAGAAAGGTAATCTTGTTGCTTTGCTCACCACCATGTTTGAAGGACATCTATGTGAACACCTCTGATAGGATGGAGGGTCAAATAAAAAGGAACACCAATTTCTAGACAGGAGCAGTTGGGAGCTAAGAGTGTATTGTGGAGTGACATGTTTATTTGAGTGTCCAAACTTCCCTCTTTAGGTGGTTATTACTTCAAATTCGTGAAGATCATAAAACCCACAGATTTCAAAGGCCCAGATTCTTATTATTTCAGCAACCCAGTTGTTGAGGTGAGAGAAAATGAGAAGGACGTTGTTCCACCACTAAATCAATGGCTGGGCCTTGCTGAAAACAAACAAAAAGAATTCACGGTGGCCAGATAGTGCTATTTCCTACTGACTGTCTCTGGGGGCTCAAACAGAATCCAATTGTTTGATTGTTTGTTTTTTAGTTTCACTCGTGTAGGGTACTTGTCCCCACACCTTCAGCTTGTAGTTTGTCTGTGTCCTTGAATCTCAAGTGAGTCTCCTGAAAGGAAACACGTAGGTTTCTTGAGTTTTCATCCGTTCTTTTAACCCTGTGTCTTTTGTTTGCAGCACTCAAAGCCTGACCTTTTATTCTGATGATTCAGTGCTGTGCCCTTATTGCACTTAAAAAATTTTTTTTGTTATCATTAATCTACAATCACGTGAAGAACATTATGTTTACTATGCTCCCCCTTATCCAAGTCCACCAGCAAAATCCTCTTAAAGTCGCTGTCCATCAGCATAGTTGGATGCTTTAAACCCATTCAGCATGTACCCCTTCAAAGACACTGATACAGTCGCTGTCAATCATGTAGTAAGATGCTATATAACCTCTACTAGTCTTCTCTGTGTTTTACAGCACTCCCCATGTCCCGCGCGACCCCACGCAATATACATGGTAATCCTAATGCCCCCAATCTTTCTCCCCACACTTATCCCTCCCTTCAGAACCACCCTGTGCAGTACTTTTCCCTTTGGCAACTTTTAGTCAACTCTCGGGTTCTGTGAGTATCCTGCTGTTTTTTTCCTTCAGTTTCTCTTTGTTGTTATACTCCACACATGAGTGATATCATTTGATATTGTCTTTCTCCGCCTGACCTATTTTTCTGAACATACTACTGTCTAGCTCCATCCACGTCATTGCAAATGGTAGGATTTGTTTTCTTCTTATGGCTGCTTACTGCACTTTGTAAACTCGATTTCATTCTTCCTTTTTGTTTGTAGTTTAGCTATGTGATTTCAGCATTCATCTCCTGGTTATGAGCAACAGCTTTGTGTCAATCGATATGTATCTGTATCTATCTATCGCTCTGTCTGTCTGTATATCTATCTATCTTTCTATATATCCTTCTTTCTATCTCTCTATCCTCTCTATTTATCTATCCATCTATCTAGCTTCCTGTCTTCTATCATGTGTATAATCTATCGATCATCTGTCATCTATCTGTCTATCTATGAAACAATCTTCTTTCTGTCTGTCCATCTATCCTTATGTACAGAACAGTTAACTACATCAACTATGTCACTTCCCTACATTATGCTTTCAAAAACATTGCAAGGTCACTAGGCCGTAGGGAGAGCACTGGGCTCACTGAGACAATTGCAGATCGAATCAGCCGCGTGTGCTTACAAAACCAGTAAATGGTGGTGCAGGGACTTGAACTCGTATCTCTGTCCTCTGTCCTCTTAAACCTCCTTCTCGCTTGCTAACTGTATTTAGCCACATTCATTGACTAAGTCCTCACTGAAGACCCCAATTATACTTCCTCTGGGGCTGTTGTAGACAGAAAAGTATATTTGGTGCTTTACTCACCACCATGTTTGAGGGACATTGGCATGTTCACCACTGATAGGAGGAGGGACAAATAAAAAGGAACACCTATTTCTAGACAGTAGCATTTGGGAGCAAAGTGTGTGTTGTGGAGAGACATGTTTGGTTGAGTGCCCAAACTTCCCTCTTTATGTGGTTATTACTTCTTTACAATCGTGGATATCATAAAACCCAGTGATTTCAAAAGCCCAGACGCATAGCATTACAGCAATTCATTTGTTGATGTGAGAAAAATGAGAAGGACATTGCAGTACCACTAAATCTATACCTGGGCACTGCTGATACCAAACAAAAGGAATTCACGGTGGCTAGGTAGGACTATTTTCTAGTGACTGTCTCTGGGGTCTCAAACAGAATCCATTTGTTTCTTTGTTTCAAAGATTCACTTGTATAGGGTACCTGTCCCCGCCCCTTCAGCTTGTAGTTTTTTCTGTGTCCTTGGATCACAAGTGAGTCTCCAGTAAGGGAGCACTTAGGTGATCTTGAGTTTTCATCAGTTCTTCTAACCCTGTGTCTTTTGATTGGAGCAGTGAAAGCCTGTACTTTTATTCTGATATTTGAGAGCTAGGCTCTTACTGCACTTTGAAATTTTTTTGTTCTCATTAATATACAATCACATGCAGAACAATATGTTAACTAGTCTAAACCCTTCACCAAGTCCTCGCCAAATCCCAGTTTCAGTCGCTGTCTGTCAGCGTGTCGTAAGATGCTCTAGAATCACTACTTGTCTTCTCTGTGTTGTATAGCCCTCCCAATGACCCTTCACCCTACACATTATTCATGCTAATCCTAATTCCCCCATTCTTTTTCCCCGCCCTTATCAATCCCTTCCCACAAACACTACCCAGTCCCTTTCTCTTTGGTAACTATTAGTCCACTCTCGGGTACTGTGTATATGCTGCTGTTTCTTCCTTCAGTTTTTCTTTGTTATCCTACTCCACATATGAGTTAAATCATTTGGTACATGTATTTCTCCGACTGGCCTATTTGACTGAGCATAATACCCTCTAGCACCATCCAAGTTATTGCCAATGATAGGATTTGTTTTCTTCTTATGGCTGCTTACTGCACTTTTTAAACTGGATTTTATTCTTCTTTTTCGTTTGAAGTTTGCTATGTGCTTCAACCATTGCTCTCATGGTTATAAGCAATAGCTTTGTGTTAATCGATATGAACCTATATCTATCTATCTGTCTGTCTATCAATCAATCAATCAATCAATCAATCATCTTTCTGTCTGCCCATCTGTCCTTGTGTACAGAACAGGTAACCGCATATCCTATGTCACTTTCCTACATTATGCTTCCAAAAATCCTGCAAGGTAACTAGGCTGTAGGGAGAGCACTGGGTTCACCGAGACACTTGCAGGTCGTGTTGGCCGAGTGTACCTACAAAACCAGGTAATGGTTGTGCAGGGAATTGAACCCGAGTCTCTATCCTCTGTCCTCTTTCATCTCCTTCTCACTTCCTGTCTGTATATAGCCACATTCATTCACTAAGTGCTCCCTGAAGACCACAAGTATATTTCCTCTGGGCCTGTGGTCCACAGAAAGGTAATCTTGTTGCTTTGCTCACCACCATGTTTGAAGGACATCTATGTGAACACATCTGATAGGATGGAGGGTCAAATAAAAAGGAACACCAATTTCTAGACAGGAGCAGTTGGGAGCTAAGAGTGTATTGTGGAGTGACATGTTTATTTGAGTGTCCAAACTTCCCTCTTTAGGTGGTTATTACTTCAAATTCGTGAAGATCATAAAACCCACAGATTTCAAAGGCCCAGATTCTTATTATTTCAGCAACCCAGTTGTTGAGGTGAGAGAAAATGAGAAGGACGTTGTTCCACCACTAAATCAATGGCTGGGCCTTGCTGAAAATAAACAAAAAGAATTCACGGTGGCCAGATAGTGCTATTTCCTACTGACTGTCTCTGGGGGCTCAAACAGAATCCATTTGTTTGATTGTTTGTTTTTTAATTTCACTCGTGTAGGGTACTTGTCCCCACACCTTCAGCTTGTAGTTTGTCTGTGTCCTTGGATCTCAAGTGAGTCTCCTGAAAGGAAACACGTAGGTTTCTTGAGTTTTCATCCGTTCTTTTAACCCTGTGTCTTTTGTTTGCAGCACTCAAAGCCTGACCTTTTATTCTGATGATTCAGTGCTGTGCCCTTATTGCACTTAAAAAATTTCTTTTGTTATCATTAATCTACAATCACGTGAAGAACATTATGTTTACTATGCTCCCCCTTATCCAAGTCCACAAGCAAAATCCTCTTAAAGTCGCTGTCCATCAGCATAGTTGGATGCTTTAAACCCCTTCAGCATGTACCCCTTCAAAGACACTGATACAGTCGCTGTCAATCATGTAGTAAGATGCTATATAACCTCTACTAGTCTTCTCTGTGTTGTACAGCACTCCCCATGACCCGCGCGACCCCACGCAATATACATGGTAATCCTAATGCCCCCAATCTTTCTCCCCACACTTATCCCTCCCTTCAGAACCACCCTGTGCAGTCCTTCTCCCTTTGGCAACTTTTAGTCAACTCTCGGGTTCTGTGAGTATCCTGCTGTTTTTTTCCTTCAGTTTCTCTTTGTTGTTATACTCCACACATGAGTGATATCATTTGATATTGTCTTTCTCCGCCTGACCTATTTTTCTGAACATACTACTGTCTAGCTCCATCCACGTCATTGCAAATGGTAGGATTTGTTTTCTTCTTATGGCTGCTTACTCCACTTTGTAAACTCGATTTCATTCTTCCTTTTTGTTTGTAGTTTAGCTATGTGATTTCAGCATTCATCTCCTGGTTATGAGCAACAGCTTTGTGTCAATCGATATGTATCTGTATCTATCTATCGCTCTGTCTGTCTGTATATCTATCTATCTTTCTATATATCCTTCTTTCTATCTCTCTATCCTCTCTATTTATCTATCCATCTATCTAGCTTCCTGTCTTCTATCATGTGTATAATCTATCGATCATCTGTCATCTATCTGTCTATCTATGAAACAATCTTCTTTCTGTCTGTCCATCTATAATTATGTACAGAACAGTTAACTACATCAACTATGTCACTTCCCTACATTATGCTTTCAAAAACATTGCAAGGTCACTAGACCGTAGGGAGAGCACTGGGCTCACTGAGACAATTGCAGATCGAATCAGCCGCGTGTGCTTACAAAACCAGTAAATGGTGGTGCAGGGACTTGAACTCGTATCTCTGTCCTCTGTCCTCTTAAACCTCCTTCTCGCTTGCTAACTGTATTTAGCCACATTCATTGACTAAGTCCTCACTGAAGACCCCAATTATACTTCCTCTGGGGCTGTTGTAGACAGAAAAGTATACTTGGTGCTTTACTCACCACCGTGTTTGAGGGACATTGGTATGTTCACCACTGATAGGAGGAGGGACAAATAAAAAGGAACACCTATTTCTAGACAGGAGCATTTGGGAGCAAAGTGTGTGTTGTGGAGAGACGTGTTTGGTTGAGTGCCCAAATTTCCCTCTTTATGTGGTTATTACTTCTTTACAATCGTGGATATCATAAAACCCAGTGATTTCAAAAGCCCAGACGCATATTATTACAGCAATTCATTTGTTGATGTGAGAAAAATGAGAAGGACATTGCAGTACCACTAAATCTATACCTGGGCACTGCTGATACCAAACAAAAGGAATTCACGGTGGCTATGTAGTACTATTTTCTAGTGACTGTCTCTGGGGTCTCAAACAGAATCCATTTGTTTCTTTGTTTCAAAGATTCACTTGTATAGGGTACCTGTCCCCGCCCCTTCAGCTTGTAGTTTTTTCTGTGTCCTTGGATCACAAGTGAGTCTCCAGTAAGGGAGCACTTAGGTGATCTTGAGTTTTCATCAGTTCTTCTAACCCTGTGTCTTTTGATTGGAGCAGTGAAAGCCTGTACTTTTATTCTGATATTTGAGAGCTAGGCTCTTACTGCACTTTGAAATTTTTTTTGTTCTCATTAATATACAATCACATGCAGAACAATATGTTAACTAGTCTAAACCCTTCACCAAGTCCTCGCCAAATCCCAGTTTCAGTCGCTGTCTGTCAGCGTGTCGTAAGATGCTCTAGAATCACTACTTGTCTTCTCTGTGTTGTATAGCCCTCCCAATGACCCTTCTCCCTACACATTATTCATGCTAATCCTAATTCCCCCATTCTTTTTCCCCGCCCTTATCAATCCCTTCCCACAAACACTACCCAGTCCCTTTCTCTTTGGTAACTATTAGTCCACTCTCGGGTACTGTGTATATGCTGCTGTTTCTTCCTTCAGTTTTTCTTTGTTATCCTACTCCACACATGAGTTAAATCATTTGGTACATGTATTTCTCCGACTGGCCTATTTGACTGAGCATAATACCCTCTAGCACCATCCAAGTTATTGCCAATGATAGGATTTGTTTTCTTCTTATGGCTGCTTACTGCACTTTTTAAACTGGATTTTATTCTTCTTTTTCGTTTGAAGTTTGCTATGTGCTTCAACCATTGCTCTCATGGTTATAAGCAATAGCTTTGTGTTAATCGATATGAACCTATATCTATCTATCTGTCTGTCTATCAATCAATCAATCAATCAATAAATCATCTTTCTGTCTGCCCATCTGTCCTTGTGTAAAGAACAGGTAACCACATATCCTATGTCACTTTCCTACATTATGCTTCCAAAAATCCTGCAAGGTAACTAGGCTGTAGGGAGAGCACTGGGTTCACCGAGACACTTGCAGGTCGTGTCGGCCGAGTGTACCTACAAAACCAGGAAATGGTTATGCAGGGAATTGAACCCGAGTCTCTATCCTCTGTCCTCTTTCATCTCCTTCTCACTTCCTGTCTGTATATAGCCACATTAATTCACTAAGTGCTCCCTGAAGACCACAAGTATCCTTCCTCTGGGCCTGTGGTCCACAGAAAGGTAAACTTGTTGCTTTGCTCACCACCATGTTTGAAGGACATCTATGTGAACACCTCTGATAGGATGGAGGGTCAAATAAAAAGGAACACCAATTTCTAGACAGGAGCAGTTGGGAGCTAAGAGTGTATTGTGGAGTGACATATTTATTTGAGTGTCCAAACATCCCTCTTTAGGTGGTTATTACTTCACATTCGTGAAGATCATAAAACCCACAGATTTCAAAGGCCCAGATTCTTATTATTTCAGAAACCCAGTTGTTGAGGTGAGAGAAAATGAGAAGGACGTTGCTCCACCACTAAATCTATGGCTGGGCCTTGCTGAAAACAAACAAAAAGAATTCACGGTGGCCAGATAGTGCTATTTTCTACTGACTGTCTCTGGGGGCTCAAACAGAATCCAATTGTTTGATTGTTTGTTTTTCAGTTTCACTCGTGTAGGGTACTTGTCCCCACACCTTCAGCTTGTAGTTTGTCTTTGTCCTTGGATCTCAAGTGAGTCTCCTGTAAGGAAGCACGTAGGTTTCTTGAGTTTTCATCCGTTCTTTTAACCCTGTGTCTTTTGTTTGCAGCACTCAGAGCCTTACCTTTTATTCTGATGATTCAGTGCTGTGCCCTTATTGCACTTAAAAAATTTTTTTTCTTATCATTAATCTACAACCACGTGAAGAACATTATGTTTACTATGCTCCCCCTTATCCAAGTCCACCAGCAAAAACCTCTTAAAGTCGCTGTCCATCAGCATAGTTGGATGCTTTAAACCCCTTCAGCATTTACCCCTTCAAAGACACCGATACAGTCGCTGTCAATCATGGAGTAGTAAGATGCTATATAACCTCTACTAGTCTTCTCTGTGTTGTACAGCAGTCCCCATGTCCCGCGCGACCCCACGCAATATACATGGTAATCCTAATGCCCCCAATCTTTCTCCCCACACTTATCCCTCCCTTCAGAACCACCCTGTGCAGTCCTTTTCCCTTTGGCAACTTTTAGTCAACTCTCGGGTTCTGTGAGTATCCTCCTGTTTTTTTCCTTCAGTTTCTCTTTCTTGTTACACTCCACACATGACTGATATCATTTGATATTGTCTTTCTCCGCCTGACCTATTTTTCTGAACATACTACTGTCTAGCTCCATCCACGTCATTGCAAATGGTAGGATTTGTTTTCTTCTTATGGCTGCTTACTACACTTTGTAAACTGGATTTCATTCTTCCTTTTTGTTTGTAGTTTAGCTATGTGATTTCACCATTCATCTCCTGGTTATGAGCAACAGCTTTGTGTCAATCGATATGTATCTGTAACTATCTATCGCTCTGTCTGTCTGTATATCTATCTATCTTTCTATATATCCTTCTTTCTATCTCTCTATCCTCTCTATTTATCTATCCATCTATCTAGCTTCCTGTCTTCTATCATGTGTATAGTCTATCGATCATCTGTCATCTATCTATCTGTCTATCTATGAAACAATCTTCTTTCTGTCTGTCCATCTATCCTTATGTTCAGAACAGTTAACTACATCAACTATGTCACTTACCTACATTATGCTTTCAAAAACATTGCAAGGTCACTAGGCCATAGGGAGAGCACTGGGCTCACTGAGACAATTGCAGATCGAATCAGCCGTGTGTGCTTACTAAACCAGTAAATGGTGGTGCAGGGACTTGAACCCGTATCTCTGTCCTCTGTCCTCTTAAACCTCCTTCTCGCTTGCTAACTGTATTTAGCCACATTCATTGACTAAGTCCTCACTGAAGACCCCAATTATACTTCCTCTGGGGCTGTTGTAGACAGAAAAGTATACTTGGTGCTTTACTCACCACCATGTTTGAGGGACATTGGTATGTTCACCACTGATAGGAGGAGGGACAAAAAAAAAGGAACACCTATTTCTAGACAGTAGCATTTGGGAGCAAAGTGTGTGTTGTGGAGAGACATGTTTGGTTGAGTGCCCAAACTTCCCTCTTTATGTGGTTATTACTTCTTTACAATCGTGGATATCATAAAACCCAGTGATTTCAAAAGCCCAGACGCATAGCATTACAGCAATTCATTTGTTGATGTGAGAAAAATGAGAAGGACATTGCAGTACCACTAAATCTATACCTGGGCACTGCTGATACCAAACAAAAGGAATTCACGGTGGCTAGGTAGGACTATTTTCTAGTGACTGTCTCTGGGGTCTCAAACAGAATCCATTTGTTTCTTTGTTTCAAAGATTCACTTGTATAGGGTACCTGTCCCCGCCCCTTCAGCTTGTAGTTTTTTCTGTGTCCTTGGATCACAAGTGAGTCTCCAGTAAGGGAGCACTTAGGTGATCTTGAGTTTTCATCAGTTCTTCTAACCCTGTGTCTTTTGATTGGAGCAGTGAAAGCCTGTACTTTTATTCTGATATTTGAGAGCTAGGCTCTTACTGCACTTTGAAATTTTTTTGTTCTCATTAATATACAATCACATGCAGAACAATATGTTAACTAGTCTAAACCCTTCACCAAGTCCTCGCCAAATCCCAGTTTCAGTCGCTGTCTGTCAGCGTGTCGTAAGATGCTCTAGAATCACTACTTGTCTTCTCTGTGTTGTATAGCCCTCCCAATGACCCTTCACCCTACACATTATTCATGCTAATCCTAATTCCCCCATTCTTTTTTGCCGCCCTTATCAATCCCTTCCCACAAACACTACCCAGTCCCTTTCTCTTTGGTAACTATTAGTCCACTCTCGGGTACTGTGTATATGCTGCTGTTTCTTCCTTCAGTTTTTCTTTGTTATCCTATGTCACTTCCCTACATTATGCTTTCAAAAACATTGCAAGGTCACTAGACCGTAGGGAGAGCACTGGGCTCACTGAGACAATTGCAGATCGAATCAGCCGCGTGTGCTTACAAAACCAGTAAATGGTGGTGCAGGGACTTGAACTCGTATCTCTGTCCTCTGTCCTCTTAAACCTCCTTCTCGCTTGCTAACTGTATTTAGCCACATTCATTGACTAAGTCCTCACTGAAGACCCCAATTATACTTCCTCTGGGGCTGTTGTAGACAGAAAAGTATACTTGGTGCTTTACTCACCACCGTGTTTGAGGGACATTGGTATGTTCACCACTGATAGGAGGAGGGACAAATAAAAAGGAACACCTATTTCTAGACAGGAGCATTTGGGAGCAAAGTGTGTGTTGTGGAGAGACGTGTTTGGTTGAGTGCCCAAATTTCCTTCTTTATGTGGTTATTACTTCTTTACAATCGTGGATATCATAAAACCCAGTGATTTCAAAAGCCCAGACGCATATTATTACAGCAATTCATTTGTTGATGTGAGAAAAATGAGAAGGACATTGCAGTACCACTAAATCTATACCTGGGCACTGCTGATACCAAACAAAAGGAATTCACGGTGGCTATGTAGTACTATTTTCTAGTGACTGTCTCTGGGGTCTCAAACAGAATCCATTTGTTTCTTTGTTTCAAAGATTCACTTGTATAGGGTACCTGTCCCCGCCCCTTCAGCTTGTAGTTTTTTCTGTGTCCTTGGATCACAAGTGAGTCTCCAGTAAGGGAGCACTTAGGTGATCTTGAGTTTTCATCAGTTCTTCTAACCCTGTGTCTTTTGATTGGAGCAGTGAAAGCCTGTACTTTTATTCTGATATTTGAGAGCTAGGCTCTTACTGCACTTTGAAATTTTTTTTGTTCTCATTAATATACAATCACATGCAGAACAATATGTTAACTAGTCTAAACCCTTCACCAAGTCCTCGCCAAATCCCAGTTTCAGTCGCTGTCTGTCAGCGTGTTGTAAGATGCTCTAGAATCACTACTTGTCTTCTCTGTGTTGTATAGCCCTCCCAATGACCCTTCTCCCTACACATTATTCATGCTAATCCTAATTCCCCCATTCTTTTTCCCCGCCCTTATCAATCCCTTCCCACAAACACTACCCAGTACCTTTCTCTTTGGTAACTATTAGTCCACTCTCGGGTACTGTGTATATGCTGCTGTTTCTTCCTTCAGTTTTTCTTTGTTATCCTACTCCACACATGAGTTAAATCATTTGGTACATGTATTTCTCCGACTGGCCTATTTGACTGAGCATAATACCCTCTAGCACCATCCAAGTTATTGCCAATGATAGGATTTGTTTTCTTCTTATGGCTGCTTACTGCACTTTTTAAACTGGATTTTATTCTTCTTTTTCGTTTGAAGTTTGCTATGTGCTTCAACCATTGCTCTCATGGTTATAAGCAATAGCTTTGTGTTAATCGATATGAACCTATATCTATCTATCTGTCTGTCTATCAATCAATCAATCAATCAATAAATCATCTTTCTGTCTGCCCATCTGTCCTTGTGTAAAGAACAGGTAACCACATATCCTATGTCACTTTCCTACATTATGCTTCCAAAAATCCTGCAAGGTAACTAGGCTGTAGGGAGAGCACTGGGTTCACCGAGACACTTGCAGGTCGTGTCGGCCGAGTGTACCTACAAAACCAGGAAATGGTTATGCAGGGAATTGAACCCGAGTCTCTATCCTCTGTCCTCTTTCATCTCCTTCTCACTTCCTGTCTGTATATAGCCACATTAATTCACTAAGTGCTCCCTGAAGACCACAAGTATCCTTCCTCTGGGCCTGTGGTCCACAGAAAGGTAAACTTGATGCTTTGCTCACCACCATGTTTGAAGGACATCTATGTGAACACCTCTGATAGGATGGAGGGTCAAATAAAAAGGAACACCAATTTCTAGACAGGAGCAGTTGGGAGCTAAGAGTGTATTGTGGAGTGACATATTTATTTGAGTGTCCAAACATCCCTCTTTAGGTGGTTATTACTTCACATTCGTGAAGATCATAAAACCCACAGATTTCAAAGGCCCAGATTCTTATTATTTCAGAAACCCAGTTGTTGAGGTGAGAGAAAATGAGAAGGACGTTGCTCCACCACTAAATCTATGGCTGGGCCTTGCTGAAAACAAACAAAAAGAATTCACGGTGGCCAGATAGTGCTATTTTCTACTGACTGTCTCTGGGGGCTCAAACAGAATCCAATTGTTTGATTGTTTGTTTTTCAGTTTCACTCGTGTAGGGTACTTGTCCCCACACCTTCAGCTTGTAGTTTGTCTTTGTCCTTGGATCTCAAGTGAGTCTCCTGTAAGGAAGCACGTAGGTTTCTTGAGTTTTCATCCGTTCTTTTAACCCTGTGTCTTTTGTTTGCAGCACTCAGAGCCTGACCTTTTATTCTGATGATTCAGTGCTGTGCCCTTATTGCACTTAAAAAATTCTTTTTCTTATCATTAATCTACAACCACATGAAGAACATTATGTTTACTATGCTCCCCCTTATCCAAGTCCACCAGCAAAAACCTCTTAAAGTCGCTGTCCATCAGCATAGTTGGATGCTTTAAACCCCTTCAGCATTTACCCCTTCAAAGACACCGATACAGTCGCTGTCAATCATGGAGTAGTAAGATGCTATATAACCTCTACTAGTCTTCTCTGTGTTGTACAGCAGTCCCCATGTCCCGCGCGACCCCACGCAATATACATGGTAATCCTAAAGCCCCCAATCTTTCTCCCCACACTTATCCCTCCCTTCAGAACCACCCTGTGCAGTCCTTTTCCCTTTGGCAACTTTTAGTCAACTCTCGGGTTCTGTGAGTATCCTCCTGTTTTTTTCCTTCAGTTTCTCTTTCTTGTTATACTCCACACATGACTGATATCATTTGATATTGTCTTTCTCCGCCTGACCTATTTTTCTGAACATACTACTGTCTAGCTCCATCCACGTCATTGCAAATGGTAGGATTTGTTTTCTTCTTATGGCTGCTTACTACACTTTGTAAACTGGATTTCATTCTTCCTTTTTGTTTGTAGTTTAGCTATGTGATTTCACCATTCATCTCCTGGTTATGAGCAACAGCTTTGTGTCAATCGATATGTATCTGTAACTATCTATCGCTCTGTCTGTCTGTATATCTATCTATCTTTCTATATATCCTTCTTTCTTTCTCTCTATCCTCTCTATTTATCTATCCATCTATCTAGCTTCCTGTCTTCTATCATGTGTATAGTCTATCGATCATCTGTCATCTATCTATCTGTCTATCTATGAAACAATCTTCTTTCTGTCTGTCCATCTATCCTTATGTTCAGAACAGTTAACTACATCAACTATGTCACTTACCTACATTATGCTTTCAAAAACATTGCAAGGTCACTAGGCCATAGGGAGAGCACTGGGCTCACTGAGACAATTGCAGATCGAATCAGCCGTGTGTGCTTACTAAACCAGTAAATGGTGGTGCAGGGACTTGAACCCGTATCTCTGTCCTCTGTCCTCTTAAACCTCCTTCTCGCTTGCTAACTGTATTTAGCCACATTCATTGACTAAGTCCTCACTGAAGACCCCAATTATACTTCCTCTGGGGCTGTTGTAGACAGAAAAGTATACTTGGTGCTTTACTCACCACCATGTTTGAGGGACATTGGTATGTTCACCACTGATAGGAGGAGGGACAAATAAAAAGGAACACCTATTTCTAGACAGGAGCATTTGGGAGCAAAGTGTGTGTTGTGGAGAGACGTGTTTGGTTGAGTGTCCAAACTTCCCTCTTTATGTGGTTATTACTTCTTTACAATCGTGGATATCATAAAACCCAGTGATTTCAAAAGCCCAGACGCATATTATTACAGCAATTCATTTGTTGATGTGAGAAAAATGAGAAGGACATTGCAGTACCACTAAATCTATACCTGGGCACTGCTGATACCAAACAAAAGGAATTCACGGTGGCTATGTAGGCCTATTTTCTAGTGACTGTCTCTGGGGTCTCAAACAGAATCCATTTGTTTCTTTGTTTCAAAGATTCACTTGTATAGGGTACCTGTCCCCGCCCCTTCAGCTTGTAGTTTGTCTGTGTCCTTGGATCACAAGTGAGTCTCCAGTAAGGGAGCACTTAGGTGATCTTGAGTTTTCATCAGTTCTTCTAACCATGTGTCTTTTGATTGGAGCAGTGAAAGCCTGTACTTTTATTCTGATATTTGAGAGCTAGGCTCTTACTGCACTTTGAAATTTTTTTGTTCTCATTAATATACAATCACATGCAGAACAATATGTTAACTAGTCTAAACCCTTCACCAAGTCCTCGCCAAATCCCAGTTTCAGTCGCTGTCTGTCAGCGTGTCGTAAGATGCTCTAGAATCACTACTTGTCTTCTCTGTGTTGTATAGCCCTCCCAATGACCCTTCACCCTACACATTATTCATGCTAATCCTAATTCCCCCATTCTTTTTCCCCGCCCTTATCAATCCCTTCCCACAAACACTACCCAGTCCCTTTCTCTTTGGTAACTATTAGTCCACTCTCGGGTACTGTGTATATGCTGCTGTTTCTTCCTTCAGTTTTTCTTTGTTATCCTACTCCACATATGAGTTAAATCATTTGGTACATGTATTTCTCCGACTGGCCTATTTGACTGAGCATAATACCCTCTAGCACCATCCAAGTTATTGCCAATGATAGGATTTGTTTTCTTCTTATGGCTGCTTACTGCACTTTTTAAACTGGATTTTATTCTTCTTTTTCGTTTGAAGTTTGCTATGTGCTTCAACCATTGCTCTCATGGTTATAAGCAATAGCTTTGTGTTAATCGATATGAACCTATATCTATCTATCTGTCTGTCTATCAATCAATCAATCAATCAATCAATCATCTTTCTGTCTGCCCATCTGTCCTTGTGTACAGAACAGGTAACCACATATCCTATGTCACTTTCCTACATTATGCTTCCAAAAATCCTGCAAGGTAACTAGGCTGTAGGGAGAGCACTGGGTTCACCGAGACACTTGCAGGTCGTGTTGGCCGAGTGTACCTACAAAACCAGGTAATGGTTGTGCAGGGAATTGAACCCGAGTCTCTATCCTCTGTCCTCTTTCATCTCCTTCTCACTTCCTGTCTGTATATAGCCACATTCATTCACTAAGTGCTCCCTGAAGACCACAAGTATATTTCCTCTGGGCCTGTGGTCCACAGAAAGGTAATCTTGTTGCTTTGCTCACCACCATGTTTGAAGGACATCTATGTGAACACATCTGATAGGATGGAGGGTCAAATAAAAAGGAACACCAATTTCTAGACAGGAGCAGTTGGGAGCTAAGAGTGTATTGTGGAGTGACATGTTTATTTGAGTGTCCAAACTTCCCTCTTTAGGTGGTTATTACTTCAAATTCGTGAAGATCATAAAACCCACAGATTTCAAAGGCCCAGATTCTTATTATTTCAGCAACCCAGTTGTTGAGGTGAGAGAAAATGAGAAGGACGTTGTTCCACCACTAAATCAATGGCTGGGCCTTGCTGAAAACAAACAAAAAGAATTCACGGTGGCCAGATAGTGCTATTTCCTACTGACTGTCTCTGGGGGCTCAAACAGAATCCATTTGTTTGATTGTTTGTTTTTTAATTTCACTCGTGTAGGGTACTTGTCCCCACACCTTCAGCTTGTAGTTTGTCTGTGTCCTTGGATCTCAAGTGAGTCTCCTGAAAGGAAACACGTAGGTTTCTTGAGTTTTCATCCGTTCTTTTAACCCTGTGTCTTTTGTTTGCAGCACTCAAAGCCTGACCTTTTATTCTGATGATTCAGTGCTGTGCCCTTATTGCACTTAAAAAATTTCTTTTGTTATCATTAATCTACAATCACGTGAAGAATATTATGTTTACTATGCTCCCCCTTATCCAAGTCCACAAGCAAAATCCTCTTAAAGTCGCTGTCCATCAGCATAGTTGGATGCTTTAAACCCCTTCAGCATGTACCCCTTCAAAGACACTGATACAGTCGCTGTCAATCATGTAGTAAGATGCTATATAACCTCTACTAGTCTTCTCTGTGTTGTACAGCACTCCCCATGACCCGCGCGACCCCACGCAATATACATGGTAATCCTAATGCCCCCAATCTTTCTCCCCACACTTATCCCTCCCTTCAGAACCACCCTGTGCAGTCCTTCTCCCTTTGGCAACTTTTAGTCAACTCTCGGGTTCTGTGAGTATCCTGCTGTTTTTTTCCTTCAGTTTCTCTTTGTTGTTATACTCCACACATGAGTGATATCATTTGATATTGTCTTTCTCCGCCTGACCTATTTTTCTGAACATACTACTGTCTAGCTCCATCCACGTCATTGCAAATGGTAGGATTTGTTTTCTTCTTATGGCTGCTTACTCCACTTTGTAAACTCGATTTCATTCTTCCTTTTTGTTTGTAGTTTAGCTATGTGATTTCAGCATTCATCTCCTGGTTATGAGCAACAGCTTTGTGTCAATCGATATGTATCTGTATCTATCTATCGCTCTGTCTGTCTGTATATCTATCTATCTTTCTATATATCCTTCTTTCTATCTCTCTATCCTCTCTATTTATCTATCCATCTATCTAGCTTCCTGTCTTCTATCATGTGTATAATCTATCGATCATCTGTCATCTATCTGTCTATCTATGAAACAATCTTCTTTCTGTCTGTCCATCTATAATTATGTACAGAACAGTTAACTACATCAACTATGTCACTTCCCTACATTATGCTTTCAAAAACATTGCAAGGTCACTAGACCGTAGGGAGAGCACTGGGCTCACTGAGACAATTGCAGATCGAATCAGCCGCGTGTGCTTACAAAACCAGTAAATGGTGGTGCAGGGACTTGAACTCGTATCTCTGTCCTCTGTCCTCTTAAACCTCCTTCTCGCTTGCTAACTGTATTTAGCCACATTCATTGACTAAGTCCTCACTGAAGACCCCAATTATACTTCCTCTGGGGCTGTTGTAGACAGAAAAGTATACTTGGTGCTTTACTCACCACCGTGTTTGAGGGACATTGGTATGTTCACCACTGATAGGAGGAGGGACAAATAAAAAGGAACACCTATTTCTAGACAGGAGCATTTGGGAGCAAAGTGTGTGTTGTGGAGAGACGTGTTTGGTTGAGTGCCCAAATTTCCCTCTTTATGTGGTTATTACTTCTTTACAATCGTGGATATCATAAAACCCAGTGATTTCAAAAGCCCAGACGCATATTATTACAGCAATTCATTTGTTGATGTGAGAAAAATGAGAAGGACATTGCAGTACCACTAAATCTATACCTGGGCACTGCTGATACCAAACAAAAGGAATTCACGGTGGCTATGTAGTACTATTTTCTAGTGACTGTCTCTGGGGTCTCAAACAGAATCCATTTGTTTCTTTGTTTCAAAGATTCACTTGTATAGGGTACCTGTCCCCGCCCCTTCAGCTTGTAGTTTTTTCTGTGTCCTTGGATCACAAGTGAGTCTCCAGTAAGGGAGCACTTAGGTGATCTTGAGTTTTCATCAGTTCTTCTAACCCTGTGTCTTTTGATTGGAGCAGTGAAAGCCTGTACTTTTATTCTGATATTTGAGAGCTAGGCTCTTACTGCACTTTGAAATTTTTTTTGTTCTCATTAATATACAATCACATGCAGAACAATATGTTAACTAGTCTAAACCCTTCACCAAGTCCTCGCCAAATCCCAGTTTCAGTCGCTGTCTGTCAGCGTGTTGTAAGATGCTCTAGAATCACTACTTGTCTTCTCTGTGTTGTATAGCCCTCCCAATGACCCTTCTCCCTACACATTATTCATGCTAATCCTAATTCCCCCATTCTTTTTCCCCGCCCTTATCAATCCCTTCCCACAAACACTACCCAGTACCTTTCTCTTTGGTAACTATTAGTCCACTCTCGGGTACTGTGTATATGCTGCTGTTTCTTCCTTCAGTTTTTCTTTGTTATCCTACTCCACACATGAGTTAAATCATTTGGTACATGTATTTCTCCGACTGGCCTATTTGACTGAGCATAATACCCTCTAGCACCATCCAAGTTATTGCCAATGATAGGATTTGTTTTCTTCTTATGGCTGCTTACTGCACTTTTTAAACTGGATTTTATTCTTCTTTTTCGTTTGAAGTTTGCTATGTGCTTCAACCATTGCTCTCATGGTTATAAGCAATAGCTTTGTGTTAATCGATATGAACCTATATCTATCTATCTGTCTGTCTATCAATCAATCAATCAATCAATAAATCATCTTTCTGTCTGCCCATCTGTCCTTGTGTAAAGAACAGGTAACCACATATCCTATGTCACTTTCCTACATTATGCTTCCAAAAATCCTGCAAGGTAACTAGGCTGTAGGGAGAGCACTGGGTTCACCGAGACACTTGCAGGTCGTGTCGGCCGAGTGTACCTACAAAACCAGGAAATGGTTATGCAGGGAATTGAACCCGAGTCTCTATCCTCTGTCCTCTTTCATCTCCTTCTCACTTCCTGTCTGTATATAGCCACATTAATTCACTAAGTGCTCCCTGAAGACCACAAGTATCCTTCCTCTGGGCCTGTGGTCCACAGAAAGGTAACCTTGTTGCTTTGCTCACCACCATGTTTGAAGGACATCTATGTGAACACCTCTGATAGGATGGAGGGTCAAATAAAAAGGAACACCAATTTCTAGACAGGAGCAGTTGGGAGCTAAGAGTGTATTGTGGAGTGACATATTTATTTGAGTGTCCAAACATCCCTCTTTAGGTGGTTATTACTTCACATTCGTGAAGATCATAAAACCCACAGATTTCAAAGGCCCAGATTCTTATTATTTCAGAAACCCAGTTGTTGAGGTGAGAGAAAATGAGAAGGACGTTGCTCCACCACTAAATCTATGGCTGGGCCTTGCTGAAAACAAACAAAAAGAATTCACGGTGGCCAGATAGTGCTATTTTCTACTGACTGTCTCTGGGGGCTCAAACAGAATCCAATTGTTTGATTGTTTGTTTTTCAGTTTCACTCGTGTAGGGTACTTGTCCCCACACCTTCAGCTTGTAGTTTGTCTTTGTCCTTGGATCTCAAGTGAGTCTCCTGTAAGGAAGCACGTAGGTTTCTTGAGTTTTCATCCGTTCTTTTAACCCTGTGTCTTTTGTTTGCAGCACTCAGAGCCTGACCTTTTATTCTGATGATTCAGTGCTGTGCCCTTATTGCACTTAAAAAATTCTTTTTCTTATCATTAATCTACAACCACGTGAAGAACATTATGTTTACTATGCTCCCCCTTATCCAAGTCCACCAGCAAAAACCTCTTAAAGTCGCTGTCCATCAGCATAGTTGGATGCTTTAAACCCCTTCAGCATTTACCCCTTCAAAGACACCGATACAGTCGCTGTCAATCATGGAGTAGTAAGATGCTATATAACCTCTACTAGTCTTCTCTGTGTTGTACAGCAGTCCCCATGTCCCGCGCGACCCCACGCAATATACATGGTAATCCTAATGCCCCCAATCTTTCTCCCCACACTTATCCCTCCCTTCAGAACCACCCTGTGCAGTCCTTTTCCCTTTGGCAACTTTTAGTCAACTCTCGGGTTCTGTGAGTATCCTCCTGTTTTTTTCCTTCAGTTTCTCTTTCTTGTTATACTCCACACATGACTGATATCATTTGATATTGTCTTTCTCCGCCTGACCTATTTTTCTGAACATACTACTGTCTAGCTCCATCCACGTCATTGCAAATGGTAGGATTTGTTTTCTTCTTATGGCTGCTTACTACACTTTGTAAACTGGATTTCATTCTTCCTTTTTGTTTGTAGTTTAGCTATGTGATTTCACCATTCATCTCCTGGTTATGAGCAACAGCTTTGTGTCAATCGATATGTATCTGTAACTATCTATCGCTCTGTCTGTCTGTATATCTATCTATCTTTCTATATATCCTTCTTTCTATCTCTCTATCCTCTCTATTTATCTATCCATCTATCTAGCTTCCTGTCTTCTATCATGTGTATAGTCTATCGATCATCTGTCATCTATCTATCTGTCTATCTATGAAACAATCTTCTTTCTGTCTGTCCATCTATCCTTATGTTCAGAACAGTTAACTACATCAACTATGTCACTTCCCTACTTTATGCTTTCAAAAACATTGCAAGGTCACTAGGCCATAGGGAGAGCACTGGGCTCACTGAGACAATTGCAGATCGAATCAGCCGTGTGTGCTTACTAAACCAGTAAATGGTGGTGCAGGGACTTGAACCCGTATCTCTGTCCTCTGTCCTCTTAAACCTCCTTCTCGCTTGCTAACTGTATTTAGCCACATTCATTGACTAAGTCCTCACTGAAGACCCCAATTATACTTCCTCTGGGGCTGTTGTAGACAGAAAAGTATACTTGGTGCTTTACTCACCACCATGTTTGAGGGACATTGGTATGTTCACCACTGATAGGAGGAGGGACAAATAAAAAGGAACACCTATTTCTAGACAGGAGCATTTGGGAGCAAAGTGTGTGTTGTGGAGAGACGTGTTTGGTTGAGTGTCCAAACTTCCCTCTTTATGTGGTTATTACTTCTTTACAATCGTGGATATCATAAAACCCAGTGATTTCAAAAGCCCAGACGCATATTATTACAGCAATTCATTTGTTGATGTGAGAAAAATGAGAAGGACATTGCAGTACCACTAAATCTATACCTGGGCACTGCTGATACCAAACAAAAGGAATTCACGGTGGCTATGTAGGACTATTTTCTAGTGACTGTCTCTGGGGTCTCAAACAGAATCCATTTGTTTCTTTGTTTCAAAGATTCACTTGTATAGGGTACCTGTCCCCGCCCCTTCAGCTTGTAGTTTGTCTGTGTCCTTGGATCACAAGTGAGTCTCCAGTAAGGGAGCACTTAGGTGATCTTGAGTTTTCATCAGTTCTTCTAACCCTGTGTCTTTTGATTGGAGCAGTGAAAGCCTGTACTTTTATTCTGATATTTGAGAGCTAGGCTCTTACTGCACTTTGAAATTTTTTTGTTCTCATTAATATACAATCACATGCAGAACAATATGTTAACTAGTCTAAACCCTTCACCAAGTCCTCGCCAAATCCCAGTTTCAGTCGCTGTCTGTCAGCGTGTCGTAAGATGCTCTAGAATCACTACTTGTCTTCTCTGTGTTGTATAGCCCTCCCAATGACCCTTCACCCTACACATTATTCATGCTAATCCTAATTCCCCCATTCTTTTTCCCCGCCCTTATCAATCCCTACCCACAAACACTACCCAGTCCCTTTCTCTTTGGTAACTATTAGTCCACTCTCGGGTACTGTGTATATGCTGCTGTTTCTTCCTTCAGTTTTTCTTTGTTATCCTACTCCACATATGAGTTAAATCATTTGGTACATGTATTTCTCCGACTGGCCTATTTGACTGAGCATAATACCCTCTAGCACCATCCAAGTTATTGCCAATGATAGGATTTGTTTTCTTCTTATGGCTGCTTACTGCACTTTTTAAACTGGATTTTATTCTTCTTTTTCGTTTGAAGTTTGCTATGTGCTTCAACCATTGCTCTCATGGTTATAAGCAATAGCTTTGTGTTAATCGATATGAACCTATATCTATCTATCTGTCTGTCTATCAATCAATCAATCAATCAATAAATCATCTTTCTGTCTGCCCATCTGTCCTTGTGTACAGAACAGGTAACCACATATCCTATGTCACTTTCCTACATTATGCTTCCAAAAATCCTGCAAGGTAACTAGGCTGTAGGGAGAGCACTGGGTTCACCGAGACACTTGCAGGTCGTGTTGGCCGAGTGTACCTACAAAACCAGGTAATGGTTGTGCAGGGAATTGAACCCGAGTCTCTATCCTCTGTCCTCTTTCATCTCCTTCTCACTTCCTGTCTGTATATAGCCACATTCATTCACTAAGTGCTCCCTGAAGACCACAAGTATATTTCCTCTGGGCCTGTGGTCCACAGAAAGGTAATCTTGTTGCTTTGCTCACCACCATGTTTGAAGGACATCTATGTGAACACATCTGATAGGATGGAGGGTCAAATAAAAAGGAACACCAATTTCTAGACAGGAGCAGTTGGGAGCTAAGAGTGTATTGTGGAGTGACATGTTTATTTGAGTGTCCAAACTTCCCTCTTTAGGTGGTTATTACTTCAAATTCGTGAAGATCATAAAACCCACAGATTTCAAAGGCCCAGATTCTTATTATTTCAGCAACCCAGTTGTTGAGGTGAGAGAAAATGAGAAGGACGTTGTTCCACCACTAAATCAATGGCTGGGCCTTGCTGAAAACAAACAAAAAGAATTCACGGTGGCCAGATAGTGCTATTTCCTACTGACTGTCTCTGGGGGCTCAAACAGAATCCATTTGTTTGATTGTTTGTTTTTTAATTTCACTCGTGTAGGGTACTTGTCCCCACACCTTCAGCTTGTAGTTTGTCTGTGTCCTTGGATCTCAAGTGAGTCTCCTGAAAGGAAACACGTAGGTTTCTTGAGTTTTCATCCGTTCTTTTAACCCTGTGTCTTTTGTTTGCAGCACTCAAAGCCTGACCTTTTATTCTGATGATTCAGTGCTGTGCCCTTATTGCACTTAAAAAATTTCTTTTGTTATCATTAATCTACAATCACGTGAAGAATATTATGTTTACTATGCTCCCCCTTATCCAAGTCCACAAGCAAAATCCTCTTAAAGTCGCTGTCCATCAGCATAGTTGGATGCTTTAAACCCCTTCAGCATGTACCCCTTCAAAGACACTGATACAGTCGCTGTCAATCATGTAGTAAGATGCTATATAACCTCTACTAGTCTTCTCTGTGTTGTACAGCACTCCCCATGACCCGCGCGACCCCACGCAATATACATGGTAATCCTAATGCCCCCAATCTTTCTCCCCACACTTATCCCTCCCTTCAGAACCACCCTGTGCAGTCCTTCTCCCTTTGGCAACTTTTAGTCAACTCTCGGGTTCTGTGAGTATCCTCCTGTTTTTTTCCTTCAGTTTCTCTTTCTTGTTATACTCCACACATGAGTGATATCATTTGATATTGTCTTTCTCCGCCTGACCTATTTTTCTGAACATACTACTGTCTAGCTCCATCCACGTCATTGCAAATGGTAGGATTTGTTTTCTTCTTATGGCTGCTTACTCCACTTTGTAAACTCGATTTCATTCTTCCTTTTTGTTTGTAGTTTAGCTATGTGATTTCAGCATTCATCTCCTGGTTATGAGCAACAGCTTTGTGTCAATCGATATGTATCTGTATCTATCTATCGCTCTGTCTGTCTGTATATCTATCTATCTTTCTATATATCCTTCTTTCTATCTCTCTATCCTCTCTATTTATCTATCCATCTATCTAGCTTCCTGTCTTCTATCATGTGTATAATCTATCGATCATCTGTCATCTATCTGTCTATCTATGAAACAATCTTCTTTCTGTCTGTCCATCTATAATTATGTACAGAACAGTTAACTACATCAACTATGTCACTTCCCTACATTATGCTTTCAAAAACATTGCAAGGTCACTAGACCGTAGGGAGAGCACTGGGCTCACTGAGACAATTGCAGATCGAATCAGCCGCGTGTGCTTACAAAACCAGTAAATGGTGGTGCAGGGACTTGAACTCGTATCTCTGTCCTCTGTCCTCTTAAACCTCCTTCTCGCTTGCTAACTGTATTTATCCACATTCATTGACTAAGTCCTCACTGAAGACCCCAATTATACTTCCTCTGGGGCTGTTGTAGACAGAAAAGTATACTTGGTGCTTTACTCACCACCGTGTTTGAGGGACATTGGTATGTTCACCACTGATAGGAGGAGGGACAAATAAAAAGGAACACCTATTTCTAGACAGGAGCATTTGGGAGCAAAGTGTGTGTTGTGGAGAGACGTGTTTGGTTGAGTGCCCAAATTTCCCTCTTTATGTGGTTATTACTTCTTTACAATCGTGGATATCATAAAACCCAGTGATTTCAAAAGCCCAGACGCATATTATTACAGCAATTCATTTGTTGATGTGAGAAAAATGAGAAGGACATTGCAGTACCACTAAATCTATACCTGGGCACTGCTGATACCAAACAAAAGGAATTCACGGTGGCTATGTAGTACTATTTTCTAGTGACTGTCTCTGGGGTCTCAAACAGAATCCATTTGTTTCTTTGTTTCAAAGATTCACTTGTATAGGGTACCTGTCCCCGCCCCTTCAGCTTGTAGTTTTTTCTGTGTCCTTGGATCACAAGTGAGTCTCCAGTAAGGGAGCACTTAGGTGATCTTGAGTTTTCATCAGTTCTTCTAACCCTGTGTCTTTTGATTGGAGCAGTGAAAGCCTGTACTTTTATTCTGATATTTGAGAGCTAGGCTCTTACTGCACTTTGAAATTTTTTTTGTTCTCATTAATATACAATCACATGCAGAACAATATGTTAACTAGTCTAAACCCTTCACCAAGTCCTCGCCAAATCCCAGTTTCAGTCGCTGTCTGTCAGCGTGTCGTAAGATGCTCTAGAATCACTACTTGTCTTCTCTGTGTTGTATAGCCCTCCCAATGACCCTTCTCCCTACACATTATTCATGCTAATCCTAATTCCCCCATTCTTTTTCCCCGCCCTTATCAATCCCTTCCCACAAACACTACCCAGTACCTTTCTCTTTGGTAACTATTAGTCCACTCTCGGGTACTGTGTATATGCTGCTGTTTCTTCCTTCAGTTTTTCTTTGTTATCCTACTCCACACATGAGTTAAATCATTTGGTACATGTATTTCTCCGACTGGCCTATTTGACTGAGCATAATACCCTCTAGCACCATCCAAGTTATTGCCAATGATAGGATTTGTTTTCTTCTTATGGCTGCTTACTGCACTTTTTAAACTGGATTTTATTCTTCTTTTTCGTTTGAAGTTTGCTATGTGCTTCAACCATTGCTCTCATGGTTATAAGCAATAGCTTTGTGTTAATCGATATGAACCTATATCTATCTATCTGTCTGTCTATCAATCAATCAATCAATCAATAAATCATCTTTCTGTCTGCCCATCTGTCCTTGTGTAAAGAACAGGTAACCACATATCCTATGTCACTTTCCTACATTATGCTTCCAAAAATCCTGCAAGGTAACTAGGCTGTAGGGAGAGCACTGGGTTCACCGAGACACTTGCAGGTCGTGTCGGCCGAGTGTACCTACAAAACCAGGAAATGGTTATGCAGGGAATTGAACCCGAGTCTCTATCCTCTGTCCTCTTTCATCTCCTTCTCACTTCCTGTCTGTATATAGCCACATTAATTCACTAAGTGCTCCCTGAAGACCACAAGTATCCTTCCTCTGGGCCTGTGGTCCACAGAAAGGTAACCTTGTTGCTTTGCTCACCACCATGTTTGAAGGACATCTATGTGAACACCTCTGATAGGATGGAGGGTCAAATAAAAAGGAACACCAATTTCTAGACAGGAGCAGTTGGGAGCTAAGAGTGTATTGTGGAGTGACATATTTATTTGAGTGTCCAAACATCCCTCTTTAGGTGGTTATTACTTCACATTCGTGAAGATCATAAAACCCACAGATTTCAAAGGCCCAGATTCTTATTATTTCAGAAACCCAGTTGTTGAGGTGAGAGAAAATGAGAAGGACGTTGCTCCACCACTAAATCTATGGCTGGGCCTTGCTGAAAACAAACAAAAAGAATTCACGGTGGCCAGATAGTGCTATTTTCTACTGACTGTCTCTGGGGGCTCAAACAGAATCCAATTGTTTGATTGTTTGTTTTTCAGTTTCACTCGTGTAGGGTACTTGTCCCCACACCTTCAGCTTGTAGTTTGTCTTTGTCCTTGGATCTCAAGTGAGTCTCCTGTAAGGAAGCACGTAGGTTTCTTGAGTTTTCATCCGTTCTTTTAACCCTGTGTCTTTTGTTTGCAGCACTCAGAGCCTGACCTTTTATTCTGATGATTCAGTGCTGTGCCCTTATTGCACTTAAAAAATTCTTTTTCTTATCATTAATCTACAACCACGTGAAGAACATTATGTTTACTATGCTCCCCCTTATCCAAGTCCACCAGCAAAAACCTCTTAAAGTCGCTGTCCATCAGCATAGTTGGATGCTTTAAACCCCTTCAGCATTTACCCCTTCAAAGACACCGATACAGTCGCTGTCAATCATGGAGTAGTAAGATGCTATATAACCTCTACTAGTCTTCTCTGTGTTGTACAGCAGTCCCCATGTCCCGCGCGACCCCACGCAATATACATGGTAATCCTAATGCCCCCAATCTTTCTCCCCACACTTATCCCTCCCTTCAGAACCACCCTGTGCAGTCCTTTTCCCTTTGGCAACTTTTAGTCAACTCTCGGGTTCTGTGAGTATCCTCCTGTTTTTTTCCTTCAGTTTCTCTTTCTTGTTATACTCCACACATGACTGATATCATTTGATATTGTCTTTCTCCGCCTGACCTATTTTTCTGAACATACTACTGTCTAGCTCCATCCACGTCATTGCAAATGGTAGGATTTGTTTTCTTCTTATGGCTGCTTACTACACTTTGTAAACTGGATTTCATTCTTCCTTTTTGTTTGTAGTTTAGCTATGTGATTTCACCATTCATCTCCTGGTTATGAGCAACAGCTTTGTGTCAATCGATATGTATCTGTAACTATCTATCGCTCTGTCTGTCTGTATATCTATCTATCTTTCTATATATCCTTCTTTCTATCTCTCTATCCTCTCTATTTATCTATCCATCTATCTAGCTTCCTGTCTTCTATCATGTGTATAGTCTATCGATCATCTGTCATCTATCTATCTGTCTATCTATGAAACAATCTTCTTTCTGTCTGTCCATCTATCCTTATGTTCAGAACAGTTAACTACATCAACTATGTCACTTCCCTACTTTATGCTTTCAAAAACATTGCAAGGTCACTAGGCCATAGGGAGAGCACTGGGCTCACTGAGACAATTGCAGATCGAATCAGCCGTGTGTGCTTACTAAACCAGTAAATGGTGGTGCAGGGACTTGAACCCGTATCTCTGTCCTCTGTCCTCTTAAACCTCCTTCTCGCTTGCTAACTGTATTTAGCCACATTCATTGACTAAGTCCTCACTGAAGACCCCAATTATACTTCCTCTGGGGCTGTTGTAGACAGAAAAGTATACATGGTGCTTTACTCACCACCATGTTTGAGGGACATTGGCATGTTCACCACTGATAGGAGGAGGGACAAATAAAAAGGAACACCTATTTCTAGACAGGAGCATTTGGGAGCAAAGTGTGTGTTGTGGAGAGACGTGTTTGGTTGAGTGTCCAAACTTCCCTCTTTATGTGGTTATTACTTCTTTACAATCGTGGATATCATAAAACCCAGTGATTTCAAAAGCCCAGACGCATATTATTACAGCAATTCATTTGTTGATGTGAGAAAAATGAGAAGGACATTGCAGTACCACTAAATCTATACCTGGGCACTGCTGATACCAAACAAAAGGAATTCACGGTGGCTATGTAGGACTATTTTCTAGTGACTGTCTCTGGGGTCTCAAACAGAATCCATTTGTTTCTTTGTTTCAAAGATTCACTTGTATAGGTTACCTGTCCCCGCCCCTTCAGCTTGTAGTTTGTCTGTGTCCTTGGATCACAAGTGAGTCTCCAGTAAGGGAGCACTTAGGTGATCTTGAGTTTTCATCAGTTCTTCTAACCCTGTGTCTTTTGATTGGAGCAGTGAAAGCCTGTACTTTTATTCTGATATTTGAGAGCTAGGCTCTTACTGCACTTTGAAATTTTTTTTGTTCTCATTAATATACAATCACATGCAGAACAATATGTTAACTAGTCTAACCCCTTCACCAAGTCCTCGCCAAATCCCAGTTTCAGTCACTGTCCGTCAGCGTGTCGTAAGATGCTCTAGAATCACTACTTGTCTTCTCTGTGTTGTATAGCCCTCCCAACGACACTTCACCCTACACATTATTCATGCTAATCCTAATGCCCCCATTCTTTTTCCCGGCCCTTATCAATCCCTTCCCACAAACACTACCCAGTCCCTTTCTCTTTGGTAACTCTTAGTCCACTCTCGGGTACTGTGTATATGCTGCTGTTTCTTCCTTCAGTTTTTCTTTGTTATCGTACTCCACACATGAGTTAAATCATTTGGTACATGTATTTCTCCGACTGGCCTATTTGACTGAGCATAATACCCTCTAGCTCCATCCAAGTTATTGCCAATGATAGGATTTGTTTTCTTCTTATGACTGCTTACTGCACTTTTTAAACTGGATTTTATTCCTCTTTTTCGTTTGTAGTTTTCTATGTGCTTCAACCATTGCTCTCATGGTAATGAGCAATAGCATTGTGTTAATCGATATGAACCTATATCTCTCTATCTGTCTGTCTATCAATCAATCAATCAATCAATCATCTTTCTGTCTGCCCATCTGTCCTTGTGTACAGAACAGGTAACCACATATCCTATGTCACTTTCCTACATTATGCTTCCAAAAATCCTGCAAGGTAACTAGGCTGTAGTGAGAGCACTGGGTTCACTGAGACACTTGCAGGTCGTGTCGGCCGAGTGTACCTACAAAACTAGGAAATGGTTGTGCAGGGACTTGTACCCGTGTCTCTATCCTCTGTCCTCTTTCATCTCCTTCTCACTTCTGTCTATATATAGCCACATTCATTCACTAAGTGCTCCCTGAAGACAACAAGTATCTTTCCTCTGGGCGTGTGGACGACAGAAACATAAAATTGTTGCTTTGCTCACCACCATGTTTGAAGGACATCTATGTGAACACCACTGATAGGATGGAGGGTCAAATAAAAAGGAACACCAATTTCTAGACAGGAGCAGTTGGGAGCTAAGAGTGTATTGTGGAGTGACATGTTTATTTGAGTGTCCAAACTTCCCTCTTTAGGTGGTTTTTACATCACATTCGTGAAGATCATAAAACCCACAGATTTCAAAGGCCCAGATTCTTATTATTTCAGCAACCCAGTTGTTGAGGTGAGAGAAAATGAGAAGGACGTTGCTCCACCACTAAATCTATGGCTTGGCTTTGCTGAAAACAAACAAAAAGAATTCACGGTGGCCAGATAGTGCTATTTTCTACTGACTGTCTCTGGGGGCTCAAACAGAATCCAATTGTTTGATTGTTTGTTTTTCAGTTTCACTCGTGTAGGGTACTTGTCCCCACACCTTCAGCTTGTAGTTTGTCTTTGTCCTTGGATCTCAAGTGAGTCTCCTGTAAGGAAGCACGAAGGTTTCTTGAGTTTTCATCCGTTCTTTTAACCCTGTGTCTTTTGTTTGCAGCACTCAGAGCCTGACCTTTTATTCTGATGATTCAGTGCTGTGCCCTTATTGCACTTAAAAATTTTTTTTTGTTATCATTAATCTACAATCACGTGAAGAACATTATGTTTACTATGCTCCCCCTTATCCAAGTCCACCAGCAAAAACCTCTTAAAGTCGCTGTCCATCAGCATAGTTGGATGCTTTAAACCCCTACAGCATTTACCCCTTCAAAGACACCGATACAGTCGCTGTCAATCATGGAGTAGTAAGATGCTATATAACCTCTACTAGTCTTCTCTGTGTTGTACAGCAGTCCCCATGTCCCGCGCGACCCCACGCAATATACATGGTAATCCTAATGCCCCCAATCTTTCTCCCCACACTTATCCCTCCCTTCAGAACCACCCTTTGCAGTCCTTTTCCCTTTGGCAACTTTTAGTCAACTCTCGGGTTCTGTGAGTATCCTGCTGTTTTTTTCCTTCAGTTTCTCTTTCTTGTTATACTCCACACATGACTGATATCATTTGATATTGTCTTTCTCCGCCTGACCTATTTTTCTGAATATACTACTATCTAGCTCCATCCACGTCATTGCAAATGGTAGGATTTGTTTTCTTCTTATGGCTGCTTACTACACTTTGTAAACTGGATTTCATTCTTCCTTTTTGTTTGTAGTTTAGCTATGTGATTTCACCATTCATCTCCTGGTTATGAGCAACAGCTTTGTGTCAATCGATATGTATCTGTATCTATCTATCTCTCTGTCTGCATATCTATCTATCTTTCTATATATCCTTCTTTCTATCTCTCTATCCTCTCTGTTTATCTATCCATCTATCTAGCTTCCTGTCTTCTATCATGTGTATAGTCTATCGATCATCTGTCATCTATCTATCTGTCTATCTATGAAACAATCTTCTTTCTGTCTGTCCATCTATCCTTATGTACAGAACAGTTAACTACATCAACTATGTCACTTACCTACATTATGCTTTCAAAAACATTGCAAGGTCACTAGGCCTTAGGGAGAGCACTGGGCTCACTGAGACAATTGCAGATCGAATCAGCCGTGTGTGCTTACTAAAACAGTAAATGGTGGTGCAGGGACTTGAACCCGTATCTCTGTCCTCTGTCCTCTTAAACCTCCTTCTCGCTTGCTAACTGTATTTAGCCACATTCATTGACTAAGTCCTCACTGAAGACCCCAATTATACTTCCTCTGGGCCTGTTGTAGACAGAAAAGTATACTTGGTGCTTTACTCACCACCATGTTTGAGGGACATTGGTATGTTCACCACTGATAGGAGGAGGGACAAATAAAAAGGAACACCTATTTCTAGACAGGAGCATTTGGGAGCAAAGTGTGTGTTGTGGAGAGACGTGTTTGTTTGAGTGTCCAAACTTCCCTCTTTATGTGGTTATTACTTCTTTACAATCGTGGATATCATAAAACCCAGTGATTTCAAAAGCCCAGACGCATATTATTACAGCAATTCATTTGTTGATGTGAGAAAAATGAGAAGGACATTGCAGTACCACTAAATCTATACCTGGGCACTGCTGATACCAAACAAAAGGAATTCACGGTGGCTATGTAGGACTATTTTCTAGTGACTGTCTCTGGGGTCTCAAACAGAATCCATTTGTTTCTTTGTTTCAAAGATTCACTTGTATAGGTTACCTGTCCCCGCCCCTTCAGCTTGTAGTTTGTCTGTGTCCTTGGATCACAAGTGAGTCTCCAGTAAGGGAGCACTTAGGTGATCTTGAGTTTTCATCAGTTCTTCTAACCCTGTGTCTTTTGATTGGAGCAGTGAAAGCCTGTACTTTTATTCTGATATTTGAGAGCTAGGCTCTTACTGCTCTTTGAAATTTTTTTTGTTCTCATTAATATACAATCACATGCAGAACAATATGTTAACTAGTCTAACCCCTTCACCAAGTCCTCGCCAAATCCCAGTTTCAGTCACTGTCCGTCAGCGTGTCGTAAGATGCTCTAGAATCACTACTTATCTTCTCTGTGTTGTATAGCCCTCCCAATGACACTTCACCCTACACATTATTCATGCTAATCCTAATGCCCCCATTCTTTTTCCCCGCCCTTATCAATCCCTTCCCATAAACACTACCCAGTCCCTTTCTCTTTGGTAACTCTTAGTCCACTCTCGGGTACTGTGTATATGCTGCTGTTCCTTCCTTCAGTTTTTCTTTGTTATCCTACTCCACACATGAGTTAAATCATTTGGTACATGTATTTCTCCGACTGGCCTATTTGACTGAGCATAATACCCTCTAGCTCCATCCAAGTTATTGCCAATGATAGGATTTGTTTTCTTCTTATGACTGCTTACTGCACTTTTTAAACTGGATTTTATTCCTCTTTTTCGTTTGTAGTTTTCTATGTGCTTCAACCATTGCTCTCATGGTAATGAGCAATAGCTTTGTGTTTATCGATATGAACCTATATCTCTCTATCTGTCTGTCTATCAATCAATCAATCAATCAATCATCTTTCTGTCTGCACATCTGTCCTTGTGTACAGAAAAGTTAACCACATATCCTATGTCACTTTCCTACATTATGCTTCCAAAAATACTGCAAGGTAACTAGGCTGTAGGGAGAGCACTGGGTTCACCGAGACACTTGCAGGTCGTGTCGGCCGAGTGTACCTACAAAACTAGGAAATGGTTGTGCAGAGACTTGAACCCGTGTCTCTATCCTCTGTCCTCTTTCATCTCCTTCTCACTTCCTGTCTATATATAGCCACATTCATTCACTAAGTGCTCCCTGAAGACAACAAGTATCTTTCCTCTGGGCGTGTGGACGACAGAAACGTAAAATTGTTGCTTTGCTCACCACCATGTTTGAAGGACATCTATGTGAACACCACTGATAGGACGGAGGGTCAAATAAAAAGGAACACCAATTTCTAGACAGGAGCAGTTGGGAGCTAAGAGTGTATTGTGGAGTGACATGTTTATTTGAGTGTCCAAACTTCCCTCTTTAGGTGGTTTTTACTTCACATTCGTGAAGATCATAAAACCCACAGATTTCAAAGGCCCAGATTCTTATTATTTCAGCAACCCAGTTGTTGAGGTGAGAGAAAATGAGAAGGACGTTGCTCCACCACTAAATCTATGGCTTGGCTTTGCTGAAAACAAACAAAAAGAATTCACGGTGGCGAGATAGTGCTATTTTCTACTGACTGTCTCTGGGGGCTCAAACAGAATCCAATTGTTTGATTGTTTGTTTTTCAGTTTCACTCGTGTAGGGTACTTGTCCCCACACCTTCAGCTTGTAGTTTGTCTTTGTCCTTGGATCTCAAGTGAGTCTCCTGTAAGGAAGCACGAAGGTTTCTTGAGTTTTCATCCGTTCTTTTAACCCTGTGTCTTTTGTTTGCAGCACTCAGAGCCTGACCTTTTATTCTGATGATTCAGTGCTGTGCCCTTATTGCACTTAAAATTTTGTTTTTGTTATCATTAATCTACAATCACGTGAAGAACATTATGTTTACTATGCTCCCCCTTATACAAGTCCACCAGCAAAAACCTCTTAAAGTCGCTGTCCATCAGCATAGTTGGATGCTTTAAACCCCTACAGCATTTACCCCTTCAAAGACACCGATACAGTCGCTGTCAATCATGGAGTAGTAAGATGCTATATAACCTCTACTAGTCTTCTCTCTGTTGTACAGCACTCCCCATGTCCCGCGCGACCCCACGCAATATACATGGTAATCCTAATGCCCCCAATCTTTCTCCCCACACTTATCCCTCCCTTCAGAACCACCCTGTGCTGTCCTTTTCCCTTTGGCAACTTTTAGTCAACTCTCGGGTTCTGTGAGTATCCTGCTGTTTTTTTCCTTCAGTTTATCTTTGTTGTTATACTCCACACATGAGTGATACCATTTGATATTGTCTTTCTCCGCCTGACCTATTTTTCTGAACATACTACTGTCTAGCTCCATCCACGTCATTGCAAATGGTAGGATTTGTTTTCTTCTTATGGCTGCTTTCTGCACTTTGTAAACTGGATTTCATTCTTCCTTTTTGTTTGTAGTTTAGCTATGTGATTTCACCATTCATCTCCTGGTTATGAGCAACAGCTTTGTGTCAATCGATATGTATCTGTATCTATCTATCGCTCTGTCTGTCTGTATATCTATCTATCTTTCTATATATCCTTCTTTCTATCTCTCTATCCTCTCTATTTATCTATCCATCTATCTAGCTTCCTGTCTTCTATCATGTGTATAATCTATCGATCATCTGTCATCTATCTATCTGTCTATCTATGAAACAATCTTCTTTCTGTCTGTCCATCTATCCTTATGTACAGAACAGTTAACTACATCAACTATGTCACTTCCCTACATTATGCTTTCAAAAATATTGCAAGGTCACTAGGCCATAGGGAGAGCACTGGGCTCACTGAGACAATTGCAGATCGAATCAGCCGCGGGTGCTTACAAAACCAGTAAATGGTGGTGCAGGGACTTGAACCCGTATCTCTGTCCTCTGTCCTCTTAAACCTCCTTCTCGCTTGCTAACTGTATTTAGCCAAATTCATTGACTAAGTCCTCACTGAAGACCCCAATTATACTTCCTCTGGGCCTGTTGTAGACAGAAAAGTATACTTGGTGCTTTACTCACCACCATGTTTGAGGGACATTGGCATGTTCACCACTGATAGGAGGAGGGACAAATAAAAAGGAACACCTATTTCTAGACAGGAGCATTTGGGAGCAAAGTGTGTATTGTGGAGTGACATGTTTATTTGAGTGTCCAAACTTCCCTCTTTAGGTGGTTATTACTTCACATTCGTGAAGATCATAAAACCCACAGATTTCAAAGGCCCAGATTCTTATTATTTCAGCAACCCAGTTGTTGAGGTGAGAGAAAATGAGAAGGACGTTGCTCCTCCACTAAATCTATATCAGGGCCTTGCTGAAAACAAACAAAAAGAATTCACGGTGGCCAGAGAGTGCTATTTTCTACTGACTGTCTCTGGGGGCTCAAACAGAATCCATTTGTTTGATTGTTTGTTTTTCAGTTTCACTCGTGTAGGGTACTTGTCCCCACACCTTCAGCTTGTAGTTTGTCTTTGTCCTTTGATCTCAAGTGAGTCTCTTCTAAGGAAGCACGTAGGTTTCTTGAGTTTTCATCCGTTCTTTTAACCCTGTGTCTTTTGTTTGCAGCACTCAGAGCCTGACCTTTTATTCTGATGATTCAGTTCTGTGCCCTTATTGCACTTAAAAAATTTTTTTTGTTTTCATTAATCTACAATCATGTGAAGAACATTATGTTTACTATGCTCCCCCTTAACTAAGTCCACCAGCAAAAACCTCTTAAAGTCGCTGTCCATCAGCATAGTTGGATGTTTTAAACACCCTTCAGCATGTACCCCTTCAAAGACACCGATACAGTCGCTGTCAATCATGGAGTAGTAAGATGCTATATAACCTCTACTGGTCTTCTCTGTGTTGTACAGCACTCCCCATGTCCCGCGTGACCACACGCAATATACATGGTAATCCTAATGCCCCCATTCTTTCTCCCCGCACTTATCCCTCCATTCAGAACCACCCTGCCCTGTCCTTTTCCCTTTGGCAACTTTTAGTCATCTCTCGGGTTCTGTGAGTATCCTGCTGTTTTTTTCCTTCAGTTTCTCTTTGTTGTTATACTCCACACATGAGTGATATCATTTGATATTGTCTTTCTCCACCTGACCTATTTTTCTGAACATACTACTGCCTAGCTCCATCCATGTCATTGCAAATGGTAGGATTTGTTTTCTTCTTATGGCTGCTTACTGTACTTTGTAAACTGGATGTCATTCTTCCTTTTTGTTTGTAGTTTAGCTATGTGATTTCACCATTCATCTCCTGGTTATGAGCAACAGCTTTGTGTCAATCGATATGTATCTGTATCTATCTATCGCTCTGTCTGCATATCTATCTATCTTTCTATATATCCTTCTTTCTATCTCTCTATCCTCTCTGTTTATCTATCCATCTATCTAGCTTCCTGTCTTCTATCTATCATGTGTATCATCTATATATCATCTGTCATCTATCTATCTGTCTATCTATGAAACAATCTTCTTTCTGTCTGTCCATCTATCCTTATGTACAGAACAGTTGACTACATCACCTATGTCACTTCCCTACATTATGCTTCCAAAAACATTGCAAGGTCACTAGGCCGTAGGGAGAGCAATGGGCTCACTGAGACAATTGCAGATCGAATCAGCCGCGTGTGCTTACAAAACCAGTAAATGGTGGTGCAGGGACTTGAACCCGTATCTCTGTCCTCTGTCCTCTTAAACCTCCTTCTCGCTTGCTAACTGTATTTAGCCACATTCATTGACTAAGTCCTCACTGAAGACCCCAATTCTACTTCCTCTGGGCCTGTTGTAGACAGAAAAGTATACTTGGTGCTTTACTCACCACCATGTTTGAGGGACATTGGCATGTTCACCACTGATAGGAGGAGGGACTAATAAAAAGGAACACCTGTTTCTAGACAGGAGCATTTGGGAGCAAAGTGTGTGTTGTGGAGAGACGTGTTTGGTTGAGTGTCCCAACTTCCCTCTTTATGTGGTTATTACTTCTTTACAATCGTGGATATCATAAAACCCAGTGATTTCAAAAGCCCAGACGCATATTATTACAGCAATTCATTTCTTGATGTGAGAAAAATGAGAAGGACATTGCAGTACCACTAAATCTATACCTGGGCACTGCTGATACCAAACAAAAGGAATTCACGGTGGCTAGGTAGGACTATTTTCTAGTGACTGTCTCTGGGGACTCAAACAGAATCCTTTTGTTTCTTTGTTTCAAAGATTCACTTGTATAGGGTACCTGTCCCCGCCCCTTCAGCTTGTAGTTTTTTCTGTGTCCTTGGATCACAAGTGAGTCTCCAGTAAGGGAGCACTTAGGTGATCTTGAGTTTTCATCAGTTCTTCTAACCCTGTGTCTTTTGATTGGAGCAGTGAAAGCCTGTACTTTTATTCTGATATTTGATAGCTAGGCTCTTACTGCACTTTGAAATTTTTTTGTTCTCATTAATATACAATCACATGCAGAACAATATGTTTACCTGTCTAACGCCTTCACCAAGTCCTCGCCAAATCCCAGTTTCAGTCGCTGTCCATTAGCGTGTCGTAAGATGCTCTAGAATCACTACTTGACCTCTCTGTGTTGTATAGCCCTCCCAATGACCCTACACCCTACACATTATTCATGCTAGTCCTAATGCCCCCATTCTTTTTCCCGGCCCTTATCAATCCCTTCCCACAAACACTACCCAGTCCCTTTCTCTTTGGTAACTCTTAGTCCACTCTCGGGTACTGTGTATATGCTGCTGTTTCATCCTTCAGTTTTTCTTTGTTATCATACTCCACACATGAGTTAAATCATTTGGTACATGTATTTCTCCGACTGGCCTATTTGACTGAGCATAATACCCTCTAGCTCCATCCAAGTTATTGCCAATGATAGGATTTGTTTTCTTCTTATGGCTGCTTACTGCACTTTTTAAACTGGATTTTATTCTTCTTTTTCGTTTGTAGTTTCGCTATGTGCTTCAACCATTGCTCTCATGGTTATGAGCAGTAGCTTTGTGTTAATCGATATGAACCTATATCTATCTATCTGTCTGTCTATCAATCAATCAATCAATCAATCAATCATCTTTCTGTCTGCCCATCTGTCCTTGTGTACAGAACAGGTAACCACATATCCTATGTCACTTTCCTACGTTATGCTTACAAAAATCATGCAAAATAACTAGGCTGTAGGGAGAGCACTGGGTTCACCAAGACACTTATGGGTCGTGTCGGCCGAGTGTACCTACAAAACCAGGAAATGGTTGTGCAGGGACTTGAACCCGTGTCTCTATCCTCTGTCCTCTTTCATCTCCTTCTCACTTCCTGTCTGTATATAGCCACATTCATTCAGTAAGTGCTCCCTGAAGACCACAAGTATCCTTCCTCTGGGCCTGTGGACGACAGAAACGTAAAATTGTTGCTTTGCTCACCACCATGTTTGAAGGACATCTATGTGAACACCACTGATAGGATGGAGGGTCAAATAAAAAGGAACACCAATTTCTAGACAGGAGCAGTTGGGAACTAAGTGTGTATTGTGGAGTGACATGTTTATTTGAGTGTCCAAACTTCCCTCTTTATGTGGTTATTACTTCACATTCGTGAAGATCATAAAACCCACAGATTTCAAAGGCCCAGATTCTTATTATTTCAGCAACCCAGTTGTTGAGGTGAGAGAAAATGAGAAGGACGTTGCTCCTCCACTAAATCTATATCAGGGCCTTGCTGAAAACAAACAAAAAGAATTCACGGTGGCCAGAGAGTGCTATTTTCTACTGACTGTCTCTGGGGGCTCAAACAGAATCCATTTGTTTGATTGTTTGTTTTTCAGTTTCACTCGTGTAGGGTACTTGTCCCCACACCTTCAGCTTGTAGTTTGTCTTTGTCCTTTGATCTCAAGTGAGTCTCTTCTAAGGAAGCACGTAGGTTTCTTGAGTTTTCATCCGTTCTTTTAACCCTGTGTCTTTTGTTTGCAGCACTCAGAGCCTGACCTTTTATTCTGATGATTCAGTTCTGTGCCCTTATTGCACTTAAAAAATTTTTTTTGTTATCATTAATCTACAATCATGTGAAGAACATTATGTTTACTATGCTCCCCCTTAACTAAGTCCACCAGCAAAAACCTCTTAAAGTCGCTGTCCATCAGCATAGTTGGATGTTTTAAACACCCTTCAGCATGTACCCCTTCAAAGACACCGATACAGTCGCTGTCAATCATGGAGTAGTAAGATGCTATATAACCTCTACTGGTCTTCTCTGTGTTGTACAGCACTCCCCATGTCCCGCGTGACCACACGCAATATACATGGTAATCCTAATGCCCCCATTCTTTCTCCCCGCACTTATCCCTCCATTCAGAACCACCCTGCCCTGTCCTTTTCCCTTTGGCAACTTTTAGTCATCTCTCGGGTTCTGTGAGTATCCTGCTGTTTTTTTCCTTCAGTTTCTCTTTGTTGTTATACTCCACACATGAGTGATATCATTTGATATTGTCTTTCTCCACCTGACCTATTTTTCTGAACATACTACTGCCTAGCTCCATCCATGTCATTGCAAATGGTAGGATTTGTTTTCTTCTTATGGCTGCTTACTGTACTTTGTAAACTGGATGTCATTCTTCCTTTTTGTTTGTAGTTTAGCTATGTGATTTCACCATTCATCTCCTGGTTATGAGCAACAGCTTTGTGTCAATCGATATGTATCTGTATCTATCTATCGCTCTGTCTGCATATCTATCTATCTTTCTATATATCCTTCTTTCTATCTCTCTATCCTCTCTGTTTATCTATCCATCTATCTAGCTTCCTGTCTTCTATCTATCATGTGTATCATCTATATATCATCTGTCATCTATCTATCTGTCTATCTATGAAACAATCTTCTTTCTGTCTGTCCATCTATCCTTATGTACAGAACAGTTGACTACATCACCTATGTCACTTCCCTACATTATGCTTCCAAAAACATTGCAAGGTCACTAGGCCGTAGGGAGAGCAATGGGCTCACTGAGACAATTGCAGATCGAATCAGCCGCGTGTGCTTACAAAACCAGTAAATGGTGGTGCAGGGACTTGAACCCGTATCTCTGTCCTCTGTCCTCTTAAACCTCCTTCTCGCTTGCTAACTGTATTTAGCCACATTCATTGACTAAGTCCTCACTGAAGACCCCAATTCTACTTCCTCTGGGCCTGTTGTAGACAGAAAAGTATACTTGGTGCTTTACTCACCACCATGTTTGAGGGACATTGGCATGTTCACCACTGATAGGAGGAGGGACTAATAAAAAGGAACACCTGTTTCTAGACAGGAGCATTTGGGAGCAAAGTGTGTGTTGTGGAGAGACGTGTTTGGTTGAGTGTCCCAACTTCCCTCTTTATGTGGTTATTACTTCTTTACAATCGTGGATATCATAAAACCCAGTGATTTCAAAAGCCCAGACGCATATTATTACAGCAATTCATTTCTTGATGTGAGAAAAATGAGAAGGACATTGCAGTACCACTAAATCTATACCTGGGCACTGCTGATACCAAACAAAAGGAATTCACGGTGGCTAGGTAGGACTATTTTCTAGTGACTGTCTCGGGGGACTCAAACAGAATCCTTTTGTTTCTTTGTTTCAAAGATTCACTTGTATAGGGTACCTGTCCCCGCCCCTTCAGCTTGTAGTTGGTCTCTGTCCTTGGATCACAAGTGAGTCTCCAGTAAGGGAGCACTTAGGTGATCTTGAGTTTTCATCAGTTCTTCTAACCCTGTGTCTTTTGATTGGAGCAGTGAAAGCCTGTACTTTTATTCTGATATTTGATAGCTAGGCTCTTACTGCACTTTGAAAATTTTGTTCTCATTAATATACAATCACATGCAGAACAATATGTTTACCTGTCTAACCCCTTCACCAAGTCCTCGCCAAATCCCAGTTTCAGTCGCTGTCCATCAGCGTGTCGTAAGATGCTCTAGAATCACTACTTGTCTTCTCTGTGTTGTATAGCCCTCCCAATGACCCTACACCCTACACATTATTCATGCTAATCCTAATGCCCCCATTCTTTTTCCAAGCCCTTATCAATCCCTTCCCACAAACACTACCCAGTCCCTTTCTCTTTGGTAACTCTTAGTCCACTCTCGGGTACTGTGTATATGCTGCTGTTTCTTCCTTCAGTTTTTCTTTGTTATCATACTCCACACATGAGTTAAATCATTTGGTACATGTATTTCTCCGACTGGACTATTTGACTGAGCATAATACCCTCTAGCTCCATCCAAGTTATTGCCAATGATAGGATTTGTTTTCTTCTTATGGCTGCTTACTGCACTTTTTAAACTGGATTTTATTCTTCTTTTTCATTTGTAGTTTCGCTATGTGCTTCAACCATTGCTCTCATGGTTATGAGCAGTAGCTTTGTGTTAATCGATATGAACCTATATCTATCTATCTGTCTGTCTATCAATCAATCAATCAATCAATCAATCATCTTTCTGTCTGCCCATCTGTCCTTGTGTACAGAACAGGTAACCACATATCCTATGTCACTTTCCAACGTTATGCTTACAAAAATCATGCAAAATAACTAGGCTGTAGGGAGAGCACTGGGTTCAACGAGACACTTACGGGTCGTGTCGGCCGAGTGTACCTACAAAACCAGGAAATGGTTGTGCAGGGACTTGAACCCGTGTCTCTATCCTCTGTCCTCTTTCATCTCCTTCTCACTTCCTGTCTGTATATAGCCACATTCATTCACTAAGTGCTCCCTGAAGACCACAAGTATCCTTCCTCTGGGCCTGTGGACGACAGAAACGTAAAATTGTTGCTTTGCTCACCACCATGTTTGAAGGACATCTATGTGAACACCACTGATAGGATGGAGGGTCAAATAAAAAGGAACACCAATTTCTAGACAGGAGCAGTTGGGAGCTAAGTGTGTATTGTGGAGTGACATGTTTATTTGAGTGCCCAAACTTCCCTCTTTAGGTGGTTATTACTTCACATTCGTGAAGATCATAAAACCCACAGATTTCAAAGGCCCAGATTCTTATTATTTCAGCAACCTAGTTGTTGAGGTGAGAGAAAATGAGAAGGACGTTGCTCCACCACTAAATCTATATCAGGGCCTTGCTGAAAACAAACAAAAAGAATTCACGGTGGCCAGATAGTGCTATTTTCTACTGACTGTCTCTGCGGGCTCAAACAGAATCCATTTGTTTGATTGTTTGTTTTTCATTTTCACTCGTGTAGGGTACTTGTCCCCACACCTTCAGCTTGTAGTTTGTCTTTGTCCTTTGATCTCAAGTGAGTCTCTTCTAAGGAAGCACGTAGGTTTCTTGAGTTTTCATCCGTTCTTTTAACCCTGTGTCTTTTGTTTGCAGCACTCAGAGCCTGACCTTTTATTCTGATGATTCAGTTCTGTGCCCTTATTGCACTTAAAAATTTTTTTTTGTTATCATTAATCTACAATCATGTGAAGAACATTATGTTTACTATGCTCCCCCTTAACCTAGTCCACCAGCAAAAACCTCTTAAAGTCGCTGTCCATCAGCATAGTTGGATGTTTTAAACACCCTTCAGCATGTACCCCTTCAAAGACACCGATACAGTCGCTGTCAATCATGGAGTAGTAAGATGCTATATAACCTCTACTGGTCTTCTCTGTGTTGTACAGCACTCCCCATGTCCCGCGTGACCACACGCAATATACATGGTAATCCTAATGCCCCCATTCTTTCTCCCCGCACTTATCCCTCCATTCAGAACCACCCTGCCCTGTCCTTTTCCCTTTGGCAACTTTTAGTCATCTCTCGGGTTCTGTGAGTATCCTGCTGTTTTTTTCCTTCAGTTTCTCTTTGTTGTTATACTCCACACATGAGTGATATCATTTGATATTGTCTTTCTCCACCTGACCTATTTTTCTGAACATACTACTGCCTAGCTCCATCCATGTCATTGCAAATGGTAGGATTTGTTTTCTTCTTATGGCTGCTTACTGTACTTTGTAAACTGGATGTCATTCTTCCTTTTTGTTTGTAGTTTAGCTATGTGATTTCACCATTCATCTCCTGGTTATGAGCAACAGCTTTGTGTCAATCGATATGTATCTGTATCTATCTATCGCTCTGTCTGCATATCTATCTATCTTTCTATATATCCTTCTTTCTATCTCTCTATCCTCTCTGTTCATCTATCCATCTATCTAGCTTCCTGTCTTCTATCTATCATGTGTATCATCTATATATCATCTGTCATCTATCTATCTGTCTATCTATGAAACAATCTTCTTTCTGTCTGTCCATCTATCCTTATGTACAGAACAGTTGACTACATCACCTATGTCACTTCCCTACATTATGCTTCCAAAAACATTGCAAGGTCACTAGGCCGTAGGGAGAGCAATGGGCTCACTGAGACAATTGCAGATCGAATCAGCCGCGTGTGCTTACAAAACCAGTAAATGGTGGTGCAGGGACTTGAACCCGTATCTCTGTCCTCTGTCCTCTTAAACCTCCTTCTCGCTTGCTAACTGTATTTAGCCACATTCATTGACTAAGTCCTCACTGAAGACCCCAATTCTACTTCCTCTGGGCCTGTTGTAGACAGAAAAGTATACTTGGTGCTTTACTCACCACCATGTTTGAGGGACATTGGCATGTTCACCACTGATAGGAGGAGGGACTAATAAAAAGGAACACCTGTTTCTAGACAGGAGCATTTGGGAGCAAAGTGTGTGTTGTGGAGAGACGTGTTTGGTTGAGTGTCCCAACTTCCCTCTTTATGTGGTTATTACTTGTTTACAATCGTGGATATCATAAAACCCCGTGATTTCAAAAGCCCAGACGCATATTATTACAGCAATTCATTTCTTGATGTGAGAAAAATGAGAAGGACATTGCAGTACCCCTAAACCTATACCTGGGCACTGCTGATACCAAACAAAAGGAATTCACGGTGGCTAGGTATTACTATTTTCTAGTGACTGTCTCTGGGGTCTCAAACAGAATCCATTTGTTTCTTTGTTTCAAAGATTCACTTGTATAGGGTACCTTTCCCCGCCTCTTCAGCTTGTAGTTTGTCTGTGTCCTTGGATCACAAGTGAGTCTCCTGTAAGGGAGCACTTAGGTGATCTTGAGATTTCATCAGTCCTTCTAACCCTGTGTCTTTTGATTGGAGCAGTGAAAGCCTGTACTTTTATTCTGACATTTTTAGCTAGGCTCTTACTGCACTTTGAAATTTTTTTTGTTCTCATTAATATACAATCACATGCAGAACAATATGTTAACTAGTCTAACCCCTTCACCAAGTCCTCGCCAAATCCCAGTTTCAGTCGCTGTCCGTCAGCGTGTCGTAAGATGCTCTAGAATCACTACATGTCTTCTCTGTGTTGTATAGCCCTCCCAATGACCCTTCACCCTACACATTATTCATGCTAATCCTAATGCCCCCATTCTTTTCCCCGCCCTTATCAATCCCTTCCCACAAACACTACCCAGTCCCTTTCTCTTTGGTAACTGTTAGTCCACTCTCGGGTACTGTTTATATGCTGCTGTTCCTTCATTCAGTTTTTCTTTGTTATCTTACTCCACACATGAGTTAAATCATTTGGTACATGTATTTCTCCGACTGGACTATTTGACTGAGCATAATACCCTATAGCTCCATCCAAGTTATTGCCAATGATATGATTTGTTTTCTTCTTATGGCAGCTTACTGCACTTTTTAAACTGGATTTTATTCTTCTTATCCGTTTGTAGTTTGCTATGTGCTTCAACCATTGCTCTCCTGGTTATGAGCAGTAGCTTTGTGTTAATCGATATGTACCTATATCTATCTATCTGTCTGTCTATTTATTTATCAATCAATCAATCAATCAATCATCTTTTTGTCTGCCCATCTTTCCTTGTGTACAGAACAGTTAACCATATATCTTATATCACTTTCGTACACTATGCTTCCAAAAATTCCTGCAAAGTATCTAGGCTGTAGAGAGACCACTGGGTTCACCAAGACACTTGCAGGTCGTGTCGGCCGAGTGTACCTACAAAACCAGGAAATGGTTGTGCAGGGACTTGAACCCGTGTCTCTATCCTCTGTCCTCTTTCATCTCCTTCTCACTTCCTGTCTGTATATAGCCACATTCATCCACTAAGTGCTACCTGAAGACCACAAGTATCCTTCCTCTGGGCGTGTGGACGACAGAAACGTAAAATTGTTGCTTTGCTCACCACCATGTTTGAAGGACATCTATGTGAACAGCACTGATAGGATGGAGGGTCAAATAAAAAGGAACACCAATTTCTAGACAGGAGCAGTTGGGAGCTAAGAGTGTATTGTGGAGTGACATATTTATTTGAGTGTCCAAACTTCCCTCTTTAGGTAGTGATTAGATCTTCATATTCGTGAACATCATAAAACCCACTGATTTCAAAGGTCCAGATGCTTATTATTATAGCAACTCATTTGTTGAGGTGAGAGAAAATGAGAAGTATGTTGCTGCACCACTAAATCAATGGCTGGGAACGGCTGAAACCAAACAAAAGAATTCACGGTGGCCAGATAGGGCTATTTTCTTCTGACTGTCCCAGGATACTCAAACAGAATCCATTTGTTTGATTGTTTGTTTTTCAGTTTCACTCGTGAAGCGTACTTATCCACACACCTTCGGCTTGTAGTTTGTCTGTGTCCTTGGATCTCAAGTGAGTCTCCTGTAAGTAAGCACGTAGGTATCTTGAGTTTTCATCCCTTCTTTTAACCCTGTGTCTTTTGTTTGCTGCACTCAGTGCCTGACCTTTTATTCTGATAATTCAGAGCTGTGCACTTATTGCACTTAAAGAATTATTTTTACCATTAAGCTAAAATCACTTGAAGAACATTATGTTTACTATGCTCTCCCCTTCACCAAGTACCCCTGAAAAACCTCTTCAGTCGCTGTCGATCTACGTAGTTGGATGCTGTAGACCCCTTCACCATGTCCCTCCCAACAGACCCCGTTACATTCGCTGTCCATCAGTGAGTAGTAAGATGCTATATGATCTCTACTAGCCTTCTCTGTGTTGTACAGCACTCCCCATGCCCCCAAGACACCAAGCATTGTACACGCTAAAACTAATGCCCCCATACTTTCTCCTCACACTTATCCCTCCCTTCAAACCCACGCTGCCCAGTCCTTTTCCCTTTGGTAACTTTTTGTCAACTGTCGGGTTCTGTGAGTCTGCTGCTGTTTTTTTCCTTCAGTTTTTCTTTGTTGTTATACTCCACACATGAGTGAAAACACTTGGTACTTGTCTTTCTCCGCCTGGCCTATTTCTCTGAACATACTACCGTCTAGCTCCATCCAGGTCATTGCAAATGGTATAATTTGTTTTCTCCTTAAGGCTGCTTACTGCACTTTTTAAACTGGATTTCATTCTTCCTTTTTGTTTGTAGTTTAGCTATGTTATTCACCATTCAACTCCTGGTTATGAACAATAGCTTTGTGTCAATCGATATGTATCTGTATCTATCTATCTAATGGTCTGTCTGTCTATCTGTGTATCTATGTATGTATCTATCTATCTATCTTCCTATCATCTATCTATGATGTCTATCATCTATCAATCTATGTACCTATCTATCTATATTTCATCTGTCATCTGTGTACCTATCTATCTATGAATCAATCATCTTTTTGTCTGCACGTCGAGAATTCTGTACAGAACAGTTAACAACATAGCCTATGTCTCTTCCCTACATTATGCTTCCAGAAATCTTGCAAGGTAACTAAGCCATAAGGAGAGCACTGTGTTCACCGATACACTTTCATGTAGAGTCAGCAGCGTGTGCTTACAAAACCAGTAAATGGAGGTGAAAGCACTTGAACCTGTATCTCTGTCCTCTGTCCTCTTATACTTCCTGCTCGCTTGGTGACTTTATTTAGCCACATTCAGTGAGTAAGTGATCCCTGAAGACCACAGGTATCCTTCGTCTGGTCCGGTTGTCGAAAGAAAAGTGTACTTGGTTCTTTGCACACCACCATGTTTGAGGGACATCGGCGTGATCACTGCTGATAGGTGCAGGGACAAATATAAAGGAACACCTATTTCTGGACAGGAGCAGTTGGGAACAAAGAGTGTGTTGTGGATTGAAGTGTTTATTTGAGGGTCCAAACTTCCCTCCTTAGGTGGTTATTACTACTTTACATTCGTGAACATCATAAAAAGCAGTGATTTGAAAATCCCAGACGCATATTGTTACAGCAATTCATTTGGTGAGTTGAGAGGAAATGAGAAAGAACTTGCTACACCACTAAATCAATGCCTGAGCCCTGCTGAAATCAAACAAAAAGAATTCACGGTGGCTAGATAGGGCTATTTTCTACTGACTCTCTCTGGGGACTCAAACAGAATTCATTTGTTTGTTTGTTTCTTATTTTCACTTGCATAGGTAATCTGTCCCCGCCCCTTCATCGTGTAGATTGTCTGTGTCCTTGGATCTCCAGTGAGTCTCCAGTAAGGGAGCACGTTGGTGGTATTGAGTTTTCATCCCTTCTTTTAACCCTGTGTCCTTTCATTGGAGTTCTGAAGAGCCTGTACTTTTATTCTGAGAATTGAGAGCTATGTCCTTATTGCACCTAAAAAATTTTTTTTGTTATGATTAATCCACAATCACTAAAAGAACATTATGATCACCAAGTACACCACGTCCCCCCCAAAAACCCCTTTACAGTAGCTGTCCATCAGCATAGTTGGATGCTGTATACCCCTTCACCATGTCCCCCCCACACCCCGTTACAGTCGCTTTCCATCAGCTTGTAGTAAGATGCTGTAGAATCACTACTGGTCTTCTCTGTGTTGTACAGCCCTCCCCATGCTCCCCCCACCCACACATTATAAATGCTAATCCTAATGCCCCCTGTCTTTCTCCCCACATTTATCAAACCCTTCCCACCCACACTGCCTAGTCCCTTTCCCTTTGGTAACTGTTACTCCACATTCGGGTTCTGTGAGTCTGCTGCTGTTTTTTTTTCAGTGTTTCTTTGTTGTTATACTCCACACATGAGTGAAATCATTTGGTACTTGTCTTTCCCCGCCTGGAATATTTCACTGAGCATACTACCGTCTCGCTCCATCCACGTCATTGCAAATGGTAGCATTTGTTTTCTTCTTATGGATGCAAACGGCAGTTTTTAAACTGGACTTCATTCTTCATTTTAGTTTGTAGTTTCGCTATGTGCTTTCACCATTGATCTCCTGGTTATGAGCAATAGCTTTGTGTTATTTAATATGTATCTGTATGTAACTTTCAATCTATCTAACTGTCTATCTATCTATCTGTCTATAATTCTATCTTTCTATCTATCTATCTATCTATCTTTCTTTCTATCTTTCTATCTATCTATCTATCATTTATCTGTCTATCAATCTATCTTCCTATCTACCTATCATGTCTATCACCTGTGTATCTATCATCTGTCATCTATCTATCTATCTATGAATCAATCATCTTTTTGTCTGGCCATCTATCCTTATGTTCAGGAAAGTTAACAACATCGTCTATGTCAGATAACTACATTATGCTTCCAAAAATATTGCAAAGTAACTAGTCCTTAGGGAGAGCACTGGGTTCACTGAGACGCTTCCAGATCGAGTCAGCCGCTTGTGCTTACAAATCCAGTAATTTATGGTGGTGCAGGGACTTGCACCCATATCTCTGTCCTCTGTCCTCTTTTAACTCCTTCTCGCTTGCTGACTGTATTCAGCCACATTCGTTGACTAAGTGCTTCCAGAAGACCACAACTATCCTTCCTATGGGCCTGTTTAGACAGAAAAGTATACTTGATGCTTGGCTCACAACCGACTGTGAGGGACAATGGCATGATCATCGCTGATAGGAGGAGGGACAAATAAAAAGAACATCTATTTCTAGGCAGCAGCATTTGGGAGCAAAGAGAGTGTTGTGGAGTTACGTGTTTGTTTGAGTGTCCAAACTATCCTCTTTAGGTGGTTATTACTACTTTACTTTCAAGAACATCATAAAATCCACTGATTTCAAAAGCCCAGACACATATTATTACAGCAATTCAGTTCTTGAGGTGAGAAACAATGAGAAGGACGTTGCTGTACCACTAAATCTATGGCTGGGCACTGCTGTAACCAAACAAAAAGAATTCACGGTGACTAGGTAGGGCTATTTTCTACTGACTCTCTCTGGGGACACAAACAAAATCCATTTGTTTGTTTGCTTTTCAGTTACACTTGTGTAGGGTTGCTGTGCCCACCCCTTCGGATTGTAGTTTGTCTGTGTCTTTGGATCTCAAGTGAGTCTCCTATAGGGGAGCACTTAGGTGATCTTGAGTTTTCATCCCTTCTTTTAACCCTGTGTCTTTTGTTTGGAGCTCGCAAAGCCTGTTTTATTGCTGTGCCCATATTGCACTTAAAAAGTTTTTTTAAATCATTAATCTGCAATCACGTGAAGAACATCATATTTACTAGGCTCCTACTTTCACCAAGTCCCCAACAAAACCTCTTACAGTCGTTGTCCATAAGCATTGTTGTATGCTGTATACTGCTTTACCATGTCCCCCCACAAACACCCCATTACAGTCGCTGTCCATCAGCGTGTATTAAATGCTGTAGAATCTCTACTTGTCTTCTCTGTTTGTACATCCCTCCCTTTGCCCCCCCGAGCCCACGCATTATACGTGTTAAACCTAATGTCAGCTTTCTTCTCCCTGCCCTTATCACTCCCTTCACACACACCCTGCCAATTCCCTTTCCCTTTGGTAACTGTTATTGAACTCTCGGGTTCTGTGAGTCTGCTGCTGTATATTTCCTCCAGTTTTTCTTTGTTGTTATACTCCACACATGAGTGGAATCATTTGATACTTGTCTTTCTCCACCTGGTATATATCACTGAGCATGCTACCGACTTGCTCCATCCACGTCATTGCAAATGGTAGGATTTGTTTTCTTCCTATGGCTTCTTACTGCACTTTTTAAACTGGACTTCATTCTTCCTGTTTGTTTGTAGATTCGTTATGTGTTTCACCATTGATCTGTTGGTTATGAGCAATAGCTTTGTGTTAATCGATATGTATCTGAATCTGTGTAACTGTCTATCTATCAAACTATCTATCTATCCTTCTATTTTTCTATCTATGTATCTATCTATCTATCTTCCTATCATCTATCTATCATGTCTATCATCTATCTATAATCTCTCATCTATCTATGTATCTATGAATCAATCATCTTTTTGTCTTCCCATCTATCCTTATGTACAGAACAGTTAACAACATCGCCTAAGTCACTTCCCTACATTATGCTTCCAAAAATCTTGCCAAGTAACTAGGACGTATGGAGAGCACTGGGTACACTGAGACAATTGCAGGTCGAGTCTGCCGCGTGTGCTTACAAAACCAGTAAATGGTTGTCCAGGGACTTGAACCCATATCTCTGTCCTCTGTCCTCTTTTACCTCCTTCTCGCCTGCTGACTCTAACTTGCCACAATAATTGACTAAGTCTTCCCTGAAGACCACAAGTATCCTTCCTCTGGGCCTGTTATAGTCAGAAAAGTATACTTGGTGCTTTGCTCATCACCAAGTATGAAGGACATCGGCGTGATCAACTCTGAAAAGAGGAGGGACAAATAAAAATGAACACCTATTTCTAGACAGGAGCAGTTTTGAACAAAGAGTGTGTTGTGGAGTGACGTGTTTATTTGAGTGTCCAACCTTCACTCTTAAGTGGTTATTACATTTTTACATTCATGAACATCAAAAAAAGCACTGATTTCAAAAGCCCAGAAGCATATTATTACAGCAATTCTGTTATTGAGGTGAGAAAAATTGAGTAGGATTTTGCTGCACAACGGAATCTATTTTTGGGCACTGCTGAAACCAAACAAAATAAAATTCATGGTGGCCAGCTAGGGCTATTTTCTACTGACTGTCTCTGGGGACTTAAACAGAATCCATTTGTTTGTTTGTTTGTTTCTCAGTTTCACTTTTTTTGGGTACCTGTCACCGCCCCTTCAGCTTTTAATTTGTCCGTGTCCTGGGATCTCAAGTGAGTCTCCTGTAAGGGAGCACATACATGATCTTGAGTGAAAGATAGCTTAGTTTAGTATGATGCTTTCCTATCTACCTACCTATCTATCTCTTTACCTATCTATGTAATCTTTCTATCTATCTATCTGTCATCTATCTATGTATGGTCTGTCATCTATCTACTATCATCTGTGTATCTATCTAATTAATCTATCATCTATATGTATGTATATAAGTCGAATCTATGTATCAATCATTTGTCTCTCTATATATCTGTTTTCTCCCTTTTGTCAACGTTCTGTCCCTAGGTGCACTTTGATTCCTCTGTGTCCTTCTCAGTCTCAATTCCTTGTGTTTGTTTTTGTGAGTTAGCTGTGTGTTTGGGTCTTGAGAGGAGTGGCCTTGGGTGGGAACTTCTCCTGCGTAGGTGGCACGAGTCTGCTGGGTGTGGATAGTGTGGTTGGTGGGCTGCGCTCTTGAAACTGTGCAGCCCAGTGCCCTCCAGCTGCTCTGCCCCTGGGCCTTTCCTGCTGTGGCGGCTGCATGAGCTGCAGGGAATATCCGAGGTCCCATGCAGGGAGCACCCTGGCGGGCCTGCGGTGTCCGTGGTAGGTATATGCCAAGTAGTATGTCTTTTTGCCTGTGCACCGATGTTACCTCGGTGGCCCTGCTTGGTGGCCCATCTTCAGAGAGTACGTGTGTAGTCACTGGTTAAGGGAACTGCCTTTTGGTGACACGCGGTTTTCTTCTGGGCCAGTGGCCCATGGACTTGCTGAGGTGGCAGCCCAGCTAGCTTGTGGGGAAACTGCTCCCCTCTGGTGTCAAGGTGGAGGTGGAATTTCAGTGCATTTACGCATTTTGATGTGAGTGAGGTCTATCTGAAATGGAATAGTAGCTTTGAGAGCTATGATTCCACCCCCTCAACTTGTAGTTCATCTTCGTCCTTGGATCTCAAGTTAGTCTCCTGTAAGGGAGCACGTAGGTGGTCTTGAGTTTTCATCCCTTCTTTTAACCCTGTGTCTTTTCATTGGAGTCCTGAAGAGCCTGTCCTTTTATTCTGAGAATTGAGAGCTATGTCCTTATTGCACTTTAAAAAATTTTTGTGTTATCATTAATCCACAATCACGCAAAGAACATTATGATCACCAAGTACACCACGTACCCCCCAAAAACCCCTTCACAGTAGTTGTCCATCAGCATAGTTGGATGCAGTAGACCCCTTCACCATGTTCCCCCCACACCCAGTTACAGTCGCTTTCCATCAGCGTGTAGTAAGATGCTGTAGAAACACTACTGGTCTTCTCTGTGTTGTACAGCCCTCCCCATGCTCCCCCCACCCACACATTATACATGCTAATCCTAATGCCCCCTTTCTTTCTACCCACATTTATCAAACCCTTCCCACCCACCCTGCCTAGTCCCTTTCCCTTTGGTAACTGTTAGTCCACTCTTGGGTTCTGTGAGTCTGCTGCTGTTTTTTTCCTTCAGTTTTTCTTTGTTGTTATACTCAACACATGAGTGAAATCATTTGGTACTTGTCTTTCTCCGCATGGCCTTTTTCACTGAGCATAATACCCTCTAGCTCCATCCACGTTGTTCAAATGGTAGGACTTTTTCTTCTTACGGCTGCTTACTGTACTTTTTAAACTAGATTTCTGTCTTCTCTTTTGTCTGTAGTTTCGCTATGTGCTTTCACCATTGCTCTCCTTGTTATTAGCAATAACTTTACGTTAATCAATATGTACCTATATCTATCTATCCATCTGTCTGTCTATCTATCTACCTATCTTCCTATCATCTATCTATGATGTCTATCATCAATCTATGTACCTATCTATCTATCTTTCATCTGTCGTCTGTCTAGCTATCTATCTATGAATCAATCATCTTTTTGTCTGCCCATCTATCCTTATGTACAGAACAGTTAACAACATCGTCTTTGTCACTTCCCTACATTATGCTTCAAAAAATCTTTCAAGGTAACTAGGCTGTAGGAAGAGCATTCGATTCACCGAGACACTTGCAGGTCGAGTCAGCCACGTGTACCTACAAAACCCGTAAATGGTTGTGCAGGGACTTGAACCTGTGTCTGTATCCTCTATTATCTTCTTCTCACTGGCTGACTCTATTTAGCCACATTCATTGACTAAGTGCTCCGTGAAGACCACAAGTATTGTTCCTCTGTGCCTGTTGTCCACAGAAAGAAAACTTGGTGCTTTGCTCACCACCATGTTTGAGGGACATCGGCTTGATCACCGCTGATAGGATGGAACGACAAATGAAAAGGAACACCAGTTGCTAGACAGGAGCGGTTGGGAGCAAAGAGTGTGTTGTGGAGTGATGTGTTTATTTCAGTGTCCAAACTTCCCTCTTTATATAGTTATTACTTCTTTAAATTCATAAAATTCATAAAACCCACTGATCTCAAAGGTCCAGACGTACACTTTTACAGCAATTCAATTGTTGAGTTGAGAGAAAATGAGAAAGACGTTGCTGTACCACTAAATCTATGGCTGGGCAATGCTGAAACCAAACAAAAAGAATTCACGTTGGCCAGATAGGGCTATTTTCTACTGACTGTCTCTGTGGACTCAAACAGAATCCATTCTAGGATTGTTTGTTTTTCAGTTTCACTATGTTGGGTACCTGTACACACCCCTTCGGCTTTTAGATTGTCTGTGTCCTTGGATCTCAAGAGAGTATCCTGTAAGTAAGGGAGCACGAAGGTGGTCTTGAGTTTTCATCCCTTCTTTTAACCCTGTGTCATTTGTTTGGAGCATTCAAAGCCTGTCCTTTTATTCTGATGATTCAGAGCTGTGCCCTTATTGCACTTAAAAAATTGTTTTTGTTATCATTAATCTACAGTCACGTGAAGAACATTATGATTCCTAGACTCCCCCCTTCACCAAGTCCCTCCCAAAAACCTCTTACAGTTGCTGTCAGCAGAGATGGATGCTGTAGACCCGTTCACGATGTACCCCCCCACACACACCATTACAGTCGCTGTCCTTCAGCGTGTAGTAAGATGCTGTAGAATATCTACTTGTCTTCTCTGTGTTGTACAGCACTCGCCATGCGACCCCGCCCTCACGCATTATACATGCTTATCCTAATTTCCCTTTTCTTTCTCCCCACCCTTATCCCTCCCTTCCCAACCTCCCTTCTCATTCTTTTTCCCTTTGGTAACTGTTACCCAACATTCGGGTTCTGTGAGTCTACTGCTGTTTTTTTTTTTCTGTGTTTCTTTGTTGTTATACTCCACACATGAGTGAAATCATTTGGTACTTGTCTTTCTCCGCCTGGAATATTTCACTGAGCATACTACCGTCTCGCTCCATCCACGTCATTGCAAATGGTAGCATTTGTTTTCTTCTTATGGCTGCAAACGGCAGTTTTTAAACTGGACTTCTTTCTTCCTTTTAGTTTGTAGTTTCGCTATGTGCTTTCACCATTGCTTTCCTGGTTATGAGCAATACGTTTGTGTTTCACGATATGTACCTATACTTATCTATCTGTCTGTATGTCTAACTATCTATCATTCAATCAGTCATCTTTTTGTCTGAACATCTGTCCTTTTATGCAGAACAGTTAACAACATAGACTATGTCCCTTCGCTACGTTATGCTTCCAAAAATCTTGCAAGGTAACTAGGTCGTAAGGAGAGTCCTGGGTTCCCCGAGACACTTGCAGGTTGTGTCAGAAGTGTACCTACAAAACCAGGAAATGGTGATGCAGGGACTTGTACTCGTGTCTCTGTCCTCTCTCCTCTTTTATCTCCTTCTCACTTGCTGACTGTATTTAGCCACATCATTGACTAAGGGCTCCCTGAAGACCACAAGACTCCTTCCTCTGGGCCTGATGTCGACAGAAAAGTAAACTTGCTGCTTGCTCACCACCATATTTGAGGAACATCGGCGTTATAAACCCTGATAAGAGGGAGGGACAAATAAAAAGGAACACCACTTCCTAGACAGGAGCAGTTGGGATAAAAGAGTGTGTTGTGGAGTGAAGTGTTTATTTGAGTGTCCAAACTTCCCTCTTTATCTGGTTATTACTTCTTTACATTCGTGGACATCATAAACCCACTGATTTCAAAGGCCCAGACCCATATTATTACAGCAATTCAGTTGTTGAGTTGAGAGAAAATGAGAAGGATGTTGCTGCACCACTAAATCTATGTCTGTTCACTGCTGATACCAAACAAAAAACATTCACAGTGGCCAGATAGGGCTATTTTCTACTGACTGTCTCTGGGGAAACACACAGAATCCATTTGATTGATTGTTTTTTGGATTCAATTGTGTTGGGTACCTCTCAGCACCCCTACGGCTTGTAGTTTGTCTGTGTACTTGGATCTCAAGTGGGTCTCCTGTAAGAGAGCACGTAGGTGTTCTTGAGTTTTCATCCCTTCTTTTAACCCTGTCTTTTGTTTGGAGCACTCAAAGCCTGTCCTTTAACACTGATGATTCAGAGCTGTGCCCTTATTGCACTTTAAAATTCTTTTTTTGTTATCATTATTCTGCAATCACATGAAGAACATTATGTTTACTACGATCCCCCCTTCACCAAGTCCGCCCCAAAACCTCTTACAGAATGTCTCCATCAGCATAGTTGGATGCTCTAGACTAATTCACCATGAACCCACACACACACCCCGTTACAGTCGCTGTCCATCAGCGTGTAGTAAGATGTTGTAGAATCTCTACTTTTCTTCTCTGTGTTGTACAGCACTCCCCATGCCCAACCGACCGCATGCATTATTCATGCTAATAATAATATCCCCTTTCTTTCTTCCTGCCCTTATCCCTCCCTTATCACCCACCCTGCCCAGTACTTTTCCCTTTGGTATCTGTTAGTCCACTCTCGGGTTCTGTGATTCTGCTGCTGTTTTTTTCCATCAGTTTTTCTATGTTGTTGTACTCTACACATGAGTAAAATCATTTGGTACTTGTCTTTCTCCTCCTGGCCTATTTCACTGAGCATACTACCGTCTAACTCCATCCACATCATTGTAAATGGTAGGATTTGTTTTCTTCTTATGGCTGCTTACTGCACACTTTAAACTGGATTTCATTCTTCCTTTTTGTTTGTAGTATCACTATGTGTTTTCACCATTTATCTCCTGGTTATGAGCAATAGCTTTGTGTTAATCGATATGTATCTGTATCTATCTATCTATCTATCTATCTATCTATCTATCTATCTATCTATCTATCTATCTTTCTATCTATCTATCTGTCTGTCTGTCTGTCTACAACCTATCTACCTATGTATCTATCTGTCTGTCTATCTATCTATCTATCTATCTATCTATCTATCTATCTATCTATCTATCTATCTATCTATCTCTCTATCTATCTATCTGTCTGTCTGTCTGTCTGTCTGTCTGTCTATCTATCTTTTTGTCTATCAATCTATCTATTTATCTGTCTATCTACCTATCTTTCCTAATATCTTTCTATCTACCTACCTACCTATCTATCTATCTATCTATCTATCTATCTATCTATCTATCTATCTATCTATCTGCCTATCTTTCATGACTATCATCTATCTATCAATCATCTGTCATCTATGTATCTATGAATCTACCATCTTTTTGTGTGCCCATCTATTCTTATGTACAGAACAGTTAACAACATAGCGTATGTCACTTTCCAACATTATGCTTCCAAAAACAGTGCAAGATGAGTAGGCTGTATTGAGAGCACTGGGTTCACTGAGACAATTGCAGGTCGAGTCAGCATCGTGTCCTTACAAAACCAGTAAATGGTGGTGCAGGGACTTGAACCCATCTCTCTGTCATCTGTCCTCTTTTCCCTCCTTCTCGATTGCTGACTGTATTTAGCCACATTCATTGACTAAGTGCTACCTTAAGATCACAAGTTTCATTCCTCTGGGCCTCTTGTAGACAGTAAAGTATACTTGGTGCTTTGCTTACCACCATGTTTGAGGGACATCGGCGTGATCACCGCTGATAGGAGGAGGGTCAAATAAAAAGAACACCTATGTCTAGACAGGAGCATTTGGGAGCAAAGAGAGTGTTGTGGAGTTACGTGTTTGTTTGAATGTCCAAACTTACCACTTTAGGGGGTTATTACTTCTTTACATTTGTGAACATCATAAAACCCACTGATTTCAAAAGCCCAGACTCATATTATTACAGCAATTCAGTTGTTGAGGTGAGAAAAAATGAGAAGGACTTTGCTAAACCACTAAATCAATGGCTGGGCACTGCTGAAACCAAACAAAAAGAATTCATGGAGGCTAGATAGGTCTATTTTCTACTGGCTGTCTGTGGGGACTCAAACAGAATCCATTTGTTTGTTTGTTTGTTTGTTTCTCAGTTTCACTTGTGTAGGGTACCCGTTCCCGCCCCTTCAGCTTGTGGTTTGTGTCCTTGGATCTCAAGTGAGTATCCAGTAAGGGAGCACGTACGTGGTCTTGTGTTTTCATCCCTTATTCTAACCCTGTGTGTTTTGATTCGAGCACTCAAAGAATGTCCCTTTATTCTGATGATTCAGCGCTGTTCCCTTATTGCACTTAAAAATATTTTTTGTTATCATTAATCTACAATCACGTGAAGAAATTTACGGTTACTAGGCTTCCCATTCAACATTCCGCATCTAAAACCTATTTCAGTCGCTTCCCATCAGCGTGTAGTAATATTTTGTAGAATCCCTACTGTCCTGTCTGTGTTGTACAGTCCTCCCCATGCTACTCCCACCACACACATTATACACACTAATACTAATGCCCCCTTTCTTTCTCCCCACCCTTATCCCTCCTTCCCACCCAACCTGCCCAGTCCCTTTTCCTTTAGTAACTGTTTGCAAACTCGCGGGTTCTGTGAGTCTGCTGCTATTTTTTTCTTCAGATTTTCTTGTTTGTTATACTCCACACATGAGTGAAATCATTTGGTTCTTTTCTTTCTCCACCTGGCCTATTTCACGGAGCATAATACCCACTAGCTCCATCCACGTTGTTGCAAATGGTAGGATTTGTTTTCTTCTTATGGCTGATTACTGCACTTTTTAAACTGTATTTCTGTCTTCTCTTTTGTCTGTAGTTTCGCTATATGATTTCACCATTGCTCTCCTTGTTATGAGCAATAGCTTTGTTTAAATCAATATGTACTTTTATCTATCTATCTGTCTGTCTATCCATCTATCTATCTGTCTATCAATCAGTCAATCATCTTTTTGTTTGCCCATCTGTCCTTTTGTACAAAACAGTTAACAAGATAGCCTGTGTCACTTCCTTACATTGTGCTTCCAAAAATCTTTCAAGCTAACTAGGCTGCAGTTAAAGCACTGTGTTCACCGAGACATTTGCAGGTAGAGTCAGCCGCATATTCCTACTAAAACCAGGAAATTTTGCTGCAGGGTCTTGAACCAGTGTCTCTCTCCTCTCTCCTCTTTTATCTACTTCTCACTTGCTGACTGTATGTAGTCACATTCATTGACTAAGGGCTCCCTGAAGACCACAAGTATCCTTCCTCTATGCCTGTTTCCGACAGAAAAGTAAACTTGGTGCTTTGCTCCTAACCGTGTTTGAGGGACATCGGCGTGATCACCACTGATAGGATGGAACAACAAATGAAAAGGAACACCAATTTCTAGACAGGAGCAGTTGGGTGCAAAGAGTGTGTTGTGGGGTAACGTGTTTATTTGAGTGTCCAAACTTCCCTCTTTATCTGGATATTGTTTCTTTACATTAATGAACATCATAAAACCCACTGATTTCAAAGGCCCAGATGCTTATTTTTTCACCAATTCAGTTGTTGAGGTGAGAGAAAATAAGAAGGACGTTACTGTACCACTAAATCTATGGCTGGGCAGTGCTGAAACCAAACAAAATAATTCACGGTGGCTTGATAGGGCTATTTTCTACTGACTATCTCTGGAGACACAAACAGAATCCATTTGTTCGATTGTTTGTTTTTCAGTTTCACTTGTGTTGAGTACCTGTTCCCACCACTTCGACTTGTAGTTTGTCTGTGTCCTTGCATCTCAAGGGAGTCTCCTGTGAGGGATCACGTAGGTGGTTTTGAATATTCATCCCTACTTTTAAACCTGTGTCTTTTGTTTGGAGCACTCAAAGCCTGTTTCATTTTATTCTGATGATTCAGAGCTGTGCCCTAATTGCACTTAAAAAAATTTTTTATTATCATTAATCTACAATCACGTGAAGAACATTATGTTTACTTGGCACCCCCCTTCACCAAGGCACCCTTAGAAACCTCTTACAGATGCTGTCAATCAGCGGAGTTGGATGCTCTAGACCCCTTCACCATGAACCACCCCCCACACACCATTACAGTCGCAGTCCATTAGCGTGTAGTAAGATGCTGTAGAAACTTTACTTGTCTTCTCTGTGTTGTACAGCCCTATCCAAGCCCACCCGACCCCAAGCTTTATACATGCTAATCCTAATCTCCCATTTCTTTCTCCACACCCTCATCCTTCCCTTCCGAACCACCCTGCCCTGTCCCTTTCCCTTTGGTAACTGTTAGTCCGCTATTGGGTTCTGTGAGTATGCTGCTGTTTTTTTCCTTCAGAGTTTCTTTGTTGTTATACTCCACACACGAGTGAAATCATTTGGTACTTGTCTTTCTCCACCTGACCTATTTCACTTAGCATAATACCATCTTGCTCCATCCACATCATTGCAAATGGTAGGATTTGTTTTCCTCTTATGACTGCTTACGGCAGTTTTTAAACTGGACTTAATTCTAACTGTCTGTTTGTAGTTTCGCTATGTGCTTTCACCATTGAACTCCTGTTTATGAGCAATAGCTTTATGTTAATCGATATGTATCTGAATCTATCTATCTGTCTGTCTGTCTATCTATCTATCAATCTCTCTATCTATCCTTCTATCTTTCCTTCTTTCTATCTATCTCTCTATCTATCTATCTATCTATCTATCTATCTATCTATCTATCTATCTATCTATCTATCTATCTATCTATCTCTCTATCTATCTTCCTGTCATCTATCTATCATGTCTATCATCTATCCATCTATCATCTGTCATCTATCTATCTATTTATGAATCAATCATCTTTTTTTCTTCCCATCTATCCTTATGTACAGAACAGTTAACAACATCGCCTATGTCACTTCCCTACATTATGCTTCCAAAAATCCTGCAAGGTAACTAGGCCGTAGGGAGAGCACTGGGTTCATTGAGACTCTTGCAGGTCTAGTCAGCCGCGTGTGCTTACAAAACCTGTTAATGTTGGTGCAGGGACAGGCACCCATATCTCTGTCCTCTATCCTCTTTTACCTGCTTCTGTCTTCAAGACAGTATTCAGCCACATTCATGGAATAAGTGCTCCCTGAAGACCACAAGTATCCTTCCTCTGGGCCTGTTGAAGACAGAAAAATATACTTGGTGCTTTGCTATCCACCGAGTTTGAGGGACATCGATGTGAGCTCCGCTGATAGGAGGAGGGAGAAATAAAAAGGAACACCTATTTCGAGACAGGAGCATTTGGCAGCAATGACAGTGTTGTGGAGTTACATGTTTGAGTGTCCAAACTTCCCTCTTTAGGTGGTTATTGCTTCTTTACATTCAAGAACACCATAAAACCCACTGATTTCAAAAGCCAAGACGCATATTATTACAGCAATTCAGTTGTTGAGGTGAGAAAACATGAGAAGGATGTTGCGGAACCACTAAATGTATGGTTGGGCACAGCTGAAACCAAACAAAAAGAATTCACGGTGCCTAGATAGGGCTATTTTCTACTGGCTCTCTCTGGGGACTCAAACAGAATCCATTTGTTTGTTTGTTTGTTTCTCAGTTTCACTTGGGTAGGGTCCGTGTACCTGCCCATTCTGCTTGTAGTTTGTCTGTGTCCTTTAATCAAAAGTGAATCTCGAGAATGGGAGCACGTAGGTGGTCTTGAGTTTTCATCCCTTCCTCTATCCCTGTGTCTTTTGATTGGAGAACTCAGAGCCTGTCCTTTTATTCTGACAATTGAGAGGTGTGTCATTATTGCACTTACAAAAATTTTTTTGTTATCATCAATCTACAAACACGCGAAGATCATTATGATCACCAAGTACACAAAGTCCCCCCCAAAAGCCCTGTTACAGTAACAGTCCATCATCGTAGTTGGATGCTGTACACCCATTCACCATTTCCCCCCACACACACCCCATTACAGTCGCTGTCCATAGGCGTGTAGTAAGATGTTGCAGAAATAGTACTTCTCTTTTGTGTTGTACAGCCCTACCTATGCTCCCCCCACCCCAGACATTATAAATGCTAATCCTAATGCCCCCTTTCTTCCTGCCCACCCTTTTCCCTACCTTCCCACCCTTCCTGCCCAGTCCCTTTCCCTTTGGTAACTGTTAGTCCACTGTCAGGTTCTGTTAGTCTGCTGCTGTTATTTTCCTTCAGTTTTTCTTTGTTGTTATACCCCACAAATGAATGAAATCATTTGGTACTTGTCTTTCTCCACCTGTCCTGTTTCACTGAGCACAATACCCTCTAGTCCATCCACGTTATTGCAAATGATAGGATTTGTTATCTTTTATATCTGCTTAGTGCACTTTTTAAACTTGATTTCATTCTTCTCTTTTGTTTGTAGTTTCGCTATGTGCTTTCACCATTGCTTTCCTGGTTATGAGCAATAGCTTTGTGTTAATCGATATGTACTTATATCTATCTGTCTGTCTATCTATATACCTATCTATCTATCTATCTATCGATCAATCATCTTTTTCTCTCCCCATCTGTCCTTGTGTACAGAACAGTTAAATACATAGCCTAAGTCACATCCCTACATTATGCTTCGAATAATCTTGCAAGGTAACTAGGCCGTATTGACAGCACTGGGTTCGCCAAGGCACTTGAAGGTCAAGTCAGCCTTGTGAACCCACAAAACCAGGAAATTGTGGTGCAGGGACTTGAATCCGCGTATCCATCCTCTGTCCTCTTTCATCTCCTTCTAACTTGCTGTCTGTATTTAGCCACATTCATGGACTAAGTGCTCCCTGAAGACCACAAGTATCATTCCTCTGGGCCTGTTGTCGACGGTAAAGTAAACTTGTTGCTTTTCTCACCACCATGTTTGAAGGACATCAGCGTGATCACCGCCGATAGGATGGAGGGTCAAATAAAAAGGAACACCAATTTCTAGACAGGAGCATTTGTAAGCCAAGAGTGTATTGTGGAGTGACGTGTTTATTTGAGTGTCCAAACTTCCCTCTTTAGGTGGTTATTAGATCTTCACATTCGTGAACATCATAAATCCCACAGATTTCAAAGGCCCAGATGCTTATTATTACAGCAACTAGGTTGTTGAGGTGAGATAAAATGAGAAGTATGTTGCTGCACCACTAAATCTATGGCTGGGAACTGCTGATACCAAAGAAAAAGAATTCACGGTGGCCAGAGAGGGCTATTTTCTGCTGACTGTCTCAGGTGACTCAAACAGAATCCATTTGTTTGATTGTTTGTTTTTCAGTTTCACTCGCGTATGGTACTTGTCCACACACCTTCTTCTAGTAGATTGTCTGTGTCCTTGGATCTCAAGTGTGTCCCTGTAAGTAAGCACATAGGTGTCTTGAGTTTTCACCCTTCTTTTAACCCTGTGTCTTTTGTTTGCAGCACTCAGTGCCTGACCTTTTATTCTGATGATTCAGAACTCTGCACTTATTGCACTTAAAGAAATTTTATCATTAATCTACAATCACGTGAAGAACTTTATGTATACTATGCGACCCCCTTCACCAATTCCCCCTGAAAAACCACTTCAGTCCCTGTCGATCAGCGTAGTTGTATGCTGTAGACCCCTTCACCATTTCCCCCCCTCACGGACCCCGTTACAGTCGCTATCCATCAGTGAGTAGTAAGATGCTATATGATCTGTACTAGTCTTCTCTGTGTTGTAGAGGACTCCCATGCTCACCCGACCCCACGCATTATACATGCTAATCCTAATGCCCCCATTCTTCCTCCCCACACTTATCCCTCCCTTCAGTCCCACCCTGCCCAGTCCTTTTTCCTTTGGTAATTTTTACTGAACTCTCGGGTTCTGTGAGACAGCTGCTGTTTTTTTCCTTCAGTTTTTCTGTGTTGTTATACTGCACACTTGAGTGAAATCACTTGGTACTTGTCTTTCTCCACCTGTCCTATTTCTCTGAACATACTACCGTCTAGCTCCATGCACGTCATCTCAAACGGTAGTAATTGTTTTCTTCTTAAGGCTGCTTACTTCACTTTTTAAACTGGATTTCATTCTTCCTTTTTGTTTGCATTTTAGCTATGTTGTTCACTATTCAACTCCTGTTTATGAACAATAGCTTTGTGTCAATTGATATGTATCTGTATCTATCTATCTAACGGTCTATGTATGTATGTATGTATGTATGTATATATGTATGTATGTATGTATCTATGGATCTATCTATCTATCTATCTATCTATCTATCTATCTATCTATCTTCCTATCATGTATCTACAATGTCTTTCATCTATCAGTCTATATACCTATCTATCTATCTTTCATCTGTCTTCTGTCTAAATATCTATCTATGAATCAATCATCTTTTCGTCTGCCCATCTATCCTTATGTACAGAACAGTTAACAACATAGCCTATGTCTCTTCCCTACATTATGCTACCAGAAATCTTGCAAGGTAACTAAGGCATAAGGAGAGCACTGTGTTCACCGATACACTTTCAGGTAGAGTCAGCCGCGTGTGCTTACAAAAGCAGTAAATGGAAGTGAAAGGACTTGAACCCGTTTCTCTGTCCTCTGTCCTCTTATAATTCCAGCTTGCTTGGTGACTTTATTTAGCCACATTCAGTGAGTAAGTGATCCCTGAAGACCACAAGTATCCTTCGTCTGGGCCTGTTGTCGACAGAAAAGTTTACTTGGTTGTTTGCACACCACCATGTTTGAGGGACATCGGCGTGATCACTGCTGATAGGTGGAGGGACAAATATAAAGGAACACCTATTTCTGGACAGGAGCAGTTGGGAACAAAGTGTGTGTTTTGGAGTGAAGTGTTTATGTGAGGGTCCAAACTTCCCTCTTTAGGTGGTTATTACTTCTTTACATTCGTGAACATCATAAAAAGAAATTATTTTAGAAGCCCAGACGCATATTAATACAGCAATTCATTTGTTGAGGTGAGAGGAAATGAGAAAGAAGTTGCTTCACCACTAAATCTATGCCTGAGCACTGCTGAAACCAAACAAAAAGAATTCACGGTGGCAAATTGAGCTATTTTCTACTGACTCTCTCTGGGGACTCAAACCGAATCCATTTATTTGTTTGTTTCTCAGTTTTACTTGTATAGGGTACCTGTCCCGGCCCCTTCGGCTTGTAATTTGTCTGTTTTCTTGGATCTCATGTGTCTCTCCTTTAAGGGAGGCCTTAAATGATCTTGACTGTAAGATAACTTTGTTTAGTCTGATGCTTTACTATCTACCTACCCACCTATCTCTTTATCTATCTTTTTAATGTATCTACCTATCTACCTATCTGTCATCTGTCTATGTTCTACATCTATCTACTGTCATCTGTGTGTCAGTCTAATTATTCTATCATCTATATGTGTGCATGTCCATCCTGTCTATGTATCTGCCATCTGTCTATGCATCTGTTTTCTCACTTTTGTCATCGATCTGTCACTAGGTGCACTTTGATCCCTCTGTGTCCTTCTCAGTCACAATTCCTTGTGTTTTTTTTATGTGAGTTAGCTGTGTGTTTGTGTATTGAGAGGAGTGGCCTTGGGTGAGAACTTCTCCTGTCTAGGTGGCACGAGTCTGCTGGGTGTGGAAGGTTTGGTTGACGTGCTGGGCTCTTGAACCTGTGCAGTCCAAGGCCATCCGGCCTTCTGTCCCTGGGCCTTTCCTGCTCTGGCGGCTGCGTGATCTGTGAGGCATATCTGAAGCCCCACGCAGGGAGCACTCAGGCTGTCCTGCGGAGTCCGATGCAGGTGGATGCCCAGTTGTAGGTCTTTTTGCCTGTGCACCGATGTTACCTAGGCCGCCCTGCTTGTTGGTCCATCTCAAGAGAGCATGTGTGTAATCACTGGTTAAGGGAACTGACCTTTGGTGACATGCGGGACACTTGTGCTCCAGTGGCACATGGGCTTGCTGATGTGACAGGCCAGGTAGCTTGTGGGGAAACTGCTCCCCTCTGCTGTCAAGGTGGGGTAGGAGTTTCAGTGCATTTAGGCATTTAGATGTGAGAGAGGTCTATCTGAAATGGAATACTAGCGTTGAGAGCTATGTTTCCATTCATATGAAAAGGGCGCTGAGCATAAAGTGTTGTGTGATGCTGGCAGGAATTCTAGGAATGTTTATGTCCCCGCACTTATTTATTTTCTGTTAAGGGAGGTGATTCTGAAGTAACTTTTTACTCACGGATGAAGGTGGTGCATAAGGTCATCCCATGTCAGCCATGGTGAGATGAAGTGCTATAGTGGATTTAAAGCCTGTACACCTTGGCCTGATACATAGGAGTCACCGTGGGAGCTCTTTGCTGCTCTCCTGTCCTGGCTTATTACCTTAACTAACTTGATGGTTCAGAGTGGTCCCAGCAACATTTCCATCGAGATCTTTCTAAAATTCCCTAGAAACACTTGGCAAAGATATCCCCAGAGGGTAGTGGATAATTTTACTCTTTCTGGTCATAGTTTGCAAGACGTTTGCCCTATCCTGCGTTCCTTTGTTACATTTGCATCTCCTGTGATTTTTAGACCGATAGGGGCAGTGGTGTAGACACACACACGCACACGCACAGACACACACACACACACATGACTGAGAGTTATCGGAGACCCCAGTTATTGGAAACTGCAGCCCACACTTTAAAAAAGAAACGTGCATAAGTTGTGCTCCTGGTGTTCCCCCCATAGAGAATAGACTTCAAAGTGCAGAGGTTGTTGGGCACAGATACCTATGCAGACACCTAAGCACAGATATCTATGCATATTCTCTCTCCATCCATCCTCTAAGTATATCTCTCTTTACCTACATATCTGTTTAGTCTACTCAAGCTGATTACCAGAGTGTCATTTAGAGGGGGCTTCATCCATAGACACTGATTTCTCGCCATTCTGGAAGCAGAATTCCAAGACCAAGGCAGTTTCAATTCCTGATGAGGTCCCTTCCTCTGGCTTGCATACAGCCACATCCCTGCTGTGTCCTCACAGGATCGAGGGAGAATGCTCTGTCCTATGACCCTCTTAATAGGACTGATTGCGTAATGGCAGCTCCACCCACAACCTCATGATATCTTCCGAACTTAATTACCTCCAAAGGCCCCACCTCCACATACCATGAGAGTGTGGGTTAGGGTTTCAACCCTGACTCAATTCAAATATGAACTTTGTGGGTTTGTGTGTGTGTGTGTTTGTGTGGTGGGGCAGGGCTTTAGGAGGAGCGGAAGATGGTGAATTGAGGGACCAAAAATTCAGTCCATAACTCTGTATCTATCGTCTATCTCTTGTCTATCTAATCTATCGATATCTATCATCTATATGTCTAATCTTACCTACCTATATCATCTATTCTATCTAGTCTATCATCTGTCATCTATATATATCTTATCTGTCTGTCATCACTCAATATATTCATCTAATCTATGAATATCTATCATCTATCTAATGTATCTATTTCTAATCTATCATCTGTCACCTGTCATCTATCTGTCATGTACCTGTCGTCACCTTTTTGTCTACACATCTATCCTTATGTACAGAACAGTGTAAGATAATTCTAGCTGAAATAAGCAGGTGAAGAGAGGCAACTAATTTCCCGGTAGTTTATATGAATGCAAACACCCGGGTGAGATTTCCCTAGTCTATAGAAATGGAGGCTGGGGAATTCACACGTAAGTAGACAGGGAGCGAGAATTTAAAGAGGTAGGGGGAGGCATAGCTTAGATTTACAGCAATGCGTGGTTTGGCTAGCCCAAGGCATATTTTTCAGTTTGGGACGGGGCAACAGCCAGGAACTTCAGCACATTATCAGTGTCCCATGTGGGAGGGGGCAGCAGCTGGAGACATTGGCACATTGTCAGTGTCCGACGTGCTTGCTCCTCCCATCAGTGACCCCAGCCTTACAGTTAACAACACGGCTATCTACCATGGCTATCCATCCATCCATCCATCCATCCATCCATCCATCCGTCCATCCATCCGTCCGTCCGTCCGTCCGTCCGTCCGTCCATCCATCCGTCTATCCATCCGTCTATCTATCCGTCTATCTAATCTATCTATCTATTCTTTCTATCTATCTATCTATCTATCTATCTATCTATCTATCTATCTATCTATCTATCTGTAATCTATCTATTCAATCTACCTATACCTATCATCTATCCTATCTAATCTATCATCTATCTATCTGTCTATCTGTTCTATCTATCATCATTTTTGTCTACCCAACTATCTTTACGTACAGAACAGTTCACAAGATGGCTTATATGTCACTTCCCTACTTATGTTTCCAAAAGCCTGAAAGGTAACTCGGCCCTAGAGACAGACAACACTAGGTTCATTGAGACATTTGAACGTCGAGTCAACAGCATGTGACTACAAAACTATTAAATGGTGGTGCGGGGGCCTAGTCTGGGGCTGGGGGCCTTTGTATGAGCCTTTCCCGAGGGCGTTGGAGTGCCCATCGGGTCCGAAGCTCACTTATGGACAGGGGCGAGGCCGTCGTATGTGCCGCCCACATCATCGTATGGGTCCAGATGAGACCAGATGATGACTGCCCTTGCGTTGCTTGTCTGGGGTGCACAGTAGGCCAGCGGTGGTGCTGCCCATGACCTCGTGCGTGGCCGGGGCGGGCACAAAGATGATAGCCAGCGATGGTGGCGTCGTGTCCATCATTTCGTCCTGAGCGTCAGAGCCAGCCATTGGGCCGGTGCTTGTGCTGCCCAAGGCCTTGTCTGTTGGCTGACTCTTTATGGCGGTTTTGCAGAGGCAGGACACCACGAGGCGGGCTGGTAGTGGTGCCCGTGTGCCCTGAAGAGGAGGTGCTCGTCTAGGTGGTCTCTCTCCAGCATCTGCTGAGAGACTAGGATGGTCCAGAGGCCCAGGAATGCTCCCCGTGGAGGTGGGAACTCTGCTGTGAAAATTGGGAAATGCCAGCTGCTAAAGGCACAGGATCCCGGTGGAACAGCCTGTGACCAGGGTAGCGGGCAGGTGCAGGGTGCTCCCTGGCAGGAGGGGTAGGGGGCAGCGACCCGGGGACGGGAAGGACCACCGGGTGAAGAAGGTGGTGCTGGGGAGTCGGCGGGCATTGTGCGGTAAGAAACTTAGTAAGGATGAAACTGTGCACACGGAAAAATTGGTTATGGCGTGCGCCAAACGATCGGAGGAAATTGTGTGAAGCTACGGAGAGGGTCTCCTTTGCCACTAACTCTTTCTCAGGCCTAGCACACACTGAGCTGAACAGCTATGGTGAGCCTTGTATGTATATCAGCCAGGGGACGCATCACAAAGAGGCCTGGGCCACTGTGACTTCACCCAGGGGCCGCATCACCACGTCCCCATTGGCTTAAGCACACCAGCCCCGCCCAGAGGAGACCCTAGTCCAAGGCCACGGTGAGACCCCAAGGCCAACCACCGTAGTATCCCTAGCCCACGGGACTGCCCACTGAGGGTCGTGCAGATGTTCAGACCAACGAGGCCACCATGGGTCCGTCGAAGGCTGCAGTGCCCTCGTCTGTCACAGCTTAGCCCGTCTGGGTGCCGGCTATGCATGGGCTCAGCATCCGGGGCGCGATGTGCATCAACTGCCTTGCCACCCCTGCACCCCCCATGACCCCGGAGGCCAGGGCCTGCACACAGCCAGGCACGGAGGCACCCAGATGCTGTCCGGGGAACGGCCCGCCCTTTCCCGGGCCTTCCCAGCTTCTCTGGGACTCCTGGAGCCAGGCATGCCTTCTCGGCCATGGCCAGCCAGGCGACCGGGTCTTAGCATAGCCACATCCCGCATTCTGACTGGGACCGGCCGCCCAGATTTTCTCTCTGATCTAGCTTTGGGGGCCTGTGTCTTGTACGTGAATAATACAACACAGTAAACTGGGAAAAACTTTTTATTTTTAAAATGCTTCTCCTTTAGACTCTTGCTCTCAATGGTGTCGCCATTCTTGCCCATCAGCCAAGCTGGATGCTTGCGGGGCAACGTCGCCTCCTCTCAGCAGTCAGCCTGTCCATTCCCGATCCTGAATCTTCATCCTTTATGTTATAACCTGTGGAGCTTGTGTCCCGTGTCAGTAACCCTGCTTCTGGTTTCTCAGGTCTTTCCTGGTGCACCTATGCTCTGCTTGTTCACTGCTTCACTGTGGAAGCACTGACATTGTTACAGAATAAAATGTGAAATTCTCCAGCCCCAACTCACGGTCTGACCTTCACTTTCTCTACATCTCCATCCCTATGAGCCAAGCAAACTGCTCCTTGAAAAGATCCTGTCTTGTGCCTTTTTGTCTCTGAATTATTTCCTCTTGGGGTTCCCACCTCTTGCTTCTGGTTTTTAAGACATTTCACCCCAGCAGAAGAACAAGGATCGTTGAAGACCCACCTCTCTAGTCACCTCCTCTTCTAGGCTACCGTGCATTCTCACTTAGGCGTGCCCTCCTCTCCCTTCTCTGTACTTGGTGAGGACCTCTCTTATGAAATGTGAGTGTGTCAGCTCGTGCACATCAATCTTCATGTCACGGGATCTGTTGAACAGTGGTGACAGTGAATGACTGGACTCGGCTTCAGAGCTCAGCTTCCCGTTCAGTGATACCTTGTGCCGCTCGCTCGTCCGCCAACCGTTCATTATGTTCCAAACCGTGCGAACATAAATGCGGGTGAGATGCCACTGACGACCCCTCAGTCCCCGCTGTGTATGCCTCCGGGTGCTTAGGGAGAGCCACAGCGAGCCGAGCCCACGAACTTATCTTTAATGGCGATGAGCACAGAGAGTGTGGGGAAAGCCCCAGCTGATGCTGCTGTTGCTGTGATGACTCCTCTCCCTGGCCCAGTGGGGGTAAGATTCCAGATCCCTTCTTGTTCTCTGCCTGTGCTTTCTCTGTAGTGGTGCAGTTTTGTTGTATGAGGGCGGCTTCTTTCGTGTCTTTGAAGGAAATAAGTACAGGTCTCAGAAGTCCCTTGTGTCAGTTTTCATTGTAATGTACGGTCTTCTATGTCTATGTCTTTGGGTTTTCTCCCGCTGCTACTGCTTTTCCTCTGAGAGGACCTGTACCACAGTCCTGTTGTAGACAGAAGAGTAAATTTGGTGCTTTGCTCACCACCATGTTTGAGGGACATCGGTGTCACCACTGATAGGAGGAGGGACAGGTAAAAAGGAACACCGAGTTCTAGACGGGAGCAGTTGGTAGCAAATAGTGTGTTGTGGAGTGATGTGTTCGTTTGAGCATCCAAACTTCCCTCAGTATCTGGTTTTTGCTTCTTTACATTCGTAAACATCATAAAATCAACTGATTTCAAAAGCCCAGATGCATATTATTACATCAATTCAGTTGTTGAGGCGAGAAAAAATGAGAAGGTTTCACGATACCAAAGAATCTATGACTGAGCCCTGCCAAAACCGAACAGAAAGAATCCAAGGTGGCGGGAATGGCTATTTTCTACTGTCTCTCTGGGCACTCAAACAGAATCACTTTTATTTATTTACTTTTTGGTGTCAGTAATGTACAATTACATGGCAACATTATGGTTGCTAGACACCCCCTCCTCCCCCCTCCAACCCATTATCAAGTCTGCTATCCACACCCCATTACAGTCGCTGTCCATCAATATAGTAAGATGCTATAGATTCACTACCTGCTTCTGTGTGTTATACTGCAATCCCCGTGGCCCCCCATGCCCTACATTATGTGTGTGGATCGTAATGCCCCCTTTACCCCCTTATCCCTCCGTTCACACCCGTCCTCCCAGTCCCTTTCCCTTTGGTAAATGTTAGACCATTCTTGGGTTCGGTGAGTCTGCTGCTGTTTTTAATTTCTAATTTGCTTTGTTCTCATACCTCACATAGGAGTGAAATCCTTGGATACTTGTCTTTCACCAGCTGGCTTATTTCACTGAGCATAACACCCTCTAGCTCTGTCTGTGTTGTTGGAAATGGTGGGAGGATTTGTTTTCATCATATGGCTGAATGATATTATATAGTGTGTATGTACGAAATCTTCTTTATCCATTCACCTCCTGATGGACACTAAGGTTGCTTCCATTTCTTGTGTATTGTAAAGAGTGCTGTGATCAACATAGGGGTGCATCTGTCCCTTTCAAACTGGGCTCTTGCACTCTTAGGGTAAATTCCTAGGAGAAGAATTCCTGGGTCAAATGGTATTTCTGTTCTATGTTTATGTGGGGTACCTCCATACTGCTTTCCACAATGGTTGAGCTGACTGACATTCCCACCAGCACTGTAGGAGGGTTCCCCTTTCTCCACACCCTTGCCGACATCTGTTGTTGTCTGTCCTTTGGGTGGTGGCCATCCTAACTGGTGTGAGGTGATACCCCATTGTGGTTTTAATGTGCATTTCTCTGATGGTTAGCTATGTGGAGCGTCTTTTCATGTGCCTGTCGGAAACCTAAAATTGCTTCTGTGGAGAAGTGTCTGTTCAGATCCTATGCCCATTTTGTAATTGAATTCATTTGCTTTTTGTGTGTTGAGGTTCGTGAGCTCTTGATATATGTTTTCAATGGAAACGCCTTATCAAATATTGCATCAGTGAATATATTCTCCCATACTAAAGGGTGTCTTTTGGTTCTACTGATTGTGGTTAAACAGAATCTTACTAAACCCCATACCACTTCACTCCAAATCTGACTAATTATTCCTTTTTTCCAGATCACCAAAGAGCCGAGAAAACTGGAACGATGAGGAGAAGTTGTGATGCAGGAACATCTAGCGTAAAACTGAGAGGTGAGGTGGTGTTTAGACTGGTAGGTTGTATCTTACCATGTACTGCTTTCAAGGGTCTTAGGTAAAAAAGATTGCCAAGGAGATGAAGACAGGGGTTTTGACGTCACCTGGTATCGGTGGGGCCACGTAGCCTCTAGCCATTGATGGGTAGGCTTGCATGCGGCACTGTTGTCTTTCCTGCGGTGTTAGACGAGCAGCGTCCCCCATATGCAGTTCAGTCAGAGCCCATGTGGGACTGTCCTGATATAGGCTGGGTGGACCCGAGAGCTGTGCTGTTCCTGCTCAGTTGTCGCAGCACCCCTCTCAGAACATGGCTTCAGCAGCGCTCCCGGGAGGGATAGAGAGAGAGAAAGAGAGACAGAGACAGAGAGACAGAGAGAGAGAATAGCACTCCAGAGACAGTGAAGGTTTTATTTCCTGTAGCTCCCTGAGCATGCTCCTGTTGTTTATTTTGAGACCTCATTCTCAGGACGATTGATTCGAGTCCAGTTACGAGGTTCCTTTGAAGGTTCATTTTTGTAGGAGGCGCCATTTAGCTCCCTGAAGCGTTACTCTCTGGGGATGCTAAGCCCTTGGGGGGATGGCAGGGGTCCCAGGGGAGCGGTGCCAGTGCGCAACCCTGCCGGGAGTAAAGAGGTCTTTCCTGCTTCCCGGTCACAGTGCCTATCTCCACTGCCAGGGCCAGTTTGCGGAGCACACAGGGAGAAGCTACCATAGGTGGGGGTGGCCGTTTTGCAGGCTTGTGCTGGTTGTGATATTGTCCGTGTACCAGTCACATCACGGTAAGGGGCCTCGAAGTTGCGAGGCCAGCCGGGGTTATGGAGCGCCCGGAATTCCTGAAAAACTCCCACCTGCCGGGCAGAGTGCACCTGTTCAGTTTGGCGCACCTGTCCTTTCTCCTGAGCGGCAAGCCCTGTGGAAGCCATGCCCCTTTAGCAGTTCTCTCGCTGTTAGGAAGTCTCTCAGACTGTCTGCCATTTATTTGTCCCACAGCCGCCAGTTGTGGATCCCTGTGTTTTCCCACATGTGGCTGGAATCTCAAGTCTCTAGAAGTCTTCCGCCTGTCTTTTCTTTCCATCCCCACCGATCCTCCAGAGCACAGTACATTTACGGTAGGTTCGAGCACAGTACATTTACGGTAGGTTCATGCTCCCAGAGCACTTCTCCAGGACTGTACGTCACACTTCTCCTTGAGGTGACAGCCTGCCAAAGCAGCGTTCTTCCCTGCTGCTCTTCCAGGATTTGGTGCATTTGTTCTATTTCCATATAGTACGTATGTATATGGTTTTGGTTTTTGGAGGAGGATTCCGCCTCCCCTCTCACGTGAGCCGCCATCTTCAAACCCTTCAGCATATCTTTTTTTTTTTTGTCAGTTTCACTTGTCTAGGGTACCTGTCCCCACCACCTCAATTTGTAGTTTGTCTTCTTCCTTGGATCCCAAGTGAGTCTCCTGTAAGGGAGCACGTAGGTGGTCTTGAGCTTTCATCCATTCTTTTAACCTTGTGTCTTTTGATTGGAGCACTCAGATCGTGTCCCTTTATACTGACAATTGAGAGCTGTGTACTTATTGCACTTAAAAAAATTTTTTTGTTATCATTAATCTACAATCACGTGAAGAACATTATGATCACCAAGTACACCAAATTCCCCCGAAAACCCCGTTACAGTCGCTGTCCATCAGCATAGTTGGATGCTGTAGACCCCTTCACCTTGTCCCCCCACACACACCATTAGGGTTGCTGTCTGTCAACGTGTAGTAAGATGCTATACAATCACTACTTGTCTTCTCAGTGTTGTACAGCCCTCCCCATGCTCCCCCCACGCCACACATTATATATGCTTATCCTAATGCCCATTCCCTTTCTCCCCGCCCTTATCCGTCCCTTCCCACGCACCCTGCCCAGTCCCTTTCCCTTTGGTAACAGTTAGTCCTCTCTCGGGTTCTGTGTGTCTGCTGCTGTTTTTTTCCTTGAGCTTTTCTTTGTTGTTATACTCCACACATGAGTGACATCATTTACTACTTGTCTTTCTCTGCCTTGCCTATTTCACTGAGCATAATACCGTCTAGCTCCATCCACTTTGTTGCAAATGGTAAGATTTGTTTTATTCTTAAGGCAGCTTACTGCACTTTTTAAACTAGATATCTGTCTTCTCTTTTGTCTGTAATTTCGCTATGTGCTTTCACCATTGCTCTGTTGGTTATGAGCAACAGCTTTGTGTCAGTTGATATGTACCTATATCTATCTATCTGTCTGTTTATATATCTATCTATCTATTTATCTATCTATCATCTATCTATCTATCTATCTGTCTATCAATCAATCAATCATCTATTTATATGCCCGTCTGACCTTGTGTACAGGGCAGTTAACAACACAGCCTATGTCACTTCCCTACATTATGCTTCCCAAATCTTACATGGTAACTAGGCCGTTTGGAGAGCACTGGGTTCACGGAGAATCTTGCAGGTCAAGTCAACCACTTGTACCTACAAAACTAGGAAATAGTGGTGCAGGGACTTGAACTTGTGTCTCTATCCTCTTTTATCTTCTTCTCACATGCTGACTGTATTTAGCCACATTCATTGACTAAGTGCTCCCTGAAGACCACAAGTATTGTTCCTCTGGGCCTGTTGTCTACAGAAAGTAAACTTGGTACTTTGCTCACAAAGATGTTTGAGGGACATCGGCATGATCACCACTGATAGGAGGGAGGGACAAATAAAAAGGAACACCAATTTCTAGACAGGTGCAGTGGGGAGCATAGAGTGTGTTGTGGAGTGACGTGTTTATTTGAGTGTCCAAACTTCCCTCTTTAACTGGTTATTACTTTTTTACATTCGTGAACATCATAAAAACCACTGATTTCAAAGACCCAGACGCACACTATTACAGTAATTCAGTTGTTGAAGTGAGATGAAATGAGAAGGACGTTTCTGCACCACTAAATCATGGCTGCGCACTGCTGAAACCAAATAAATATAATTCATGGTGGCCAGATAGGGCTATTTCCTACTGACTGTCTCTGGGGACTCAAACAGAATCCATTTGTTTGATTGTTTCTTTTTCACTTTCACTTGTGTAGGGTACCTATACCCACCCATTCGGCATGAAGTTTGTCTGTGTCCTTGGATCTCAAGTGAGTCTGCTGTAAGGGAGCACATAGGTGGTCTTGAGTTTTCATCCCTTCTTCTAACCTTGTGTCTTTTGTTTGGAGCATTCAAAGCCTGTCCTTTTATTCTGATGATTCAGAGCTGTGCCGTTACTGCACTTAAAATCTTTTTTTTGTTATCATTAATCTACAATAACGTGAAGAACATTATGTTTACTAGGCTCCCCTCTTCACCAAGTACCCCCCTAAGACCTCTTACAGTCGCTGTCCATCAGCGTAGTTGGATGCTGTAGACTCCTTCTCCATGTCCCCCCACACACAACCCATTACAGTTGCTCTCCATCAGCGTGTAGTACGATGCTGTAAAATCTCTACTTGTCTTCTCTGTGTTGTACAGCCATGCCCATGACCCACAGAACCCACACATTATGCATGCTAAACCTTATGTCCCCTAACTTTCTCTCCACCCTTATCCCTCCCTTCCCACCCACCCTACAAAGTCCCTCTCCCTTTAGTAACTGTTAGTCCACTCTCCGGTTCAGTGAGTCTACTGATGATTTTTTCCTTCAGTTTTTCTTTGTTGTTATACTCCACACAAGAGTGAAATTATTTGGTACTTGTGTTTCTCTGCCTGGCCTTTTTCACTGAGCATACTACCGTCTAGCTCCATCCACGTCATAGCAAATGGAAGGATTTGTTTTCTTCTTATGGCTGCTTACTGCACTTTTTAAACTGGATTTCATTCTTCCTTTTGTTTGTAGTTTCGCTATGTGCTTTCACCATTGATCTCCTGGTTATGAGCAATAGTTTTTTGTTAATTGATATGTATTTTTATCTGTCTATCTGTCTGTCTATCTGTCCATCTATGTATCTATATATCTATCTTTATATCCTTCTATCTTTCTATCTATATAACTATCTATTTTCCTATCATCTATCTATCTATCTATCTATGTATCTATCTATCTATCATCTATCATCTATCATCTCTCTATCTATCTATGAATCAATCATCTTTTTGTCTACCTATCTATCCTTATGTACAGAACAGTTGACAACATGGCCTACGTCTCTTCCCAACATTATAGTTCCAAAAATCTTGCAAGGTTACTAGGCGTAGTTAGAGCACTGATATCTCTGAGACACTTACAGGTCGAGTCAGCGGCGTGTGCTTATAAAAAAAGTAAATGGTGGTGCAGGGACATGAGCCCGTATCTCTGTCCTCTGTCCTCTTTTACCTCCTTCTCACTTGCTGAATGTATTTAGCCTCCTTCATTGCCTAAGGCCTCCCTGAAGACCACAAGTATCCTTCCTCTGGGCCTGTTGTAGACCGAAAAGTATACTTGGTGCTTTGCTCACCACCATGTTTGAGGGACATCGGCGTGATCAATGCTGATAGGAGGAGGAACAAATAAAAAGGAACACCTATTTCTCCACAGGAGTAGTTGGGAACAAAGAGTGTGTTGTGGAATGAGGTGTTTATTTGGGTGTCCAAACTTCCCTCTTTAGGTGGTTATTACTTCTTTACATTCGTGAACATCATAAAATGCACTGATTTCAAAAGCACAGACGCATATTATTATAGCATTTCAGTTGTTGAGGTGAGAAAAAATGAGAAGGACGTTGCTGTACCACTAAATCTATGGCTGGGCACTGCTGAATCGAAACGAAAAGAATTCACCGTGGCTAGGTAGAGCTATTTCTTACTGACTGTCTCAGGGGACTCAAACAGAATCCATTTGTTTGTTTGTTTCTCTGTTTCACTTGTGTAGGATACCTGTCCCTGCCTCTTCAGCTTGTAGTTTGTCTGTGTCCTTGGATCTCAAGTGAGTCTCCTGTAAGGGAGCACATAGATTGTCTTGAGTGAAAGATAGCTTTGTTTAGCATGATGTTTTCCTATCTTCCTACCTACCTATCTCTTTATCTATCTGTGTAATCTATCTACCTGTCTATCTGACTGTCGTTTATCTATCTATGATCTATCATCTATCTACTATCATCTGTGTATCTATCTAATTTATCTATCATCCATATGTATGTATATCTGTTCAATCTATGTATCAATCATCTGTCTATGTATCTGTTTTCTCACTTTTGTCAACGTTCTGTCACTAGGTGCACTTTGGTTCCTCTGTGTCCTTCTCAGTCTCAATTCCATGTGATTTTTTATGTGAGTTAGCTGTGTGTTTGGGTCTTGAGAGGAGTGGCTTTGGGTGGGAACTTCTGTGTAGGTGGCACTAGTCTGCTGGGTGTGGATGGTGTGGTTGGCCGGCTGGGCTCTTGAACTTGTGCGGGCCAGGGCCCTCCGGATTCTCTGCCCCTGGGCCATTCCTGTTGTGGTGGCGGCGTGAGCTGCGGGCATATGCAAGGCCCCACGCAGGGAGCACCGTGGCTGGCCTTCGGGATCCGAGGTAGGTGCATGCCCAGTAGTATGTCTTTTTGCCTGTGCACTGATGTCACCTCGGCGGCCCTCCTTGTTGGCCCATCTCCAAAGAGCATGCGTGTAGTCATTGGTTAAGGGAACTGCCTTTTGGTGACATGCGTGGCTCTTGTGGGAAAGTGGCCCATGGGCTTGCTGAGGTGGCAGGCCAGCTAGCTTGTGGGGAAACTGCTCCCCACTGCTGTCAAGGTGGAGGTTGAGTTTCCATGCATTTAGGCATTTAGATGTGAGTGAGGTCTATTTGTAATGGAATAGTAGCGTTGAGAGCTATGTTTCCGTTCATATTTAAAGGGCACTGAGCATAAAGAGTTGGGTGATGGTGGCAGGAATTCTAGGAATGTTTATGTCCCCACACGTATTTATTTTCTGTTAAGGGAGGTGATTCTGAAGTAGCTGTTTACACACAGATGAAGGTGTTGCATAAGTTCATCCCACGTCATCCATGGTGTGATGAAGTGGTGTAGTAGAATTAAAGCCTGTACACGTTTTCCTGATACATAGGGGACACGCCAAAGGCGCTCTTTGCTGCTCTCCTATCCTGGCTTGTTACCATAACTAACTTGATGGTTCAGAGTGGTCCCAGCAATATTTCCAGAAATATCTTTCTAAAATTGCATAGAAACACTTGGCAAAGATATCCCCAGAGGCTAGTGGAAAATTTTATACTTTCTGGTCAGTGTTTGCAAGATGTTTGCCCTATCCTGCATTCCTTTGTTTCTTTTGCATCTCCTGTGATTGTAGTCCAATAGGTGCAGTGGTGTACACACACACACGCACACGCACAGACACACACACACGGCTGAGAGTTAACGGAGACCCCAGTTAGCGGAAACTGCAGCCGACACTTTAAAAAAGAAAGGTGCAAAAGTTGTGCTCCTGGTGTTCCCCCCATACGGAGCAGACTTCAAAGTGCGGAGGTGGTTGGACACAGATACCTGTGCAGACAGCTAAGCACATAAATCTATGCATATTCTCTCTCCATCCATCCTCTAAGTGCATCTCTGTTTACCTACATATCTATGTTTGTCTACTCAAGGTGATAGCCAGAGTGTCATTGAGTGGGTGTTTCATCCATAGATACTGATTTCTCGCTATTCTGGAAGCAGAAGTCCTAGACCAAGGCAGTTCAGTTCCTGGTGATGTCCCTTCTTCCTACTTGCGTATGTCCGCATCCCTGCTGTGTTCTCACAGGGTCGAGGGGAATGCTCTGCCCTCTGTTCCTCTTAGTAGCACTGATTGCATAATGGCAGCTCCACCCACACCTTCATGATATCTTCCAATCCCATTTACCTCCAAAGGCCCCACCTCCCAATACTATGACAGTGGGGGTTAGGGCTTCAAACCTGTCTCAATTCAAATATGAACTTGTGTGTGTGTATGTGTCTGTGTGTGTGTGTGTGTGTGTGTGTGTGTGTGTGTGTGTGTGTGTGTGTGGTGGCGGCAGGGGTTTAGAGGAGTGGAAGATGGTGAGGTGAGGGCTCAAAAATTCAGTTCATAACTGTATCTATCTATCATCTGTCTGTCTAATCTAACCTCCCTATATCATTTATTCTATCTAGTCTATCATCTGTCATCTATACATATCTTATTTATCTGTCATCTCTGTCAATCTATTCGTCTAATCTATGAATATCTATCATCTATATAATACATCTATTTCTTTTTTTTGTAGATATTTACTTTTTATGGAAGGGTAGTTGACACACAGTATTACATTACATTAGTTTCAGGTATACAACATAGTGATTTAACATATATATCCATGATAATTCTAGGTACCAGCTATCACCATACCAAGTTATTACAAAATTTTGACTCTATTCCCTATGCTATATATTACATCCCGGTTACTTATTTATTTTAAAATTGCAAGTGTGTACATTTTCTTTGGTTTGTTTGTGAGGGCATCTCTCTTATTTATAGATCAAATGGTTGTTAACAACGGTAAAATTCTGTGTAGGGTAGTCAATGCTCAATGCACAGTCATTAATCCACCCCAAGCCTAATTTTCTTCTTTCTCCAATCTTCTGAGGCATAACAAACAAGTTCTTACATGGAGAACAAATTCTTACATAGTGAATAAGTTACATGGTGAACAGTACAAGGGCAGTCATCACAGAAACTTTCGGTTGTGCTCATGCATTATGATCTATAAACAGTCAGTTCATATATGAATACTCATTTGGTATTTACACTTGATTTATATGTGAATACCACATTTCTCTCTTTATTATTATTATTTGTAATAAAATGCTGAAGTGGTAGGTACATACAAGTTTAAGGTAGAAAACATAGTTTAGTGTTGTAAGAGAGCAAATATAGATGAACAGGTGTGTGCCTGAAGACTATGTGTTAATCAAAGCTAGACAAGGGCAATAAAACATCCACGTATGGAGAAGATTTCTCTCAGAACAGGGGGGTGAAGTTCTAAGCCTCACCTCTGTTGATCTCCAATTTGTCACCTGATGACCCCCTGCGACTGTGCCTGTCTAAGGTTGTTCCTCCCTTGAGGAATCTTACCCGTCTCTGGCTAACCAGTCACCTTCTGGAGCCGTACAGGGAAATGTAAAGTTGGTAAGTGAGAGAGAAGCCTTATTGTTTGAAATGGTTAGCTTCTTATTTCTTTGCATATTTATGCCCTGTAGCTTCTAAGCCCAGCATTTGTCTTGAGGTATCTTTAAGACTTGGAAGAATTATGATACTAGGTAACTTTGATATGAGGCATGAATTCTTTTTAAGGGTTGTAATTAGGAAGGAAGAAGAAAAGCTATAGAAGTAGCAGGCGGAAGAAAACCTGGGAAGATTAATTATTTCCTTGACATATCTTCTTGTAGAGTAACTTCAGCATGTATAGGTTTTAAGCTACTACTTCAATTGTGCACACACATTAACATAATAGGAGGATAGTTACATAACCAAAGCATACCTGTAATTACAAGCCACCTCCAGTGAAACTAAGAAAACCAGTTAGTCACCTTAGGCATTTGTGAAAACTTATCTGTGATATGGCGGATATTGTCCAACTGAACTTGAACAGTCTGAGAGAAATCAGACAAATTAAAACCACCCATTCCTGGGGAATGTTCACATCCCTTATGTTCTTTTAACAGTAAATAGTCTGTCGTCGTAAGATTTTGGAGTACTATAATTTGCACTTCTAATTCTTGGTTGAGTTCCAAAAGTATAGATCCAGTCAAATTTGTTGTTTTACTGTATGCACAGGCCAGCTTAGATATCTCCTTCTTCATTCCCATGGCAAATCCAGGAACTGGTGGGATGAGGGCATCTACAGCTGTAGCATCGCGTTGATCTTTATTTGGGTTTTTTGATGATCATCTTCTGGTATGAGTCTTCCAGAGAGTGCTGATGTTGGAAGTTCTTTTTCATATCGTATCTTAGTTCATTTTCAGGTTAGACCAATTAGGCCTTGATCCTCTTTATAAACACAAACAGACCTCTTGACTACACTTTTATATTCCATTTATACACTTTTGTAGAACTCATTGGATGTTACCACACAGGAACTGCCTTTTTTTCTTTTTCTTTTGGTGTCACTAATCTACACTTACATGACGAACACTTTGTTTACTATCGCTTACCCCTATACCAGGTCCCCCCTATATTCCCCTTTATAGTCACTGTCCATCAGCATAGCAAAATGTTATAGAATCACAACTTGCCTTATCTGTGTTGTACAGTCCTCCCCTTTCTCCCACCACCCTATGGATGCTAATCTTAATACCCCCTTTTTCTCCCCCCCTTATCCTCCCTACAAACCCATCCTCCCCAGTCCCTTTCCCATTGGTACTTGTTAGACCATTCTTGAGTTCTGTGATTATGCTGCTGTTTTGTTCCTTCAGTTTTTCCTTTGTTATTATACTCCACAGATGAGTGAAATCAGTTGGTATTTCTCTTTCTCTGCTTGGCTTATTTCACTGAGCGTGATACCGTGCAGCTCCATCCATGTTGCTCTCAATGGTAGGATTTGCCATTTTCTTATGGCTGAGTAGTATTTCATTGTATATATGTACCACATCTTCTTTATCCATTCATCTATCGATGGACATTTAGGTTGCTTCCAATTATTGGCTATTGTAAACAGTGCTGCGATAAACATAGGGGTGCATTGTTCTTTCTCATACTTTATTGCTGCATTCTTAGTTTAAATTCCTTGGAGTGCAATCCCTGTGTCAAATGGTATGCCTGTTTTGAGCATTTTGATGTACCTCCATACTGCTTTCCACAGTGGTTGAATTAATTTACATTCCCTCCAGCAGTGTAGGAGGGTTCCCCTTTCTCCACAGCATTGCCAACGTTTGTTGTTGTTTGTATTTTGTATGGCAGCCATCCTTACTGGTGTTAGGTGATACCTCACTGTAGTTTTAATTTGCATTTCTCTGATAATTAGTGATGTGGAGCATCTTTCCATGTGTCTGTTGGCCATCTGTATTTCTTTTTGAGAACCGTCTGTTCGTTTCCTCTTCCCATTTTTTAATTCGATTATTTTTTTTTTGTTTGTTGAGGTGTGTGAGCTCTTTATATATTCTTTACATCAAGCATTTACTGCATGTGTCATTTTCAACTATATTCTCTGATACTGTAGGGTTCCTTTATGTTCTACTGATGATGTCTTTTGCCGTTCAGAAGTTTTCAGCTTAATATAGTCCCACTTGTTCATTTTTACTGTTCTTTCCTTACGCGGGGATATATGTTGAAGAAGAGGTCACTCATGTTTATGTCTAAGAGGTTTTTGCCTATGTTTTCTTCGAAGAGTTTAATGGTTTCATGACTTACATTCAGGTCTTTGATCCATTTTGAGTTTACTTTTTTATATGGGGTTAGACTATGGTCCAGTTTCATTCTCCTACATGTAGCTGTCCTGTTTTGCCAGCACCATCTGTTGAAGAGACTGTCATTTCACTATTGTATGTCCATGGCTTCTTTATCAAATATTAATTGACCATATATATTTGGGTTAATGTCTGGAGTCTTTAGTCTGTTCCACTGGTCTGTGGCTCTGTTCTTGTGACAGTACCAAATTATCTTGATTACTATGGCTTTATAATAGAGCTTGAAGTTGGGGAGTGAGAACCCCCCTACTTTATTCTTCTTTCTCAGGATTGCTTTGACTATTCGGGGTCTTTGGTGTTTCCATATGAATTTTTGAATTATTTGTTCCAGTTCATTGAAGAATGTTGCTGGTAGTTTCATAGGGATTGCATCAAATCTGTATATTGCTTTGGGAAGGATGGCCATTTTGAAGATATTTATTCTTCCTAGCCTCGAGCATGGGGTGAGTTTCCATTTGTTAGTGTCCGCTTTAATTTCTCTTAAGACTGACTTGTATTCTTCAGAGTATATGTCTTCCACTTCTTTGTTTAGGTTTAGTCCGAGGTATTTTTTTTTTTTTTTGATGCAATTGTGAAAGGAGTTGTTTTAATGATTTCTCTTTCTGTTGGTTCATTGTTAGTGTATAGGAAAGCCACAGATTCCTGTGTGTTGATTTTGTATCCTGCAAATTTGCTGTATTCTGATATCATTTCTAGTAGTTTTTGGTTGAAGTCTTTAGGGTTTTTTATGTACAGTGTCATGTCATTGGCAAATAGTAACAGTTTAACTTCTTCTTTACCAATCTGGATTCCTTGTATTTTTTTGTTTTGTCTGATTGCCATGACTAGGACCTCCAGTACTATGTTAAAAAACAGTGGGGAGAGTGGGCATCCCTGTCTAGTTCCCGATCTCAGAGGAAATGCTTTCATCTTCTCACTGTTCAATATAATGTTGGCTGTGGGTTTATCATAGATGGCCTTTATTGTGTTGAGGTACTTGCCGTCTATTCCCATTTTGCTGAGAGTTTTTATCATGAATGGATGTTGAACTTTGTCAAATGCTCTTTCAGCATCTACGGAGATGATCATGTGGTTTCTGTCTTTCTTTTTATTGATGTGTTGGATGATGTTGATGGACTTTCGAATGTTGTACCATCCTTGCATCACTGGGATGAATTCCACTTGGTCATGGTGTATGATCCTTTTGATGTATTTTTGAATTCCGTTTGTTAATATTTTTTTGATAATTTTTGCATCTACTTTCATCAGGAATATTGGTCTGTAGTTTTCTTTTTTGCTGGTTTCTTTACCTTGGTTTGCTGTAAGGGTGATGTTAGCTTCATAGTATGAGTTTGGGAGTATCCGCTCCTCTTCTATTTTTTGGAAAATTTTAAGGAGAATGGGTATTATGTCTTCCCTGTATGTCTAGTAAAATTCAGAGGTAAATCCATCTGGCCCGGGGTTTTTGTTCTTTGGTAGAATTTGATTACTGCTTCGATTTCATTGCTGGTAATTGGTCTGTTTAGATTTTCTGTTTCTTTCTGGGTCAGTCTTGGAAGTTTGTATTTTTCTTGGAGGTTATCCATTTCTCCTTGGTTTCCCAGCTTGTTAGCATATAGGTTTTCATAGTACTCTCTAATAATTCTTTGCATTTCAGTGGGTTCCCTCATGATTTTTCCTTTCCCTTTTCTGATACTGTTGATTTGGTTGACTCTCTTTTCATCTTAATAAGTCTGGCTAGAGGCTTATCTATTTTGTTTATTTTCTCAAAGAATCATCTCTTGGTTTCATTGATTTTTGATACTGTTTTATTCTTCTCAGTTTTATTTATTTCTTCTCTGATCTTTATTATGTCGCTCCTTCTGCTGACGTTACGACTCATTTGTTTTTCTTTTCCTATTTCAATAATTGAGACATTAGACCATTCATTTGGGGTTGTTCTTCCTTTTCTAAATATGCCTGGATTGCTATATACTTTCCTCTTAAGACTGCTTTTGCTGTGTCCCACAGAAGTTGTGGCTTAGTGTTGTTGTTCTCATTTGTTTCCTTATATTGCTGGATCTCCATTTTCATTTGGTCACTCATCCATTGATTATTTAGGAGCGTGTTGTTTAGCATCCATGTGTTTTTGAGCCTTTTTGCTTTATTTCTCATTCTATGCCTTTGTGGTCTGAAAAGTTGGTTGGTAAGATTTCAATCTTTTGGAATATACTGTGGCTCTTTTTGTGGCGTAGTATGTGGTCTATTCTGGAGAATGTTCCATGTGCACTTGAGAAGAATGTGCATCCTGTTGTTTTCATATGTAGTCTTCTGTAGAAGTCTATTAGGTCCATCTGTTCTAATGTGTTGTTCAGTGCCTCTGTGTCCTTACTTATTTTCTGTCTGGTGGATCTGTCCTTTGTAGTGAGTGGTGCGTTGAACTCTCCTAGAATGAATGCATTGCTTTCTATTTCCTCCTCTAGTTCTGTTAATTTTTGTTTCAGGTATGTTGGGGCTCCTGTATTGGGTCCATATATATTTATAATGGTTATGTCCTCTTGATGGGCTGAGTCCTTTATCATTATGTAATGTCCTTCTTTGTCTTTTGTTACTTTCTTTATTTAGAAGTCTGTTTTGTCTGATACCAGAATTGCAACACCTTTCTTCTCTCTGTTGTTTGCTTGAAATATCTTTTTCCATCCCTTGACTTTAAGTCTGTGCAGGTCTTTGGGTTTGAGGTGAGTCTCTTGTAAGCAGCATATGGATGGATCTTGCTTTTTTATCCATTCTATTACTCTGTGTCTCTTGATTGGTGCATTCATTCCATTTACATTTAGGGTGATTATTGAAAGGTATGAATTTATTGCATTGCAGGCTTTAAGTTTGTAGTTACCAAAGGTTTAGGGTTAGCTTCTTTACTATCTTACTGTCTGACTTAACTGACTTGTGGAGCTATTATAAAAGCGGTCTGATGATTCTTTATTTCTCTCCCTTCTTATTCATCCTCCTCCCTTTTTCATATGTTGGGTGTTTTTTTCTGTGCTCTTTTTAAGAGTGCTCCCATGTAGAGCAGACCCTGTAGGATGCCCTGATGAGGTGGTTTGTGGGAGGCAAATTCCCTCAACTTTTGCTTGTCTGGGAATTGTTTAATCCCTCCTTCATATTTAAATGATATTCGTGCTGGATACAGTAGTCTTGGTTCAAGGCCCTTCTGTTTCATTTCATTAAGTATATCATGCCATTCTCTTCTATCCTGTAGGGTTTCTGTTGAGAAGTCTGATGATAGCCTGATGGGTTTTCCTTTGTAGGTAACCTTTTTTTCCTCTCTGGATGCCTTTAATTCTTTGTCCTTGTCTTTGATCTTTGCCATTTTAATTATTATGTGTCTTGGTGTTGCCCGCCTTGGATCCCTTGTCATGGAAGTTCTGTGTACCTCTGTGGTCTGAGAAGCCATTTCTTCCCCTAGTTTAGGGACGTTTTCTTCAATTATTTCTTCAAAGACACTTTCTATCCCTTTATCTGTCCTCTCCTTCTGGTATTCCTATAATGCCTATATTATTCCTTTTTGATTGGTCACTCTGCTCTCTTAAAATTCTTTCATTCCTGGAGATCCTTTTATCTCTCTCTGCACCAGCTTCTCTGCATTCCTGTTCTCTGTTTTCTAGTCCATCAATGGTCTCTTGAATCTCGTCCATTCTGTTTTGAAGTCCTTCCAGAGATTTTTTTATTTCTGTATTCTCCTTCCTTAGTTTTTGCATATTTCTCTGCAAGTCCATTAGCATGTTTATGACTTTTGTTTTAATTATTTTTTAGGAAGACTGGCTAAATCTGTCTCCCCAGGTTCCTTCTCAGGGGAAGATGTAGCAGATGCCGAAGCTGTCTGGGTTACTCTTGTCTGGTTCATATTTTTTGGCCTTTTCATGTGGACAGGTGCTACTGGCTGTCAGCTGGGTGGGCCAAACTTTTCAAATGCTACTGGCCTTTCTTTACTGGGACAACTGAGACCCCTCGTGGCTTGTGTTGGGTAATTGCGTGTAGACTGGGTCTTTGTGTCTTGCCTGGCCGGAGTGGAGGAACTTCCCTTTCTGTGGGCGTTCTGCCTTAGGCTGCTTCTCTGCTTTCACAGTGCCTGGATTGGTAGTGGACGGGGTAGCTGCTTGGTGGTTTACCTCCATGAGGGGTCTCAGAGCTGTTTCCCAGGGTGTTAGTGTGCCCGGTTTTCCCAGTACTTTCCAGCTGCTGGTCTGTGACCTGTGTGGTTTCCTTCTAGCTGTTAAGTCCCTGTCCCTTTCAGACTTTCAAAAAGCCCGCGCTTTTCTTTGTCACAGGGGCATCATCTTCGGCACCTGCTCAGAGGACTTGCTGCCCTGTTTCCTTAGTATCCAGGGCCCCCCGCGCATGCACTGTGTCTGTGCTCTGGTGCAGGTGGCTGGGGCTAGTTGTTCAGCAGTCTTGGGCTCCGTCTCCCTCCCGCTCTGCCTATTCTTCTCCTGCCGGGATCTGGGGAAGGGTCACTCAGGTCATGCCTGGCTGGGGATTCTATCTTACCCCTTTCACCAGGCGCTGGGTTCTCGTTGGTGTAGTTGTATTCTGGCTGTTGTCCTGTGTCTTCTGGTCTCTCTTTTAGGATTATTTGAATTTGTTGTATTTTCAAAAATATATGTGATTATGGGAGGAGATTCCCACTGTCCTACTCATGCTGCCATGTTTTCTCTGCACTGCGGTTTTATTTTCTGTAGCTCCCTGAGGATGCTCCTGATGTTTATTTTGAGATCACTTACTTCAGGAAGATTGATTTGAATCCATTTACCAGGTTCCTTTGAAGTTTCATATTTGTAGGTGGCGCCCTATAGCTCCCAGAAGCATTACTCTCTGGAGATGCTCAGACCTTGGGCGGATGGCAGGGGACCGAGGGAGCAGTGCCGGTGCCCATCCCCGCTGGGGGGAAAGATGTCTTTCGTGCTTCCCAGCCACAGTGCCCGTCTGCAGTGCCAGGGCCAGTTTGCGGAGCATGCAGGGAGAAGCTGCCGTAGGTTGGGGCAGCCATTTTTCAGATCGGTGCCAGTGGGAAGGCAGTCCGTCTACCAGTCACATCACGGTAAGTTGCCTTGGAGCTGTGAGGTCAGCCAGGGGGATGGAGTGCCCGGAGCTCCTGAAAGCTCCCCTGACTGCCGTCCAGAATGTACCCGGGCACTTTGGCGCACCTGTCCTTTCTCCTGAGTGGCAAGCCCTGTGAGAGCTTTGCCCCTTTAGCAGTTCTCTCGCTGTTAGGAAGTCTCTCAGACTGTCCGCCTTTCTTTTGTCCCACATTGGCTGGATGTGGATCCCTGTGTTGTCCCACAAGTGGCTGGAATCTCAAGTCCCTCGTAGTCTTCTACCTGTCTTTGATTTCCAACTCCACCGATTCTCCAGAGCATAGCACGTGTACGGTAGGTTCGTGCTCCCAGAGCACATCTCCAGGACTGTACATCACACTTCTCCTAGAGTTGAAAGCCTGCCAAAGCAGCGTTGTTCTCTGTTGCTCTTCCAGGATTTGGTATAGTTGTTCTATTTCCATATAGTATGTAAGTATGTAATTTTGGTTTTGGGAGGAGGATTCCGCCTCCCCTCTCACGTGAGCCACCATCTTTAAACCCATCAGCACATCTTTACTTCTTTTTTCAGTTTCTCTTGTGTAGGTTACCTATCCAAACCAACTCAATTTGTAGTTTGTCTTCGTCCTTGGAACTCAAGTGATTCTCCTGTAAAGGAGCACATAGGTGTTCTTGAGTTTCCATCCCGTCTTTTAACCATGTGTCTTTTGATTAGAGCACACAGAGCCTGTCCTTTTATTCTGACAATTGAGAGCTGTGTACTTATTGCCCTTAAAAAATATTTTTTGTTAACATTAATCTACAATCACGCTAGAACATTATGATCACCAAGTACAAGTCCCCCAAAAAACCCCGTTAGAGAAGCTGTCCATCAGCGTAGTTGTATGATTAGACCCCTTCACCATGTCCACCCACACACCCCGTTACAGTAGCTGTCCATCAGCATGTAGTAACATGCTGTAGAAACACTACTTGTCTTCTCTGTGTTGTACAGCATTCCCCGTGCTCCCACCACCCCACACATTATAAATGCTAATCCTAATGAACCCTTCCTTTCTCCCCGCCCTTTTCCCTCCCTTCCCACCCACCCTGCCCAGTCACTTTTCCTTTGGTAACTGTTAGTCCACTTTTGGGTTCTGTGAGTCTGCTGCTGTATTTTACCTACAGTGTTTCTTTGTTGTTATACTCCACACATGAGTGAAATCATTTTCTACTTGTCTTTCTCCGCCTGGCCTATTTCACTGAGCATAGTACCATCTTGCTCCATCCACATCATTGCAAATGGTAGGATTTGTTTTCTTCTTATGGCTGCTTACTGCAATTTTTAAACTGGACTTCATTCTAACTTTTTGTTCGTAGTTTCTCTATCTGCTTTCACCATTGATCTCCTGGTTATGAGCAACAGCTTTGTGTTAATTGATATGCATCTGTATGTATGTATGTATGTATGTATGTATGTATCTATCTCTCTGCCTGTCTGTCTGCCTGTCTGTCCGTCTATCTATCTATCTATCTATCTATCTATCTATCTATCTATCTATCTATCTATCTATCTATCCATCCTTCTATCTTTCCTTCTATCTATCTATCATCTATCTATGTATCTATCTATGTACCTATCTATGAGTCTATCTATCTATCTATCTATCTATCTATCTATCTATCTATCTATCTATCTACCTATCTTCCTATCATCTATCTGTCATGTCTATCATCTTTCATCTGTCATCTATCTAACTATCTATGAAACAATCATCTTTTTGTCTGCCCATCTATCCTTATGTACAGAACAGTTAACAACATCGCGTAGGTCATTTCCCTACATTATGCTTCCAAAAACCTTGCAAGATAACTAGGCCATAGGTAGAGCACTGGGTTCACTGAGAAACTTTCAGGTCGATACAGCCGCGTGTGCTTACAAAACCAGTAAATGGTGGTGCAGGGACTTGCTCCCATATCTCTGACCTCTGTCCTCTTTTACCTCCTTCTCACTTGCTGACTGTATTTAGCCACATTCATTGAATAAGTGCTCCCTGAAGACAACAAGTATCCTTCCTCTGGGCCTGTTGAAGACAGAACACTGTACTTGGTGTTTTATTCACCACCATGTTTGAGGGACATTGGCGTGATCACCGCTAATAGGAGGAGGGACAAATAAAAAGGAACACATTTTTCTAAACAGGAGCATTTGGGAGCAATGAGAGTGTTGTGGAGTTACGTGTTTGTTTGAGTGTCCAAACTTCCTTCTTTAGGTGGTTATTACTTCTTTACATTCAAGAACATCATAAAACCCAGTGATTTCAAAACCCAGACACATATTATTCAGCAATTCAGTTATTGAGGTGAGAAAAAATGAGAAGGACATTGCTGTACCACTAAATCTATGGCTGGACACTGCTGATACCAAACAAAAAGAATTCACGTTGGCTAGATAAGGCTATTTTCTATTGACTGTCTCTGGGGACTCAAACAATCCATTTGTTTGTTTGTTTGTTTCTCAGTTTCACTTGTGTAGGCTACCTGTCCCCGCCCCTTTGGATTGTAGTTTGTGTCCTTGGATTTCAAGTGAGGCTCCTGTAAGGGAGCATGTAGATAGTCTTGAGGGAAAGATAGCATGTTTAGTATGATGCTTTCCTATCTACCTACCTACGTATCTCTTTATCTATCTATGTAATCTATATACCTATGTATCTGTCTATCATCTATCTATGTTCTATCATCTATCTTCTATCATCTGTGTATCTATCTAATTAATCTATCATCCATATGTATGTATATCAGTCCAATCTATGTATCAATCATTTGTCTATGTATCTGTTTTCTCACTTTTGTCAACGTTCTGTCACTAGGTGCACTTTGATTCCTCTTTGTCGTTCTCAGTCTCAATTCCTTGTGTTTGTTTATATGAATTAGCTGTGTGATTGGGTCTCGAGAGGAGTGGCCTTGTGTGGGAACTTCTCCTGCGTAGGTGGCAAGAGTCTGCTGGGTTTGGATAGAGTGGTTTGCTGCTGGACTCTTGAACCTGTGCAGGCCAGGCCCCTCAGGCTGCTCTGCCCCTGGGCCATTCCTGCTGTGGCAGCTGTGTGAGCTGTGGGGCCTCTCCGAGGACCCATGCAGCGAACAGTCTGGCGGGCCTGCGGGGTCCGATTCAGGGGCATGCCCTGTAGTAGGTCTTTATGCCTGTGAACCGATGTCACCTCAGCGGCCCTCCTTGGTGGCCCATCTCCAGAGACCATGCATGTAGTCACTGGTTAAGGGAACTGCCTTTCGGCGACATGCGGTGCTCTTGTGTGCCGGCGGCCGATGGGCTTGCTAAGGTGGCAGGCCAGCTAGCATGTGGGAAAACTGCTCCCTTCTGCTGTCAAGGTGGAGGTTGAGTTTCAGTGCATTTAGGCATTTAGATGTGAGTGAGGTCTATCTAAAATGGATTAGTAGCATTTAGAGCTATATTTCCGTTCATATGAAAAGGGTGCTGAGCATAAAGGGTTGTGTGATGGTGGCAGGAATTCTAGGAATGTTTATGTCTCTGCACTTATTTATTTTCTGTTAAGGGAGGTGATTCTGAAGTAACTTTTTACTCACAGATGAAGGTGTTGAATAAGGTCATCAAACGTCAGCCATGGTGAGATGAAGTGGTGTAGTAGAATTAAAGCCTGTACACTTTGGCCTGATACGTAGGAGACACACTGTTTGTGCTCTTTGCTGCTCTCCTGTCCTGGCTTATACCTTAACTAACTTGATGGTTCAGAATGGTCCCAGTAACATTTCCAGCAATATCTTTCTAAAACTGCATAGAAACACTTGGCAAAGATAGCCCCAGAGGCTAGTGGATAATTGTACTCTTTCTGGTCATAGTTTGCAAGATGTTTGCCTTACCTGCGTTCCTTTGTTACTTTTGCATCTCCTGTGATTGTAGACCGATAGAGGCAGTGGTGTACACAAACACATGCACATGTAAAGACACGCACACACGGCTGAGAGTTAACGGAGACCCCAGTTAGCGGAAACTGCAGCCCACACATTAAAAAAGAAACGTGCATAGGTTGTGCTCCTAGTGTTTCCCCCATACGGTGCAAACTTCAAAGTGCAGAGGTGGTTGGATACAAATACCTATGCAGACAGCTTAGCACGTATATCTATGCGTAGGTTCTCTCCATCCGTCGTCTAAGTGCATCTCTGTATTCCTACATGTCTATGTTAGCCTGCTCAAACTGATAACCAGAGTGTCATTGAGTGGGATTTTCATCCATAGACACTGATTTCTCCCTATTCTGAAAGCAGAAGTCCAAGACCAAGGCAGGTTCAGTTCCTGGTGTGGTCCCTTCTTCTGGTTTGCATATGGCCACATCCATGCTGTGTCCTCACAGGGTCAAGGGAGAAAGCTCTGTTTTCAATTCCTCTTAATAGCACTGACTGCATAATGGCAGCTCCACCCACACCCCCATGATATCTTCCAAACCCAATTACCTCCAAAGGCCCCACCTCCCAATACCATGACAGTGGGGGTTAGGTCTTCAACCCTGTCTCAGTTCAAATATGAACTTGTGTGAGTGTATGTATGTGTGTGTGTGTGTGTGTGTGTGAGTGTGTGTGTGTGTGTTGTGGGGGCAGATGGTTAGAGGAGCAGAAGATGGTGAGGTGTGGTCCCAAAAATTCAGTTCATAACTCTGTACCTATCTATCATCTATCTTTCTAATATAACCTCCCTACATCATCTATTCTATTTAGTCTATCATCTGTCATCTATATCTAATCATTCTGTCATCTCTGTCAATCTTTTCATTTAATCTATGAATATCTACCATCTATCTAATAAATCTATTTCTTTTTTTAATATATTTATTTTTTAATTGTAGGGTATTTGACACACAGTATTACATTACATTAGTTTCAGGCGAACAATATATTGATTTAACATTTATATCCATGATAATTCTAGGTACCAGCTATCACCATACCAAGTTGTTACAATATTTTGACTATATTCCTTATGCTATACATTACATCATGGTTACTTATTTATTTTACAATTGGAAGTTTGTACATTTTTTGTTTGTTTGTTTGTTAGGGCATCTCTCATATTTATAGATCAAATGGTTTTTAACAACAATAAATTTCTGTATAGGGAAGTCAATGATCAATGGACAATCATTAATCCACCCTAAGACTAGTTTTCGTCAGTCTCCATTCTTCTGAGGCATAACAAACAAGTTCCTCCATGGAGAACAAATTCTTACATAGTGAATAAGTTACATGGTGATCAGTAAAAGTGCAGTCATCACAGAAACTTTCGGTTTTGCTCATGCATTATGAACTATAAAGAGTCAGTTCAAATATGAATACTCATTTGATTTTTATACTTGATTTATATGTGAGTACCACATTTCTCTCTTTACTATTATTATTTTTAATAAAAAGCTGAAGTGGTAGGTAGATACAAGATAATGGTAGAAAACATAGTTTAGTGTTGTAAGAGAGCAAATGTAGATGATCAGGTGTGTGCCTGTAGACTATGTGTTAATCCAAGCTAGACAAGGGCAATAAAACATCCACGTATGCAGAAGATTTCTCTCAGAACAGGGGGGGTGTGGTTCTAAGCCTCACCTCTGTTGATCCCCAACTTCTCATCTGATGACACAATGCAATTGTGCCTGTCTTAGGTTGTTCCTCCCTTGAGGAATCTTACCCATCTCTGGCTAACCAGTCATCTTCTAGAGCCATACAGGGAAATGTAAATTTGGTAAGTGAGAGAGAAGCCTTACTGTTTGAAATGGTTAGCTTTTAATTTATTTGCATATTTATGCCCTGTAGCTTCTATTCCCAGCATTTGTCTTGAGGTATCTTTAACACTTGGAGGAATTATGATACTCGGTAACTTTAATATGAGGCACGAATTTTATTTAAGGTTTGTAATTAGAAATTAAGAAGAAAAGCAATAGAAGTAGCAGGCAGAAAAAACATGGGAAGATTGATTACTTCTTTGACATATCTTCTTGTAGAGTAACTTCAGCATGTATAGGTTTTAAGCTACTACTTCAATTGCACACACACATTTACATAATAGGAGTATAGTTACATAACCAAAGCATACCTGTAATTACCAGCCATCTCCAGTGAAACCAAGAAATCCAGTTCGGCACCTTAGGCATTTGTGAAAACTTATCTATGATATGGTCGATTTTGTCCAACTGAACTTGAACAGTCAGAGAGAAATCAAAGAATTTATATAACCCATTCCTGGGGAATGTTCACATCCCTTATGTTCTTTTAACAGTAAATAGTCTGTAGTTGTAAGATTTTGGAGCGCTACAATTTGCACTTCTAATTCTTGGTTGAGTTCCAACAGTATAGATCCAGTCAAATTTGTTGTTTTACTGTATGCACAGGCCAGCTTAGATATCTCCTTCTTCATTCCCATGGCAAATCAAAGAACTGGTGGGATGAGTGCATCTACAGCTGTAGCACTGCGTGGATCTTTTTTGGGGGTTTTGATGATCATCTTCTGGTATGAGTCTTCCAGAGAGTGCTGATGTTGGAAGTTTTTTTCATATCATATTTTAGTTCATTTTCGGGGTAGATCAATTAGGCTTTGATCCTTTGTATAAACACAAACAGTCCCTTTGCCTACACTTTTATATGCCCTTTATACACTTGTGTAGGACTAGTTGGATGTTAACACACAGGAACTGCCTTTTTTTTTTTTTGGTATCACAAATCTATACTTAGATGATGAATATTATGTTTACTAGGCTCTCTCCTATACCATGTAGCCCCATAAACCCCTTTACAGTCACGGTCCATCAGCATAGCAAAATGTTGTAGAATCACTACTTGCATTCTCTGTGTTGTACATCCCTCCCTTTTCTCCTACCCACCCATGCATGCTAATCTTAATACCCCCATACTTCTCTCCCCCTTATCAAGATGTACCCACCCATCTTCCCCAGTCCCTTCCCCTTTGGTACCTGTTAGTCCATTCTTGAGTTCTGTGATTCTGCTGCTGTTTTGTTCCTTTAGTTTTCCTTTGTTCTTATATTCCACAGATACGTGAAATCATTTGGTATTTCTCTTTCTCCACTTGGCTTGTTTCACTGAGCATAATACCCTCCAGCTCCATCCATGTTGCTGCAAATGGTAGGATTTGCCCTTTTCTTATGGCTGAGGAGTATTCCATTGTGTATATGTACCACATCTTCTTTATCCATTCATCTATCGATGGACATTTAGGTTGCTTCCAATTCTTGGCTATTGTAAATAGTGCTGCGATAAACATAGGTGTGCACTGATCTTTCTCATACTTGATTGCTGCATTCTTAGGGTAAATTCCTAGGAGGGCAATTCCTGGGTCAAATGGTAAATCTTTTTTAAGCATTTTGATGTACCTCCATAATGCTTTCCACAATGGTTGAACTAAATTACATTCCCACCAGCAGTGTAGGAGGGTTCCCCTTTCTCCACAGCCTTGCCAACATTTGTTGTTGTTTGTCTTTTGGATGGAAGCCATCCTTACTAATGTGAGGTGATACCTCATTGTAGTTTTAATTTGCATTTCTTTGATAATAATTAATGTGGAGCATTTTTTAATGCGTCTGTTGGACATCTGTGTTTCTTTTTCGGAGAACTGTCTGTTCAGTTCCTCTGCCCATTTTTTAATTGGGTTATTTGTTTTATGTTTGTTGAGGCGAGTGAGCTCTTTATATATTCTGGACATCATGCCTTTATCGGATGTGTCATTTTCAAATATATTCTCCCATACTATAGGGTTCCTTTTTGTTCTACTGATGATGTCTTTTGCCATACAGAAGCTATTCAGCTTAATATAGTCCAACTTATTCATTTTTGCTGTTGTTTACCTTGCCTGGGGAGATATGTTAAGGAAGAGGTCACTCATGTTTATGTCTAAGAGGTTTTTGCCTATGTTTTCTTCCAAGAGTTTAATGGTTTCATGACTTACATTCTGGTCTTTGATCTATTTTGAATTTACTTTTGTATATGGGGTTAGACAATGGTCCAGTTTCTTTCTCCTACATGTAGCTGTCCTGTTTTGCCAGCACCATCTGTTGAAGAGACTGTCATTTCGCCATTGTATGTCCATGGCTCCTTTATCAAATATTAATTGACCATATATGTCTGGGTTAATATCTGGATTCTCTAGTCTGTTCCATTGGTCTGTGGCTCTGCTCTTGTGCCAGTACCAAATTGTCTTGATTACTATGGCTTTATAATAGAGCTTGAAGTTGGGGAGTGAGATCCCCCCTACATATTCTCCTTTCTCAAGATTGCTTTGGCTAATCGGGGTCTTTGGTGTTTCTATATGAATTTTTGAATTATTTGTTCCAGTTTATTGAAGAATGTTGCTGGTAGTTTCATAGAGATTGCATCAAATCTGTATATTGCTTTGGGCAGCATGGCCATTTTGATGATGTTAAATCTTCCTAGACACGAGCATGGGATGAGTTTCTATCTGTTAGTGTCCCCTTTAATTTCTCTTAAGAGTGACTTGTAGTTTTCAGAGTATAAGTCTTTCACTTCTTTGGTTTGGTTTATTCCAAAGTATTTTATTTTTTTTGATGCATTTGTGAATGTAGTTGTTTTCCTGATTTCTCTTTCTGTTGGTTCATTGTTAGTGTATAGGAAAGCCACAGATTTCTGTGTGTTGATTTTGTATCCTGCAACTTTGGTGTTATCCGATATCAGTTCTAGTAGTTTTGGGGTGGATTCTTTAAGGTTTTTTATGTACAGTATCATGTCTTCTGCAAATAGTGACAGATTAACTTCTTCTTTACCGATCGGATTCCTTGTATTTCTTTGTTTTGTCTGATTGCCCTGGCTAGGGCCTACAGTACTATGATAAATAACAGTGGAGAGAGTGGGCATCCCTGTCTAGTTCCCGACCTCAGAGGAAATGCTGTCAGCTTCTCGCTGTTCAATATAATGTTGGCTGTGGGTTTATCATAGATGGCCTTTATTATATTGAGGTACTTTCCCTCTATTCCCATTTTGCTGAGAGTTTTTATCATAAATGGATGTTGAACTTTGTCAAATGCTTTTTCATCATCTATGGAGATGATCATGTGGTTTTTGTCTTTCTTTTTGTTGATGTGGTGGATGATGTTGATGGACTTTCGAATGTTGTACCATCCTTGCATCCCTGGGATGAATCCCACTTGGTCATGTTGTATGATCCTTTTGATGTATTTTTGAATTTGGTTTGCTAATATTTTGTTTTGTATTTTTGCATCTACGATCATCAGGGATATTAGTCTGTATTTTTCTTTTTTGGTGGGGTATTTGCCTGGTTTTGGTATTAGGGTGATATTCGTTTCATAGAATGAGTTTGGGAGTAACCCCTCCTCGTCTATTTTTTTGGAAAACTCTAAGGAGAAAGGGTATTATGTCTTCCCTGCATGTCTAATAAAATTCCGAGGTATATCCACCTGGCCCGGGGTTTTGTTCTTTGGTAGTTTTTTAATTACCGCTTCAATTTCGTTGCCGGTAATTTGTTCTGTTTAGATTTTCTGTTTCTTTCTGGTTCAGTCTTGGAAGCTTGTATTTTTGTAGGAAATTTTTCATTTCTCCTAGGTTTCCCAGCTTGTTAGCATATAGGTTTTCATAGTATTCTCTAATAATTCTTTGTATTTCTGTATGGTCTCTCGTGATTTTTCCTTTCCCCTTTCTGATACTGTTGATTTGTGTTGACTCTCTTTTCTTCTTAATAAGTTTAACTAGAGGCTTATCTATTTTGTTTATATTCTCGAAGAACCTGCTTTTGGTGTAATTGATTTTTGCTATTGTTTTATTCTTCTCAGTTTTATTTATTTCTTCTCTGATCTTTATTATGTCCCTCCTTCTGGTGACCTTAGGACTCATTTGTACTTCTTTTTCCTATTTCGATAATTGTGACATTAGACCATTCATTTGGGATTGTTCTTCCTTTTTTAAATATGCTTGGATTTGTATTACTATATATTTTCCTCTTAGGACTTCTTTTGCTGTGTCGCACAGAAGTTGGGGCTTAGGGTTGTTGTTGTCATGTGTTTCCATATATTGCTGGATCTCCATTTTGATTTGGTCATTGATCCTTTGATTATTTAGGAGGGTGTTGTTAAGTCTCCATATATTTGTCAGCCTCTGCTTTCTTTGTATGGTTTATTTCTAATTTTATGTATTTATGATCTGAAAAGTTGGTTGGTAGGATTTCAATCTTTTGGAATTTTCTGAGGCTCTTTTTGTGGCCTATTATGTGGTCTATTCTGGACAATGTTCCATGTGCACTTGATAAGAATGTATATCCTGTTGCTTTGGGATGTAGCGTTTGATAGATGTCTATTAGGTCCATCTGCTCTACTGTGTTGTTCAGTGCTTCCGTGTCCTTACTTATTTTCTTCCCGGTGGATCTATCCTTTGCGGTGAGTGGTGTGTTGAAGTCTCCTAAAATGAATGCATTGCAGAATATTTCCCCCTTTAGTTCTGTTAGTATTTGTTTCATATATGCTGGTGCTCCTGTTTTGAGTGCATATATATTTCGAGTGGTTATATCTTCTTGTTGGTATGAGAGCTTTATCATTATGAAGTGTCCTTCTTTATCTCTTCTTACTTTCTTTGTTTTGAAGTCTATTTTGTCTGATATTAGTACTGCAACCCCTGCTTTCTTCTCGCTGTTGTTTGCTTGAAATAAGTTTTTCCATCCCTTGACTTTTAGTCTGTATATGTCTTTGGGTTTGAGGTGAGTTTCTTGTAAGCAGCATATAGATGGGTCTTGTTTGTTTATCCATTCTATTAGTCTGTGTCTTTTGGTTGGTGCATTCAGCCCATTAACATTTAGGGTGACTATTGAAAGATATGTACTTACTGCCATTGCAGGCTTCAAATTCGTCGTTACCAAAGGTTCAAGGTTAGCCTCTTTAGGATCTTACTGCCTAACTTAGCTCGCTTATTGAGCTGTTATATACATTGTCTGGAGATTCTTTTCTTCTCTCCCTTCTTATTCCTCCTCCTCGATTCTTCATACGTTGGGTGTTTTGTGCTGTGCTCTTTCTAGGAGTGCTCCCATCTAGAGCAGTCCCTGTAAGATGTCCTGTAGAAGTGGTTTGTGGGAAGCAAATTCCCTCAGCTTTTGTTTGTCTGGGGATTGTTTAATCCCGTCATATTTGAATGATAGTCGTACTGGATACAGTATCCTTGGTTCAAGGCCCTTCTGTTTCATTGTTTTAAATATATCATGCCATTCTCTTCTGGCCTGTATGGTTTCTGTCAAGAAGTCTGATGTAAGCCTGATGGGTTTTGTTTTATAGGTGACCTTTTTCTCTCTAGCTGCCTTTAAATTTACTTCCTTGTCCTTGATCTTTGCCATTTTAATTATTATGTGTCATTATGTTTTCCTCCTTGGATCCTTTCTGTTGGGGTTTCTGTGTATTTCCGTGGTCTGTTCGATTATTTCCTCACCCAGTTTGGGGAAGTTTTCAGCAATTATTTCTTCTAAGATACTTTCCATCTCTTTTCCACTCTCTTCTTCTTCAGAAACCCCTATAATACGGATATTGTTCCTTTTGTATTAGTCACACAGTTCTCTTAATATTGTTTCATTCCTGGAGATCCTTTTATCTCCCTGTATGTCAGCTTCTATGCGATCCTATTCTCTGGTTTCAGTTCAATCAATGGTCTCTTGCATCCTATCCATTCTTCTTATAAACCCTTTCAGAGTTTGTTTCATTAATGTGATCTCCTTTCTGGAATCTTTGAACTCCCTCCGGACTTCATCCCATATCTCTTGCGTATTTCTCTGCATCTCTGTCAGCATGTTTATGATTTTATTTTGAATTCATTTTCAGGAAGACTGGTTAGGTCTGTCTCCTTCTCTGGGGCTGTCTCTGTGATCTTTGACTGCCTGTTGCTTTGCCTTTTCATGGTGATAGGAATAGTTTGCAGAGCTGGAATGAGTGACGGCTGGAAGGACATCACTTCTTGTTGGTTTGTGGCCCTCCTCTCCTGGAATAACAGCGACCTCTAGTGGCTTGTGCTGGGCAGCTTCGTGCAGACACGGTTTCTGCTTCCTCCCCGACTGCTATGGAGTTTATCTCCGCTGTTGCTCTGGGCGTGGCCTGGCTTGGGCAGCTGCTCCAATGTGGTTGAGTCGCGTTGGAGTGGGAGCGGCTGGGAGGCTATTTATCTCTGTAAGGTGCCTCCCTGCTCCCTGCAGCCCAGGGGTTATTTTGCCCAGAGATCCCCAGATTCCCTACAAATGGATTAAGTGTCCCACCCTGCCCCTTTAAGACTTCCAAAAAATACCTGCCAAAACAAAACAACGAGAACAACAAGAAAAATTTTTCAATTAAGAAAACAAAAAAAATGTTGTCCTCTCGTTTTACTTTATTCTCCGGCACCAGCCTCAGGCATCTTCTCACCAGACTTTCTACCCTGTTTCCCTAGTATTGGGGTCCGTATCCCTTTAAGACTTCCAAAAAGCGCTCGCCAAAACAAAACAGAAAACAAAATTGTCACTCGCTTTTCTGGTGTCCTCCAGTGCCACGCCTCTGGTGCCCGCTCACTGTTCTTGCTGCCCTGTTTTCCTAGTATCCAGGGTCCCCTGCAAACGCACTGTGTCTACACTCTACCCAGGATGGCTGGGGCTGGGTGTTCGGCAGTCCTGGGCTCCTTCTCCCTTCCGCTCTGCCTATACTTCTCCCACCGGGAGTTGGGGGTATGGGCGCTCGGCTCCCGCCGGACTGGTGCTTGTATCTTACCGCCTTTGCATGGCGCTGGGTTCTCTCAGTTGTGGATGTTGTCTGGATATTGTCCTGTGTCCTCTGGTCTTTATTCTAGGAAGAGTTGTCTTTGTTATATTTTCATAGATATATGTGGTTTGGGGAGGATATTTCCGCTGCTCTACTCACGACGCCATCTTCCGATCCCTCCTCCTGGTATATACTTCTTGATATCACATTTATATGTACCCAGTTGCTCTTACATTTCAAAATTCTCTTCTGAGCAGACGATTGATATAGGGCTAGTAACATGACTCTATATCATGTAAACCAGGCTTTAAAAATATTAATGATTATGAGATATTCCTATCAACAATTACCAAAAGAAACAATCAATCAATATTGCCACCTTTACTGGGCAGCCTGCATAGAATTACTACTTCTAGGTCTGCCTTTAGATGGAATAATTCACTCCATTAAATTACATCTATAGCTATAAAAGAGGAGAGAAAAAGAGTGATAGAAATTTTAATGCCTTGACATTTTAATAGCTTCCTATAGAAGAAACCATTGTTTTATAGTCCTAAAAATTTATCAAATATTGAATTAAAATTCTGCCAAAAGTCAGATCCACAATAAATAGCTACTCCGTAAATGACATATTCATCTTATATGGCTTTCCAATTTTTTAAAAAACATTATGAATACATGGAATTCTTTTAAATGAAAAAAATTAAAAACATGAAAGTAAAGAACACACTTGTGATACCACAGGCCCTTTAAGAAGATTCCAGAAAGAAATGGCCTGTGCCTCTAGCTCCTGGTGAGGATGCCACCCCCCAGTGACTCAGTGGCCAGGAAGACTATACCCTGAACCCCAGAGCCAAGGGTAAATCCCATTGCTCCACTGACGACACTCCATGCTGTCTAACTTTTATTTAATGTCCAGCCCAATACTGACATGATACACTTGTATTTTTCATCCAGAGACCAAACAAATACAAGTATTTGAACAAGAGAAAACAAAAAGAGCCAAATTTGGCTCTTATTCCTCATTAAAACTTATAGAGTGTCAAGCTCCAAACCCCAAGGAAGATGCTGAGGCCGTAGCGGCAGACTTCACCACCCGGGAAAGGCAGGGAGAGGTGGAGAGAAGCATAGAGCGATCACCCCTGATCGTCTCTGACATTTTACAGGTCTCACTGTGGGGATCCCGGGCTGCGGCAGGAGTTTGCTTCATGTGCCCGAGGCCACGTCTGTCACCCTTCAGCCCCACTGCTGCATCCCAAGGCACACGGTCTCGGCTGTGTTCATGCCAGGAGGGATGACGTGGGTCCTGTCTCTGCAGCAGACATGGGGAAACATCACAGACTCACCACTAAGAGAAACAAAAATGTCCTATCTCATTTACTCTTCACTCCGTCCCATTGTAAGGGCGTCTCGATCCTCATTTTGTACTTGAGGAAATTGAGGTTTAGAGAGATTACAGAGGTTGGAAGTGATTACAACTATTAAAAGATGTCTCAGGATGCAATCATGGTGCCTCCTGTCTGGGGTGAGGGTAGAAATGGCAAAAGCACCCCCTTTAAAAAGACGTGTGTTTCCTACATTTTCTAGTTGCTCCTGAGTAGCAAGGGGGTAGAAACCTCGAGGAGGTGTGAGATAGTGGATGGAGGCAGAGTGGCCCTGGGGACGCCAGGTGTATGGGAGTTGCCATCAGTCCTCACGCATTCCTGGGAGGCATCAGCATCTTCCCCATTTGCTCACAAGGGGCTGAGGCTACTGCTCCACATGGGCCCCAGGCCACATAGGCAGGAAATGGAGTTGCTGAAAGGGGAGACCTGCCCACTCTCATCAGCTGCCCCTGAACTCTCCCTGTCCTGGGATATGCCCCAAGCTGCACTGTGTGCCTATTATTTACTTAATGCCCACGGCAGTCTGCCTACGTGGTGTTTCACTGTGAATTTACATTTACCTAGTGTTAGAGCTTTGAGAATGCCGCACGAAATGCAGTCTCTTTAGTTTTCAATCCTTGGATTGTTTCCAAGGTTTGTGCATTCTGAGAACAGTCAGGCAGGGGACACATTGTCCATTTTCACTATATTTCATCTCTGGGTCTGAGAGACCTAGAGATGAGAAGGGAAAACGTCATAAAATATGTGGAGAAGATTGAAGTTCTTTTTTATTAAAAAAAATTAAAAATGGAGAAAAGCTTATTTCTCTGTTGATTCAACTAGCCTAAGTAACAAGCAACACCTCAGGTCACCTCTTAACATCACTCCACATGACAGCAAACAGCCTCATCGACATTACCATTACTCATTTGAGGCCGACACTGAGGTTACTCTAAATAACACTTAAATTTCTTCATCCCACCATCATAGAATTTTGCGTTTGCACCTTTTATGACTTTATGTTCTTGAAATTCGCTGTGAATCAGGAAAAAGCTTTCCTGGAGCTGCTGCATTTACTTGATATTATAAAGTGAGAGTCACATGTGTAATACACATGTCTGAGTTGTGATGTTCTGTGAAATTTTGCAAATAGGTCCTTTTCAACAAAAGGGAAAATGTAGGATCTTACTTTTGTGGGGCAAGGTAATACTCAGAGGAATGTTGGGGGCTGGGCTCTAAACTCTGCTTCTGCTCCTCACAGTGGCATTCTGAGTCCTGCTCTTGGGGAGGGTGTGGATGTTAGCGGGGTCCTGGGATACTCCTGGCTGACGGGCAGGACTCTGGGTCCTGTCGGTGGTGGCGGTATTACTGCCAAACAATTCATTAATCTGTCCATCTGTTTTAGGCAGTGTTCTGGGTTTGTGTTATATTTAACAGTTTTAAAAAATAGGTTGGCTTTAAAGAGGCTTACTGTATAGAAGGCAGCGTACCTCGCTCCACAGGTTTATGATCCATTGTGTATGTTTCATTCAGAGTTGAATCTTCAGCACCTAGAAAAGTTTCTGGCTTCTAGTAGGGGCATTATAAACATTTTTTTAGAAAGATTACAACAGATGAAAAAGTCATTAATTCACTCATTCCTTCATTGAGATGGGATATGCGGTAAAATACAGATGTCAGCAAGGATTTAGGTTCATTTGGTGGGTCTGGGTAGGAGCCTAGGAATCAGAATTGCTTTTAACATTTTATCATAAATATTTCCAAACACACAGAAAAATAGAGTATAATGACTGCCTACATATCCATTACCTAGATTAATAGATATTAACAGTTTTGACATGTTTACATCATCAATTTTTTTAGCCAAAATATTTTAAATAAGTTAAATGGACATCATGAAAATCAGAACATTTTCCTTCTTAAAATCAATACCATTATATAGCTAACATAAGTAATGGTAGTTTTCTATTATCATCATCTAATATCTGATCCATATTCAAAATTTTCCAATCGCTCCAAAAATTGTATGTTACCCCCATTTTTGTCCTAGCAGGATCCACTCCCCACAGTATTTGTTCATCACATTTCTTAAGTCACTTATAATCTAGAATTTTGCTCCCCTGCCCCTTTCTCTAGCATGACATTAACTTGTTGAAGAGACAAGGCCAGATGTCCCTCAGAAAGGCCTAGTTTCTGAATTTGTCCAGCTTCTGAATTTTTGGTGGCATTTACCTTATTTCACTTACCCATGAATTCTCTGTAACTGGAGTGTGGATATAGAGGCTGAATTACATTCAGGTTAAACATTTCAGGCAAGACATCATCATTGATGCTGTATGATATTACTTTACCTCATGAGGTACATCTAACTGACTCTTTAACAGTAGCAAAGACAGCCTCATCTTTCCCTCATAAAGTTCTATTTCTTTTTTTAAACCATCAGATAATCTGTGGAGTCAGACTTGAGCAGTACTAGGGGATCCATCTCTCCATCAGTGTATCACCTAATTAATGGCTTAATCATCCATTGATGATTCTTGCCTCCATCAGTGACTTCACCAGGGGTTGCAAAATGTTGATTTCTCTATTTTTATCATTCCTTTTATGTTTATTAGTTGGCCATCTTTGTCAGAGAGAAAGAGCAAGGGAGAGATTCATCTCATCAACGGCTTCTTCTGTATAGGCAAAGTATATAGTTATGTATTTGGATTTTCCCTTTAATAGTAAGGAGTAGACCTCAAATGTTTTTTGCCAGTTTTATCTTTGTTTTTCTCTTTTCTGAGTATCATTTTATAGACTTACATGTTTGCATATAATCAGTGGATTTCATTCATTTTGAAGTTGCGATTTCCCATCTTTGGCCAGTAAGAGCACCTTCAAACTGCCTATTTTCCAGGCACAGGAAGGTGTCCCCAGCTCACCAAGTGCACTCCCTCTCCCAGACCCAGAATCAGCCACTTCTCTAAAGAGCCCTGATTCCTTTCATGGGGAAACTAGGTAAAGACAAAACTCTGACTGCTGAGAGTGCTCATTGCCACTGGGTCATCAAAGCTTCTAGGCTCTTCAATGGTCAAAAATAGGGAAAATACACAGGTATATATTTTAAATTCTTTGTTCATATTGAAATTTTCTATACAAATGTAACAATACTGAAGTTCTACTTTAACTTAAATTTTTATACTAACATTGCTTTTCTCTTACACAGAAAATGTTTGCTAATATTAACATTTATTTCTGTATCTTTTAATACATATATTAGTTCTAAAATAACAATGTCAGTATTATTTCTTTTAACTCCTGCGTTAAACTTTACATTTCTTTTATCCTGAGAACACATCCCCCTAAGCAGGCTAAAACATTTGCCTTAAAGCATTGCAACATTTATTTTCTTGATCTGTTACCAATTAGGGATGTAAGTGTACTTACTTTCAATTTTAGGAACTCATGTTTAAATATTTAAGGATTTACTTGGTCAAAAAATCAACATTAAATAAAAACACATGAGTCTTGCTTCCATCTCTGTCAACTCCATCTTCTGATTTAAAAAAAAATGTGTGCGTTTGAACTTTTTGTCTTGCCCTTGTTCTTTCCTCCCTTCTCTTCTGGAAATGTGTTGTTGTAGAGCTCCTAAGGAGGTCTGAGTGAGGTAGGTGGCTGTGGAGGTTGTGTAGGGATGCTGTGATGACTGAAGCAGGGCCCAGAGCCCAGGCAGGATGAAGGGGGCATCCTCAGTAGGTGGTGGCCTGGCCTGGGATCAGTTGTCGGAGCCTGATCAGGGTTTGGAGGGAATTTCGAGGGGGGCTACCTTGGAGCCCCAGCAAGGTGTGGGCTTCCACACAGTGATTCCAACTGATGCAGGTATCAGAGTACAGGTGGAGGGAAGAGACTGTCTGTGGTGGGGAAATGGGGAGAGACAGCTGGGGAGCTTGAGTACGCACAGGTGAAGCACAGTCTACAAAATATATCTATGCACATAGAAATAAATATATATGTGTCTGTGTACACACAGACATGTACATTTATTCCTCTGTACCCAGCACTGTCTGATAACTCGGTAACATTTTAAGTTTTAGATTTTTCTGTGAGGGTATATATACAAATTTTTAAAAGTAAAAACGTACACAAACCAAAAGGACTGGACTGGGTTATGCAAACACATTCTTCCCATTTTCTGCCTGAAACCTGGAAGGAGGGGCAATTCCCCTGTGTGCACTGCACCCACTCACATTTCCACCCCTCCAACCATGGCTCCTATTTCATCCCAAGTCTATTCAGACGCCTTTTAACCAGGCTCTCTGCACCCACACCTGGCGTCTCTCTGCCATAAGCCAGGGAGCTTCCACAATTCACAGCTCTGCCCGTCTCCTCTTGCTGGTGCCCATTAATGCATGAAGGCCACTTCCTGGCTGACCTTTTCCATCTTCTCCAGTCTCATCATTTATCACTTCCTTTTTCCACACTTTCAACATTCACCCTTTGCTCTAGCCCTACTTACAGGCATGCGCTTCTCCCACACAACATGCTATTTGATGTTTGGAGTTGTGTACTTAGTTGCTTCTGTGTGGTTTGTCTCCTTCCACTAGAATATGGGTTGAGGCAAGTGGAGGCCTTGTCTGTTCTGTATACAGCAGCATTCCCAGAATTTTGAATGATTTCTGGCACTTCAAAGACACGTTTATAGTATTTGTTGTATAGATGATGGGATGAACTCTCCAGTACCTTTGCACATGCTGTTCCTTATATTTAAACTGTCTTCCTCCTCCCAATGCCCTTCATGAGTTAAATACTATTTCTCCTGTAAAACTTGGTTAAAATATCAATTATTCCATGGAGATATTGCTAATATCTGCCCCTCACCCAATAAATACACACACACACATGCACAGTTGGGTTATCTCTCTCCTCTGAACTGCCCTCACATACCACCTCCATGTATAAGTCCCATGAACAGCTGGCTGATCAGAAAAGATTAATTCTCCCCATTCATCCTGTAGAATTGTTACCAGAAAATGGCTGCCCAGGTACTGCATTATGTGGGGCCAATGTGACCAGCTCTGACGAATGGCTTGTGGGCACCACTTCCAAACCTAGCCCAAAAAATATTCCTGTGACACCCTCTAGTTTCCTCTTTCTTCTACCTGTTGACTGGATGTGAAGTATCCAAAAGAAAACTCTAAGGCCATGGGAATAGTTAGAGCACATGAAAACTACCTTGCAAACTCCAGCACTATTCTGCAATGACGGCAGGAAATGCATTCTATTGTGGCTAGCAACAGGGCTTGGGGCCCTTTGTTACTGAGGTTACCCTTCCCAACTTACACAGCATGCCTTTCCACAGCACAGAGTGCTGTCACTGCCATGTGTCTCTCCTTGTCTGTAGTCTGAGCTACTTGGGGCAGGGAATGTGTGTCACATCCCACATGACCAGGGTGTAGTCCAGGGTCTGGCATATAACTTTGAGCAGTTAATCTGTCTGGCAGTGGGTTGATGACTCAGAAAAATTAAGACAAGGCCAGTTATTGTTTTTCTCCCTAACAAAGATTTTCCTGTGAATTCGTCTGCTATTTCCACTATAGATGATGTTTTACCTTGAGCATCACTGTGCCCCCTCCTCTCTGCTGAGACACTTCACCTGTCTTCCCAAGGCCCTGTGCTGGCAGGCTGTTCATCTCAGGCTCTACTCACGGAGCTCACGGAGGAGAACTAATTTTGGAAAATCCATCTATGCCTGACCTTTATTCTACCCTGCTCTGAAATAGTTTATTTTTATTTTTTTGCTTTAAGTGTCAATTTTTCCCTGCTCACAATGAAATTGTGCCTAATTTCCATTCTCCTTTCCACCTTAAACTGGTCATTACTGCTTCTTGCTTTGGTGGCTTTATTCTGGTGAGCCCTACATTCAGTTGAGATTGTAAAACAAAACTAGGTGGGTGTTATTTGATTCTAAAACAAAGTGCAAAAACAAAGTGGATTTTTCAGTTCTAAGCTCACATCCAGCTCATCACATCAAGAAATCCACTGAGGTCTGGTGGGAAGATCACTTCAAATAATTATTAATAACAGTAGAAGTTATCATCTCAAGGAACTATTTACTGGGCACTATAGTAGACACCTAAAATGCCTCATTTTTATGGTCTTTTCAGGATACTTGAGACATTGAACAGAGGCAATATTGATGAGTATGTCAGGATACACAGCATACACCTAGACTTGCCTAGAAATTGCAGGTCAAATGGTGACCCTGGCCACATGTCAAATGAAGGAACAGTGACAGGGTTTAGCAGGCAGCTTATCAGGTCCCACAGCTTGTGAGGTGGGAGGATACAAAGACAGGTGTGCCTGACCCCAAAGCTCATGTTCTATTGCCTTTGTCTAAAGTCCTGGTGAGAGTGGAAGAAGGTGGAAGGCAGAGTGTGGAAGTGAGGTGAAGGGGAGATGAGGTTGATAGACTGGTTATATCAGCCTGATCAGCTGATCAGACTCCCAGACTGCCATTCCCTCTGCCTAGCTGCCCCCTTCTGGGATGCAAAGACACATGGAGAGTATGGTGGGAAACAGTCAACACATGTTCAGTAATGATGACTTTCTAAATTTTTCTTGGAGAAAGAAAGAGAAAGTGAGAAAAAAGGAACCAGAACAGAGGCTTGGGAACCACAAGGTAATCTAAAGATATTCATGGGAAATCAAACTCCTGAGGCTTCACAGAAGACCCCAGATTTTACCAGAAATTGTAACTTATGTTTCAGCTTTAAGACTATTTCATGACTCAACCAAAGTTGTCAGGAAATTGTTTACCATTGCATATGCAGGTGGGTTTACACAATAAAGCCTCACGTTAGCAAATGCTTATCACATAATAAGAAACTGTATTTGACTTGTGAATGCTATATTGTTTCAAAGCTGTTGCTTTATAAATAAATGTTTTACTTCTGCATTTTACATTAGCTAACATGCCTTGGTTGCATCTGAAGAAATGTGAAATTTAAAGAAATGACAATCACTTCAACTGAACAAAAAATCACTCCCACGGGGTATCTTAAATGGCAGTTCATACTGAGTCACTTGATTGATGTGACTCTGCCCATTGCCCTTCAAGTGCTATAAACAGATATTTATCCACTCCACATCCAGCACATTAGTTTGTGGAAAGGTACAATTATTTCTGCAAGTAAATCTACCAAATGTTAGAAATGAGTTAGGAGGCAGCAACATGGAGATTGAGTACTGAAAGTTTTAGGATGGAAAAAGTTGGTAAAGAAAACAGCAGAGAGAAAGAGAGAAGGAGCATTAAAAAATCTTCAACCCAAATCGTGATAGGCTCAGGGTTGGGGAGAAAAGCTAGGTTTTGCATTTTTATGATAGCTCCTGGTTCTGATGCTGTCATTTGCATATCAGCTCACTTTTCCATTAGATCTCAGGTCCCTGACAGGTCAGCACTGACGGTACAGGAGATGCAGCTGAAAAAATATCCATTTTTTAAACAAGGTAAAAGAAATGTTTTAAACTGAAACTGCTGCCACTAATATCTAGCTGTGTTTCCACCAATCTGTGTGGTTACATCTTAATGCTTTCCTGTATTAATAGCCTTTCCTGAAATCCCCTGATGGGCTCTGTTTGGTTAATTCATTCTCCTTGGCCATCAGTGATCTAGAGAATTCCTGAAAGGTCATCTTGCCATTCAACAATGCTGTGACACAGCCTGGTGCAGCGTCATTTGATGAATAGGAAGAGTCTTAGCCTCCGCTGGTAGTACACCTAAGGCTGCAGTGAAACCACCATTTGCAGATGAGGCATATTTTTGCCTCTGGGAAAATGCAGGCATCAGCTGTCAGTTCATTTTGAGTTTACAAAATGAGCTAAGATTCAGGAAATTGTTTTATACCCTTCAGAAATGATCACAAAGGTGTTATCTTTGTCTCTTACATACTCAGGAAGACTTGTAAAAGTCTTCCCCATCTAATCTTGTCCAATTATGTCTCTTTATGATAACCAGTGGGAAGGAACAGTATTGCCCATCAGCACTTAGTGCTGAAATATGACTCAGGAAATTATCCTCAGTTGAATGATTCATTTCCAAGTCTCCTCAATTCATTTGAGTGATATTATATCATATGTGCACAACTGCAGGGTTAACTAGGTATTATTTGTTAAGCATTTATTATGTACCATGCCCAGGACTAAACATTTTACATTCATTGACTCATTTAAGCCTCATAAATACAATTTGAGGTAAATACTATTATTATCTCACTTTATGGATATTCAAGAACAATATTTAGTAGAAGAATTAAAACACAAATTTGTCTTACTCCAGGCAGACATATAACTATTGTAGAATGATTCTAGGAGAGGCTAAGACTACAGATTCTAGGTCATGTCAACCACTGTAATGATGGGGTCCAGGATATGCTACCCCAAACTATGGTAACTTGGCATGTTGAATATTTTAAACTGAAGGTGTTTGGTAAAATCAAAGAGGCAGGAAGTTCACTCTGACCTTCTCCCTGTCCTTACCCCCTGAAACAGATCATATATCCCTTATGAGATGTACCCTCCCTATACCCAGAGGAAAGAAGAATCCTTTTCTTTGAAGACATAGGGACACAAAGAAGAATCCTAATAAGCAGGCCTTGATAAGTTCCCCGTATTTATTACAGTACCTCATACTCCTTAACCTGTACTATTTTCCCCTAACTGTCCACTCATTATCAAACCAAGCACAAAAATGCTCATGGCCAACTGTTTCTGTGGGTCATCACTTCCTTGTGAAGTCTGCCATATCACACAAAACTTATTAATAAGTGGGTGTACTTTTCTCTGGTTAGTCTGTCTGTCAGTTTAGTTTTCAGACCCAGCAACCCTAAGATGGTCAAGAATAATTCCCCAGCTCCTGCAGTGGTCCCAGTTGATTCTAAGCACAGCACTCTACAGTGGACATCATACTATCATTTATATAAGGAAACTGAAGCTCCAAGCATTTACATGACTGGCCTAAGTTAGGGCTGTTAAATGGGGTGAAAACACAGGATATAGTTCAGATGATAGCAAAAAATATTTTAATATAGTTATGTCCAAAAAATAATTACTTCTCTGAAATTCAAATTTAACTTGTGTTTGTATGGCAACTTTAGGCTGAAGTACCAGTTCTGGTGTAACACGGGCTTCTCCTCAGAGCCCAGGTCTCTTTCCACTACTCCATGGGTGGGGTCTACACTCCCAACCCAGAGCTGTAAATGGACAGGTATAGAAACTGCCTCAGTCAGACCATCACATAGCCGTGGAAGCTAACATTTGGCACTAGAGCCACATCAGCTTTGTAGCTGGAATCTAATGCATACACCTTGGGGTCAAACATTACAACTTTTTTTAATAAGTCAACTTAGCTTTTTTTGTAAGTCCTTCTTCTCCTAGGATAGTGGAAATACAGCTTTCTGACCCTCTCCCTGGATGTGCCAACATGAACACAGAAATACAATAGAAAGTGTATATTGGTCTGGGCCTCATTCCTGACACTGGGTTCCTAAAGCCCTGGGAATTTCCTGGGTAATAGCAGCATCTTTTAATGTAAGTAGGTGGTTCTGGGTGGGCTCTGCTTGGGTGCCTGAAAGGCAGAAAGCCCAAGCCATGACTAGAAGCTTGGAATTTTCAGCCTCACCCCTCCATTCTCCAGAGAAAGGGGAGCGGATAAAAACAGAGTTAATAATACGTCATACCTGTGTCTCAACAATTGGAGTTTGGAGAGATTCAAGGTTGGTAAACACATCCATGTGGTGTACTGGGAGGGTGATGAGTCCCAACCCCACAGGGATGAATGAAGCATTCTGCTGGCCCAAGGGAGATCCCTCACAGTAACAAAAAAGCGTTAGAAACCATTTCTCACATGGGGTAGACCTTCTGTAACCTCCGTTGATCATGGCACCAGCTTCACTGGGCAAATCGTACAAGTCTTAATGAAAGGTAATGGATGTACCCCAGTTCGCTAATGCATTCATCTACTGAAGCACATCCTGATTTCCTTAGGTTTTTAGCCATTATGAATAGAGGTACTGTGTAAAATTGCATGGTGAATTTTGTTGAGACACAGTTTTTCAAAGCAGTTGTCTAAATAACAGCCACGCAATTCTTGGATCCTAAAGTGAGACTTATCTTTTCAATGGTAAGATAGTTTTTAATGGTTCTTTTTTGTTTTATGGATTTTTGTGTATCTTGAGTACAAATACTTTATAAAATATGAATTTGCCAACATTTTCTCCCAGTGCGTAATTTGTATTTGGGTTCTTTGAACAAGATTTTATAGAGTAGAAATCTTAATTCTATAAATCCCACATGATGTATCCTTTTTCTTTTTTGTATAGGATTTTGGTGTTGGGGGTTAAAAGTCATCAGCAAGAGTGTATAGATTTTCTTGCTTTTACATAGAATTTTTATAATTTTGCACCTAAAAATTGTCTATGGAGAATGTTGAGTGAATTTTTGTGTAAGCTGTAAAGCTTGTGCGTACCTTCATTGCATTCTGTATGTTCTCCAACAAATTATACAAGACATGGGAAATTCCTGCAAATTGGGGTTTGATTTTCCAAAATTTTGTTATTCATCAAGCGAGCCACGAGGGGGCGCCACCTTCCTCGAGCTGTGAGCCCTCGTCCCATATCACATAAAACTTAGAAATAAGTGGGTGTAGTCCGCCCACCGTGGCCCTCAGTCGACGCCATTGCCCTGACTGTGGACCTGCGTGGCGCATGCGCGATCAGGCCCAGGACATCCTTCTGGTTCTGGTGGCAGCCTGGATTCCTCAGGCTCCCGTGCGGCACCGTCCAGGACACTGCCTTCCGCGGCCGCCGTGAAAGCTCGGTTTTCTTAGGAGGCATGGGACGGAAAGGTGAGGAGAGGCTCCCCGTGCGTCGCCTGCAGAGCGCTCCTCTTCACGGGCCTGTGGAGGAAGGCCTACGGCAGGGAAAGTGGTCTCAGTTGAATTTGGGGGAGCGGCTGACGCGACGGGTGGAGTTGAGGGGGCGGGTGAGTCCGGGACACAGCTGAGTCCGTGCCGGGGCGAGTGAGCCTCGCCCAGCGCGTCCCCGGGAGCCCGTGCGGTGGGTGGATTGGCCGCACCGGCGGGAGGCCCTCCAGGCTCCAGACGTCCTTCCTGACAAGGCTCTGAGATGGTAATGGGGCAGAGGGGACTTGGTTGCTGAATGGCCTGCTTACCTGGGTTTCAGGTCTTGCGGTGTGCTGAGCACACAGGTTGTTTTCCTGAGAAGAGTCCCCAGTGTGGGGTCCGCCTGGGAGACTCTCCCCAGGCTAAGCACGGCACTGACACAGCCCAGCTTCCCGAGGGCTGCCCCCCATCCGTGGCCTGTACCCGGGCCTCGTGTGCTGCCTCCAAGGGAAGAGCTGGATTGGTGAAGCAGAGGGCGCCCTGTGTTCTGTTACCACACCCGCTTCTGCTTGGGCGCCACACGGGGTCTCGGTTGCTGCAGCACTGCATTGTAATGGGATGAAAGGGTGACATGCTCCTGCTCTGCTTTCCCAGGACGGCTGTGGGGATGGGGTCCCGTCCAGTTCAACCAAGCCTGCAGGGTGTTTGCTTAGTTTCTGTGAGAAGTGCGATGGAATTTTGGTGAGGGTCGCAGGGGTTGTGCACATTGCTGTGTGTGGAGGGACTTGTAACAACCTAACTCTTCCCGTCCACATCTGCAGGGTCCACAATTTTCAGGTCTCCCACCTCCTCGGTTAAGTTTGTTCTTAGGTACCTGTAACTTCTGGAGAAAATTCCTGAACTAAATACCTTTGAGCCGAAATCAGTCAAAGGGAGAAATAAAGTGGGAGAAACCCGTTTGTTACTTACTAGTAGTCATCCACTTCAGCTTGCCCGTGTCTGTCACAACCAGGCTTCAGAAGAAGGGGCCCCACCGAACTTCTCCAGTGCAAATATGCCCTCGCTCACCCTCGTAATTACCTGTTGATAGAGAGATGGACTATTTCTCTCCACTTCTTGGAAGCACCTACTGATGTGGAGATGCACGAAGGCTAGGTGAGATACTTTGGAAATACTACAGTTTTTTCCACAGCACTTTAGTCTTATTTATTTATTTCCGTGGTATCATTAATCTACAATGACATGAGCAACATTATGGTTACTAGTTTCCCCCCATCATCAAGTACTCAGCATACACCCCATTACAGTCACTGACCATCAGTGTAGTAAGATGCTGTAGAATCACTAGTCTTCTCTGTGTTGGACATCCCTCCCCATACCACTCCTGGCACATTATGTGGGCTAATCATAATGCCTTTCCCCGCTTACCCTCCCTTCCCACCCTCCCTCCCCAGGGCCTTTCTCTTTGGTAACTGTTAGTCCATTCTTGTGTTCTGTGAATCTGCTGCTGGTTTGTTTCTTCCGCTTTTTTTCTTTATTCTTACACTCCACGTATGAGTGAAATCATTTGGTACTTGACTTTTTCCGTCTGGCTTACTTCACTGAGCATAATACCCTCTAGCTCCATCCAAGTTGTTGCAAATGGTAGGAGTTGTTTTATTCTTACACAACACTTTCTTCTTTATGATGCACTTGTAAAGGGCATTATTTTCTTAATCTCTGATGGTTCGTTATTAGTGAATACAAGCAAACGACTTTTATAAGTTGGTTTGGTATCTTACAAGTTTACTGAATTCATTTTTAGTTCTAACAGGACTTTGGTGAAGTAGGGTGGGAAATTGGAATTCTAAAATTCCACTGTTTTACCCCAGGTCTTCCCAACATCCAAGGCCAAGTGGCTGCAGGGTAACCTCCCACAGACTTTCTAATGAGCCCTGGACCCCTGCAAGGTGCCATTTGTTTGAACTGGGTGGAAGGGCTTGGCCTCTCTTGACAGGATGTTATGTCTGCTGTGCTTTTCTTATGGTTATTTTGCAAACTAATTTACTTTCCAGCAATTTAAAACCTACAGAAAACTTGTAGTGTCAGTACAGATTCACTTTATACTGAATTTCCTAGCATCTCACTTTGCCACAGTTTCCACTTCACACGAAATTTCTGTGGTGTCTACCCCAAACAGGGACACGCTTCCAGGGAAACAACATCTGACTGCAAATGAGGGAAGTATTAGGGTCTCCACATGATAATCCAATGCACAGAACCACCACAGCTGTCACCATCCTCTCCAGCTTAGTGCACATGTCTTACTATCCTGATGCAGTTTCCTTTTTCTGGAACTGTTCCCGAGACTTTACCTCAGTTGGTTTCTCTGGGACCTTGAATAAGCAGGATCACATAATATTTGTCCTTCTTGGAGGGGCTCATTTCCATGAGCATAATGGCTTTGTGGGTCCATCTGTGCAGCAGGTTCTAGGACTCCTTGTTTACTCCACTGTGTAGACACCACATTGCTTTCATCTGTCTGTGGTCACCCGGGTCATCTCCCCATTTTGGCTGTTGTTACTCATGCAGCTTTAAACAGAGGTGTGAAATATCTACGTCCCTGCTTTCCTGTCATTTGCGCAAATGCCCTGAAATGGAATTGCTAATTATATGTTAACTCTGCTCGAGTTTCGGGGGACACTCTTCACACACAGTGTTTTCAAATCAGCTTTGGACCATTCTTCTTTATTTCTATATTTGGCAGAATAATGTAGTTTATGGATCAACCCTGTTTTGTTCATCTGTTCATCCCTTGATGGGCATTTGAGTTGTTTCTACCTTCTTACTGTGGTGAGCAGTGATGCTAAGAACTCTTGGTCCAGTTTCTGTTTGAACAGCATTTTCATTTCTCTGTGGTATTTATCTAGGATCGGTTCTTTATCCACAATTAGGTAACTGTATTATATATTATGAGGAAATGCCAAGCTGTTGTATACAAGATGCATGTTTTATATTTCCACAAGCCAAGGTTAGGGGCTCTAATTCCTATGCATCCTTGGTAACATGTGATTTTGAATTTCCCTGAGTATGGCCAATGCCATGTGCTTGCATTGGGTGGGGGTCTCTGTGGTCTAATTTGCATTTCCATAGCAACTGATGCTGTGTGAGACCTCTTCATGTGCTTGTTGAACATTTGTATGTCTTACTTGGAATCTTAATCCACTTTAAACATTTGTCTTCTCTTGTTGCCTTGTAGTAGTTTGTGGTGTTTCCTGGGTTACAGGCTCTTTTTAGATGTACAACGTGGAGATATTTCCTTTCATTATGTGACTGTTTTTTCACTTTCTGGTTGGTGACTTTTAACGCAGAAAAGTATTTAATTTTATGCTCTCTTCTGTTGCTTGTCCTTTGGTGTCAGATCTGAGAAATCATGGCTAAATCCAAGGTCATGAACGTTTATCCTCATGTTTTCTTCTAGACTCTGTTGTTTTTTAAATATTATGTAAGCCCTTTGTCTTTTCTGAGTTAATTTTTGTATGTGATATGTGTTAAGGGTTCAGTTTCATTCATCTGCATATGGACAGCTATTTTCCCAGCACCGTTAGCAAGGAAGACAATTCTTTCCCTAATTTAACTTTGTCCACCCTTGTCAGAAAGCAAGTGACTGTATATGGTTTGGGTCACTTCTGGTCTTTCCACTCACTTCTGTTGATCCGTGCATACAGTTGACCCTTGAACAAAATGGGGGGTTGTATAGCTGACATCCCACAGAGTCAGAATACACATAAAACATCTCTCTCCCCCCAAACTTAAGTATTATCCTAATCTCATTGCTTATTTTTACTGGAAGACTTACCAATAATATAAACAGTTAACACATACTTTGTACATTACACATGTTTTGTGCTGTATTATAACTGTAAGGTAAGCTAGAAAAATCAAGTGTTTTTAATTGTCTTAAGTCTTATGTGAGAGGTACCCTTCCTATACCAAGAGGAAAGGAAAATCCTTTTCTTTAAAGACAAAGGGACAGAAAGAGGTATCTTAATGAGCAGGCCTTGATAAGTTCCCCTATTTACGACACTATCTCATACTCCTGAACCTGTCATATTTCTCCACAAATGTCCACTCCTTATCAAACCCAGCACAAATTGCTCAGGGCCAACTGCTTCTCTGGGTCTTCACTTCCTTGTGAAGTCTCCCATATCACATAAAACCTATTAATAAATGGGTGTGCTTTTCTCTTGTTAATCTTTGTCAGTTTCATTTTCAGACCCAGCAACCCTAAGAGGGTCAAGAACAGCTCCCCCAGCCCTTGCAGTGTTCCCAGTTGATACTAAATACAGCACTCTACAGTGGGCATTATTCTATCTCTCAGATGAGTAAATTGAAGCTCCAAGCATTTAGATGACTGGCCTAAGATAGGGCTGCCAGTCTTGGGGTAAAAACACGGGATATAGTTCAGATGATAGCAAGAATTATGTTAATATAAGTATGTCCAGAAAATTATTTGTTCTGTGAAATTCAAATTTAACTTGTGTTTCTATGGCAACTTTAGACAAAAGTCCCTGTTCTTTTGTAAGATAGGCTTTTTCTCTGAGCCCAGGGCTCTTTCTACCACTACAAGGGAGTGGCCTACACTCCCCACCCAGACCTGCGAATGGACAGTCATAGAAACTGCCTCTGTCAGACCCTCAAATAGCTGTGGAAGCTAATACTTGTCACTACACCCATATAGACTTTTAGATGGAATCTAATCCATACACGTTGGGGTAAAACATTATAACATTTTAAAGAAGTAAACAGTTTTTATTGTAAATCCTCCTTATCCAAGGATAACAGAAGCAGAACTTCCTGACTGTCTTCCTGGGATGTGCCACTGTGAACACAGAAATACAACAGAAAACATATTCTGGTCTTTGCCTCATTCCTGATCCTGGGCTCCTAAATCCTTGGGAATCTCCTGGGTAAGAGATTCTTTTATACTAAGTAGGTGGTTCTGGGTGGGTTCTGCTCAGGTGTCTGACAGGCAGAAAGCCCATGCCATGATTAGAAAGTTGGAATTTTCAGCCTCAACCCTCCATTCTCCAGAGAAAGGGGAGGAGAAAAAAATGGAGTTAATAATACATCACACAAGTGTCTCAAAATATGGATTTTGGAGAGCTTCCAGGTTGGCAAACACATCCATGTCGTGTACTGGGAGGGCGATGTGTTCCAACCCCACAGGGAAGAATGAAGCCTTCTCCTGGCCCAAGGCCGAAGCCTTCATAATTACAAAGAAGCTGTTAGAAACCATTTCTAATTTGGGGTACACCTGTGAGCACCAGTGATCAAGGCACCAGCTTCACTGGGCAAATCACTGTACATTTCACTGTACAAATTGTAGTGAAATGTAATGGATGTACCCCAATTTGCCAAAGCATTCATCTGCTGAAACACATCCTGATTTCTTTAAGTTTTTAGCCTTTATGAATAGAGCTATTATGTAAAACTGCATGGTGGCTTTTGTTGGGACATAGTTTTTCAAAGCAGTTGTATAAATACTGGTGATGCAATTCTTGAATGTCATGGTGAGACCTTTTTTAATTGTAAAATATTTTTATTGGCTCATTTTTGTTTTATGTATCTTTGTATATCTTGAGTACAAATCCTTTATCAAAAATGTATTTTGCAAATATTATCTTTTAGTTTGTGTCTTGTGTTTGGGTTCTCTGAGCAAGGTCTTTTAGAGTAGAAATTATAACTCTATAAATCACATGTGATTATTTTTCTTTTGTGGATAGGCCTTTGGTGTTGGGTTCATCAAGGTTGTGTAGATTTTCTTGCTTTAGCTACAAATTTTATAATTTTGCATCTAAAATTTGACTATGAAAAAATTTTTTATGAGTGTACCACTAAAAATTATTTTTAATTAAAGTATTATTGACATACACTCTTATGAAGGTTTCACATGAAAGAACACTGCGGTCACTACATCCGCCCATATTATCAAGTCCCGTCCATGCCTCATTGCAGTCACTGTCCATCAGTGTAGTAAGATGCCGCAGAGTCACTTCTTGTCTTCTCTGTTCTACACTGTCTTCTCTGTGGTCCCCCACACCATGTGTGCCAATCATAATACCCCTCAATACCCTTCTCCCTCCATTTTTACCTGCCCTCCCACACCCCTCCCCTTTGGTAACTGCTAGTCCATTCTTGGAGTCTGTTAGTCCGCTGCTGTTTTGGTCCTTCATTTTTACTTTGCCTTTATTTTCCAGAAATGAGGGAAATCATTTGGCATTTGTCTTTCTCCACCTTGCTTATTTCACTGAGCATAATATCTTCCAGCTCCAACTATGTTGTTGCCTATGGTAGGATATGTTTTTTCTTATGACTAAGAAGTATTCCATTGTGTTTATGTACCACACCTTCTTTATTCATTGATCTCCTGATGGACACTTAGGTTGCTTCCATATCTTGGCTCTTGGAAAAAGTGCTGCAACAAATATAGTGGTGCATATGTCTTTTGGAATCAGAGAAACTATATTCTTTGGGTAAATTCCAAAGAGTGGAATTACCGGGTCAAATGGTATTTCTATTTTTAGTTTTCTAAGGAACATGCCTATGGGGAATTTCGAGTTAATTTTGGTGTAACTTGTAAAGCCTTTGCCTACTTCATTTCATTCATTTCACACTTAAAGTGGAGAAGACACAAGAAATTTGTGCCCATTGTGGCATGAATTTCCAAAGATTTGTGGTTCATCAGTTTAGCCACAAGGGGGCACCACCTTCACTGACTTGTAAGCACGCATCCTGCAATGCTCACCGTGACCCGCAAGCGGCGCCTCGGCCCTCTTTGTGGATCAGCAGGGCTCATGCGCGGTCAGGACGCAGGCCTTTTCTCCCGGCTCTGACCGGTGCCGGTATTGCTCTGGATCCCCTGCAGCTCCGTGACACCGCGGGCCGCGTCCACAGGGGCACCTCGGTTTCCTGAGGAGCTGCAGTACGGAAAGGTAAGGAGAAGCTTTCCGTGCATATCCTACTGAGCGCTCCTCTTCAGGGGCCGGGAGAGGAAGGCCTGCGATGGTTAACTGAGTATTTGTGGAGTCTGGGCCACGACGGGTGCAGCTGAGTTCAGGGTGTGGCGGACGGCACTCAGGGAGAGTTCGGGCCCGTGCTGAGACAGGGCTGGGGCGGGTATGTGGTGTCCAGCGATTCCCCGGCAGCCTGTGTCTCCACGCTGCGTGCCTCGGGCCCCTTGCAGTGGGTGGATTATCCACACCTGCGGGACACCTTCCAGGCTGCAGGCATCCTTCCTAACAAGGCTCTGAAATGAGAATGGGGGCGGAGGGGAGTTGGCTGCTTAAGCGGCTCGCTTACCTGTGCTTCAGCCTTTGCTGAGCGCCCAGCACACAGGGTGGTTTCTTGTGAAGGGTCCCCGAGGTGGAGTCCACCTGGGAGGCCCCCCTGGGCACAGCATGGTGCTGAACCAGCCTGGCTCCTTGAGGGTGGCCAACACCCACTGCCTGCGACCGGGGCCAGATGAGCCGGTTCTTCATGCCGAGCAGGTTGGGGGATGAAGGGCACTTGGTGTTCTGTTTAGACTCCCGCTTCTACTTGGGCGAAACATGGGGTCTCCATTGCTACAGGTCCACAGTGTAGTGGGAGGTCACGGCACGATGCCCGGGCTCTGCTTTCTCATGTCGGCTGTGGGGATGGGGTCCTGTGTGGCTCTATCCAGCCTGTTGGGTGTTTGCTTCTTTGTGAAGTGTGGTGGAATTTCGATGGGGGGGTCCCACGGAGTCTGAAGGTTCCTGTTGGTCGACAGGACTTGTAATAAACTAACCCACCCCCGCCCCATCCTGGTCTGCAGTGTCCACAGTGTTTAGGCCTCAAACTTCAAGCCTCCCGCCTCATTGGTTAGGCTTCTCCTTAGGTACTTCATTCTTTACGATGCAGTTGTAAAGGGCATTGTTTTCTTAATGTCTCTTCCTGACCGTTGGTTATTGGTGAACAGAAGTAAACAACTTCTGTATGTTGATTTTGTATCCTGCTAGATTATTGATTTTATTTTAAGCTGTAACAGGTTTTTGGTGGAGCAGTGTGGAAACTGGAATTTAAAAATCCCAGTGTTCCACTCCAGGTCGTCCCAACACCCAAGCCCCGTGTCTGCAAGGGAATTTTACCACGTGCCTTGTAGTGACTCCCGCAGGCTAAGTAGTGGTCCACTTCGGGTGAACTGAATGGGAAGGGCTTGGCCTCTGTGACAGGGTGTGATGTCTGCTCTGCTTTTCTGGTGCAGGACCGACGTGGTTGGTCTGCAAAGTAATTTACTTTCCAGCAATTTCAAGCACACAGAAAACTTACAGTGTCAGTACAAACACTCTTTACACTAAATGTCCCATGGTCCCACTTTACCACACCTGCCACTTCACACAAAATTCTCTTGGCCTCTACCCTAAATAGGGACAAGTTTATAGGGAGCCACCACCTGACCCTAAATGAGGAAAGTATTACGGTCTCCACATGATAATCCAGTGCACAGACCCAGCACAGCGGTTTCCATCTACCCCAGCTGTGTGCAAATGTCTTTCTATTCTGATCACATTTCCTTTTTCTGGAACTCTTCCAGGGACATTAGCTCAGATGGGCTCCACCAGATCTCATGTAAGTGGGATCACATAGTATTCATCCTTCTGTGACTGGCGCATTTCACTGAGAAAATTGGCTTTAGGATTCATCCATGCAGCAGGTGCCAGGATGCCCTTGTTCACTCCACTGTGTGGAGAGGACACTTTGTTCATCTATTTGTCTGTGGACACGTGGGTCTTCTCCACCTATTAACCATTGTGAGTCATGCAGTTGTGAGCATATGTGTCCAAATATCTAAGTCCCTGCTTTTGGCAGATGCCCTGTTGTTTAGGCAGATGCCTGAAATGGAATTGCTGCTCATATATTAACTGTATCTTCAAGTTTCTGGGGACACCTTCCCCACTCTCCACACCGTTTTTCAGGAGGCTGTGGACCATTTTCCTTACTCTATATGGCAGAAAAATACAGTTTATGGATCAACCCGTTTTTATCCATCCATTCACCCCTTGATGGGCATTTGAGTTGTTTCTGACTTTTTGCTGTGCTGATCAATGCTGCCAAGAACTCGTGGGCCAGTTTCTGTTTGAACATCATAGTCATTTCTTTGAAGTATTATCTAGGAGTGGATGTAGAACCACAATTAAGTAATTGTATTTTATCTTTATGAGGAAACACCAAGGTGTTGTACACAGGCTGCACGTTTTACATTTCCACAAGCAAAGGTTAGGGGCTCCAGTTCTTCTGCATCCTTGGCAATGTGTGATTTTCAGTTTTCCTGAATATAGCCATCCCCATGTGTGTGCAGGGAATTCTATGGGACACCTTTCCATGTGCTTGTTGGAGCATTTGTATGTCTTGGAGTCTCTCATCCATTTAAAAAGTTGGGATGTTGCCTTGTTGCACTGTACAAGTTCATGGTGTATTCTGGATAACAGGCTCTTGTCAGATGTACAGTGTGCAGATATTTTCCTCTATTCCGTGACTTTTTCACTTCTTGGTTGGAATCTTTTGAAGCAGAAAAGATTTTAATTTGGAGGAAATTAATTTATTCTTTCTCTTGTTGCTTGTACTTTGGTTTCAGATCTGAGAAACCATAGCTAAATCCAAGGTCATGAAGACTTATCCCCATGTTTTACCTATTACATGTAAGCCGTTATGTATTTTGAGTTAATTTTTGTAAGTGATATAAGTTAGGATTCATTTTCATTCTTCTGCATGTAGACAGGAGGTTGCCAAGCACCATTTACTGGAAAGACACTTTCTCTCCATAAGTTAATGTTGTCCACCCTTGTCAGAAATCAACTGGATATTTCCATTCGGGTATGTTGATCTTTATATACAGTCGTCCCTTGAACAACATGGGGGCTAGTGGTGCTGACTCCCCCACAGAATCACAATCTACATAAAACATGTGACTCTGCCAAACCTTTGTTATCCTAAAACTGATTGCCTATTTTGACTGGAAGCCTTACCAATAATATAAACACTCGATTAACAATATTTTGTACATTATACCTACTATGTGCTATATTCTTACAGTAAAGTAAGCTAGAGAAAAGGTAACGTTTCAAATTGTTGACTTAACATTTTCCCAACATATTTGCGGGGAAAAATCAGTTTAAGTGGACCTGTGGAGTTCACATGAGTACTGTCCAAGGGTCAGCTGTGTATCTTTATGACAGTGTCACAGTGTTTCATTTACTGCTCACTTTGTACTAAGATTAGATTTTGGGAAGTCTGTGATTCCAGCTTTGATTTTCTTTTTCAAGATTCTGCTCAAGGGCTCATTGTGGTCCCTTGCAATTTAATATGTGACAGGATCAGCAGGAGCTATTCTTCCTAAAAAGCTTTGGGAATTTTCATACGAACCACATTGAGTCTGTAGGGTGCATTTGTGCCATTGCCATCTTAGAGATATTAAGTCTGCCATCACCACAGCAGGACCTTACATTTATTTTGCTTTTCTTTATTTTTCCTATTATCAATGTTTTATAATTTTAAATGCATAATACTTGCACTTAAATTAAGTCTGCTCCCATGTATATTATTAATGTTGACATTATTTAGTAGAGAATTTAAAAATTCCTTTTTTGATTATTCATTGCTAATGTATACAAGGAAAACATGTTTGTGTAATGTTCTTCTTTCTTGTAACTTCCCTTAGTTAATTTAGAACCTTACATTTGGAATTTAAGGGTTCAGAGCATGGGGATTTAAGAATTTAGATATTTAGGATTAAAATAATACTGCCTAATATTTAATAAATGGAGGATTGGAACACAGTGAAGAGTAGGATTTGTCATAGGGGTTTTGTTTGAAATAAGACAATAGGAAGAGAAGTGGTTAGAACTATGGATAGAGTACATGAACGGGTTAGGGTATGGGAATGGGTTAGTGTTAGGGTTAGGGTAATGTGATGGAGTGAGGCTATCAAATACAGCTAGGAGGCTTCAAACAAAATCCAGCCCTTTTCGACAACTTCCTCAGACTTTGCAGGCATGAAAGTGGTCTCAGGCTGCCTGGTAGTTCTGCTGGGTTCAGAACCCTAGGTGGGAAATCTTTCTGGCCACCCAGATTTATTATCATCTGCTCTCCAGTGCTGCAGTGGACAAGTCTGAGGTCGTTTTCCTTGATATTTTGCATGTTTTTGTCATTTTCTTCTGTGCTAGTTTTTTAGGTATCTTACTCATATTTTTTCGAGAAATTGTTGGTGAATTAACCACAATGTAAACTATTTTTCCTTCATTGAGTTGAGTGCTCAGTGGGTCCTTATAACCTAAGAATTATGTTTTTGAGTAATTTAATATGTCCTTATAGTATTTCCTTTGAAGATTTTCTCCTTTTTCCCTTTTTTTTGACTGCATATTAAATTTGGTATATAACTTTTCAACATTGACTTTCCAGTGTTCTTAACTTTTTTTTTGTATTGTCCCCTTCTCTAAATTTTTATTCTCCTTTCCGTGAGATTTCTTTAACCTCTGAATCCTTACCTTTATTTTTTTGTTTCTTTTCCATTCTTCCTGATTTTTTTCTTTTTAATAATAGGCTCTTATGTGATGAATGCAGCATCTTAGCTCAATGGAGATATTAAATATGATTTCTTTGAAGTTTTCTTCTTTTACCAGTATTGTCTGTTTCCACTATTATACTTTTTTTCACGTTATTTTGGTCTTTTCTCCTAATTACTGTGGGCTTACTCAGATGTCTGGTGATCCTTCTCTTTCGCTTATTTAAGAGGTGAGGCACTGGAGATCTATCAAGAAATGGAGTGTGCCCATTTGTGGCACGTGCGCCTATATGTCTGTGGGCTTGTTTTCTGCCAGACTTTGTAGGGTGACTGGGTCCCCAGGTGGCATTATCATTGCAGATACTAACAGTTTATCTGTAAGTCTTTTCAGTAGATGGGTTAATTTTCCCATAGGATGGCCCCTTGATCTCTTGTTTTGGGAATATCAGTCCAGATACTGGAGTTCTTGACCTGTGTGGATAGAGTTCCTGTAGGCCTGGAGGATCTCGTGCTCTGACATGCACATGTGTACTTTCTAACCTGGTTTTCACCCTATTTTCTTCACTGCCGGTGTTACGACATTGTTGCTCTACAAAAAAGGGGAAAGTGGAGTAGACTTGGAGTCTTACTGCTCCTTTCACAGGCTTTCAAATGGTCTCCTGTTTCTGCCTTTGCCCACAAGCCACCTTCACAGGTGGTCCTGCAGCCTGTTTATGTTGATGCTGCCTCCTCAGACACTGAGGTTTGGCCATCCTCTGTGTCTCACATTCATCACCATTTCAACATACATTTTGCATATGTTGTTGTGTATCTAGATGTCTCCTACATTTGCTTTAAAAAATGGATTTCAGTTTTTTCTAAAGGCTTGTTCTGTTGACTTTTCAAGAAAATAAAGTTGGTAGAGACATCTCTGCTCTATCATCATAAAAGCAGAAGCCCTTTGAACAGAGGAATTTCAAAGGATTTTGAGTAGAGAAATGTATTGAATGAAAAGAGAATGTAATGTTGTGAAAGTCCTCTGTCCTTTCTTTCACCTCTTTGTGACTTTCTAATTCTCTGTGCATCTTTGCCCTACAGTATCTGTGGGAGTTTGTTCAGATAGACTGGAAGCTGGTTAGAGGCTTTCATAATGACCAAACTGTGCCAGATAAATGGCATATTTTCTGCTTGGGTATTGTTAGCCCCATAATGCTGGGGTGTACACTCTGTCCTTACTCTGTTCTGGCATGAGTTTGGAAGACAGTGTCTGCTCTGATCAAGGTCCAGCAGGTTTGACAGATAAAAGCAAAAGGCTTAGAGGGCAACTAACCATGGCCTCATTCATTCCACCTGCTTTTGTGCAGCTTGCTTAACCCATGATGGTCTATGACTAGTCTTATCTGGTGATAATGTGTGGAAACCTACCGCATCGCAAGTGGCAGGATCCAGTCAGCATGAAGATTCTGTTTCCTGGAACTCGCTGGAAACTTTCTTATTTTAAACGGAATGAGCTAGACCTGCAGTCATAAATGGCTACTAAGCTCCTTGGTATCCACTGTGGAAAATTGCCTTCTCTCTGTCCTCAGCATTTGAATATGCTGTCTATTGTGAGGAATTCTCCACTGAAAAGAAGCTCCCTTTTATGCCCACTCGGTTCTTCCCACCCCAGAATCTGAACACTGAGGGAACAGCACAGAAACACAGGACCAGTTGGAGGTGGTAGTAAGTGCACAGGGGTGATGGGCTGATCCTGGGGTAAGGCCAGGTGTGTTCTTGGGTACAGTCATGGAAATTCCTTCTAAGTAAACTGGTCCTCTGCCTTTAGTGTGAATTCTGTGACCTCCTACTGGACCGCCACGGTTTCCTTTCCCTTTTAAGTTGCCAGTGTTCATTTCTGTTGTTTGTAGTTAAGAACCGGATTTGCACAGACTGGTTGATCTTGCGATTTCCCTCTGGTGACCCACCGTGAGCTAGATTTCTCTCTTGAAATGGTGTCCCAACACCTAGTCTTTTCTGAGGAGCTTTAGTGTCTGATTCGGACTTTAGGAAGCCCAAGTCCTCATGTTCAAGGTTTTTAAACTTTGTTTTATCTCTATGGAACTCGTATGTGTGGAATGCACCAGAAATGAAAACACACACATCTACTACACAAAAGGAGAATATTTGCTCCCCTTTCTTTCCTTGTCATACCTTTTCAGGGAAGAAATGATGTGGGTTTCATTAAATGTTTTTTTAATTTTGTTTTTCATTAAAAATTTTTCTTGTGGTAAAAAAATATTACAGAATTTACTATCTTAACTGCTTTTAATTGTACATTTTAGTAATGTTAAGTTTATTCACATTGTAAAACACAGTTCCAGAATTTTTTCACGTAAGTCTTGTTTGATTATAAAGAAAGGAAGGCTCAGTTGAGAGAAAGAAGACTGTTTTTATAGAAGAATAATCTTTTGGCCATTTTCCATGAAGCAACTTAAAAGATTATTTATCTTTTAAAACTTTTGAATTTTTGTAATTTTAGATGATACTTGTGGAGTATTAAGTGTGTACCCAAGCATTGGTTATATTGGTAGCCCAATAAGTTTATATAAAAGTTTCCTTGTGTAAGTAATGATTTGGGGCCAAGTGTGACAACATTTCCCCATTTTACTTTGTTAATTGGAGCCTGAAGTAGACTGGAGATGGTTGTAGCTGGTCTTGAGGAGGAGCAGAAAGGCTCATTACCCAGCAGTGGTTCATTGTGGCATCTCTTCTCCTTTTCTTTTCTATGAATGGAGACAAGATGTATTAGCATCTTGTTAACACTGGTGGAGGCTCAGAATTGCACCACAAAATCTCCTACGTTTTATGAAGCTGTGTTATTCCCAAGTGAAGTGTTTATGTAAGACTTTTGGGATTATCATTGTGAGGGATATATTTAGTGTATTTGGGTTTGTCTTTTGAAGCATGAGGGACCAACTCTCTTAATTAGCAGATTTTCAAATCCCTGATTCACACATATATTATTCAATAGAGTTATTCATATGTATGTGTGGCACACACACATACCCACACATAAATATATGAAATGCTGTTTAGATAACGGTCTCACAGGAAGTTGTTAGAAAGGGTTATTTAAAGTTTTCAAACTGAACTGGTTACTCAGTGGTCTTTTTGTCATTATTTCTTTTTCCCAGCCCTAAAATGAATATGAAAGCAGTGAATATTAGAAAAATGAGAATGATAAAGAAGAGTGGGTGTAATCAGTTTTATCTTTCAAGGAAGTCAGAAAACATTTGGTCTTTGTGTTTTTTTAAATATTAAGATATTACTGATATACTCTCTTATGAAGGTTTCACCTGAAAAACAGTGTGTTTACTACAATCACCCATATTATTGAGTCCCCCCAAACATCTTTTTTTTTGGATCATTCTGTATTTACCATTTTGTGCCCTCCTTTGTTGTCTAATAAAAATAGTTTCCAAATACAGGTATCTTAATTTTAGATACATGTCATTCCTTTAAAGGATTTTTTTGTTAATGTAATCATTTATCTGCTATAGGCTATTTTGTTTGTTACTAGCCATATTAGTTTGCAACTGGCAAGCTATTCCAAAGAGTTTGTTAAATTGAATGTTATTTTAGAAAGTACATTTTCATATTAGGCTATTTCACTGTTTGTTTTAGTAATCTGTCAAAAAAAATACTTTGGGGCATACTGTTGTCAGGCTATGATGGGTTATGTTGGTGGCCCCGGATGATTTCAAGGTCAAGAAATAGTCACTTGGTGAAATGGAAACTAGGAGAAGTTAAAATGATTATTTTCTGTGTTGCCGGCAAAACCATAATTGTTTTTCTCAGGGCCTAGGACTTCCCAAAGTCACAGAATAAAGATAGCTCTCTGCCCAGAGCATCCATTTGACTTGAGGATTTTCAATACATTGTGAAACATAACAAGTTTTAGTAGCAAGACAAACACTGATATATTGTGAGGCAGGAGGCCTTGACTGATTTCCCTGAATTTTTAAGATTAAAATGCCATATTCAATTTAAGAAATTTAAGATTTAAGAAATTTTACATTAGCAAGGAATACTTCAAATTATATCCTCAAATCCCCTATATCATGAGTTGGGATATTTGGTGAATACTTTAGACATTGTGTGCCACATAGTTCTCTCCTGCATATTCTGTTTGGTTGTTTTGTTTTGGTTTCTAACCCTTTAGAAATGACAACAGCACACTTGCTCACAGGCTCCTCCATTGCTGACCCCTGCTGTAGACAGTCCATTCACATTTCCTGCTACCTCCTGGGGCTCCTCAGTGATCACACTTGAGAAACACAGGCTTGGCTGTTCCCAAACTATCCTTCATGAAAATTAAGCATATATTTAGGCAGAATTGAAAAGAATGTAGTGATGGACAGAAATTTTGACCTATGTTGAAGCCCAACTGGGTGCAGCAGTTATGTGCTAATAGAACTCTTCAGAGACAAAAAGGGAAGCTAAAGTTCCAAATTTCATTGTTGTTCACAGGAGATTTTGCTCTGTCTTTAAAATGTAGACATTATTAATATAGGGTTAATGGCTACATCTACAGAGTGAAGCCCTGCAAGTAGCCCCACCCCATTTGCCTCACCTCATTACCCAGTTGGTTGCCAAATCCTGTCTTTTCACCTCCTGAATAAGTCGGTACTGTTTCTGTCCCAAAATCCAATTTGAGCAGGCCTTGTTGTTGATCTTCCTCTAATTGACCAGGACTCTCATTATTTCCCTCTCCCCCGTGCCCAGAAAACCTTATTACTCTTAGGACATTTATTATCTTGGTGTGTTTTTTTTCGTGTATTTGCCTTCAGCTAGGCTCTGAGTGCCTTGTGCTTGTCCTCAGCTGGCTCTGTGGTGTCTTTACTCTAGGGTCTGTCACCTGTTGTGATGCTAGGAACACAGAATGTACTCAACAAAAATTGTTATGTGAAGGGGCAATAGCTAAAGGTGTTTCCAGCTGAGTGTGTGTAACCAGTTCTTTTGGGTCTCACCTCATCCAGCATTTGCACACTTGTTCTAATAGCAGTCAGAGCCAAGTGTCTCCAAAGCAATCTTACTGAACCTTCTGGTTTTTATGATGAAACCTGTTTGTGAAATTGCCTCAATTAGAAGCTCGCATATCCTGCAGTTAATATTTTCTTAGGAAATTTGATCTGAATTTAAAAATCAGTATTATTCTGTCTAAAACATCACTTACCTAATCAAGGAGGTCTTCACTTCTCTTACCTTCTGTCCGAATGTTTAGTCTTCCATTTTCACTTTACTTTGTTGTCTGCCACAGTGTTCTACAGTGATGAGTCCCTGGGGCATGTCTTTCTTAAAAACAATGCCTTGTGCTGTGAGTATTGAAAGGCCACCCCTGTTGTGCTTCCAGCCATTTATCTTATGTAATCCAAACTGGTGATTTTCTTTCCATTGAAAGTTTTCTCTCATTCTTAGCTTTATGCAGCAAAGTTAATGAAAAGGAAACAGAACGCTTAAGATTCTAGGGCAATGTTAATGCCAATGTTCAGACAGTAAAGCCTGTTTACAGGAGTGTCAAAGGTTATGAGTAAGTTTTCCTCTGCCCCTATTTTCATGTGACCTCTCCCAAGTCCCCAAGATGTATCTTTTTATGAGTTTCTGCTTGCAGTTTTATGATCACCCTGTCCCTCATACTAGTGTCTATAATCCTTGATTTTAAATTAGGACAGTATTTACTTCTTTCTTAAATAAATAACAAATTTGCATTCTTAGAACTTCTCTCATCTCACCCATTTGATTTATACATGAAAAATTGTTAGTTTTTAATTCTCATTCTCTTCTGTAACTAATAACTCTTTTAAAGTAAAAATACAATACATGTTATATTTGTATTGTTTTAGACATGTAAATACTGTTCTCTACAGAGCTGTTCAGTTGTGTGAGCAGTGAGAGGAGGGCAAATAATCCTATTTTACTAAATTACTGTGGTTTAAGAAGGACGTAAATGTCAATAGCCAAGAGATTATCTTTCTTAATTAATTTTGTTCTTTCCACTTACTCCTCTGATATTTCTTAAAATTTTATTACTGGTTTCCTTTCCTGTTGAGCAGAAGAAAGCTTTTTCCATGCAATTTCGGTTGGTGCTTGTAGACACACCTGCTTGCTCTTCCTTCTTCTACCAGTAGGGTTTGAATTGGGAATTTAAAATCCTCAGCAGCATATTCTTTTTTTTGTATTTCGCATAAAAATTGCTGAATGAAGCTGTTTCAGACAACTGCATTGCACATATCCTACCAGGATTAGAACTGCCAACTATGTTTTCCTTCTATACTCAGATTCCCTAAAATGGAATATAGCATTAATGATCCTTATCCACTAAATGAGGAAACTGCCCAGGGGCTACCCTCAGGCTTAAAAGACATTATTAGAAGGAGCCTGTGGTCATTTTTCCACAGCTGCAGCAACTCATAGTCTTAGAAAGAATGTCTTTAAAAAATTCTGTGGGAAACAAGATTTGCTGTGGCTCACTGAGAACCTGTGGCTGAGACTGTTCATTCGGGCCTCATGCTTTTCTTGCTCCTTGTACTGTTCTGTCAGTGAAGTGTCACGAGAGAGCATGGGTTGTGGGACAGCCTTCCAGTGTGTCTGCTGTGGGCCCTCCTCACTGCTCCTGGGGCACTGGTTGGATGGAGCACATCCCTGTCTCTGTCTGAGATGGTTTTTGTGCACATGACCATCCCATTGTAGAACCGGGCGTTCCCTAATGAGCTCTGAAGAAAGGCTCTTGTGGGCTCTGCCAGTTGTAGATTTTATCAGGAGCTTATGAATGTCTCTCACACTGGTTCTCACTGGAACACAAGCAAGTACAGGTGAAGTAAGCTTTTTTTCTTTTCCTTTTCAACAGCTGTTTAGCTTGCTTTATTCTTAAAATTGTAGTGTTTCAGTAAATGTGCCATTAGGAAAAGTGTCAGTTATGCTGATATCTATATAATTCAGAAATTTTCTTTTCATAGGCAGTTGGCACTACAAGCAAAGTGAATTTATCATCCCTTTTCCTAAATGAAATAAAAATGTATTGTCTTCTGAAATGGGGCAAATTTATCTTGAATACACTTTGTGTGTCTGTGCCTTCTCAAAAGACATATTATCTGATCATTGTTGTTATAGTTACAGAAGGTTGATTGTCCAGAATGTGCAATTTGCAGGTGTGCATTTACAAGCACTTCAGAGACAGTATCTTTGAAAATAAGAAATTCAGCAAGGCTATCTAGAGACTTAATAGTGAGTTTTTAAAGTATTGTATTTTTAACTTTCATAGTATGAACTCTAATATATATATTTAAAAATAGATGCCTGATAAGTGAAGTGAATATCAGAAAACAGATCTTCCTCTTTTATTGGGCAATGCCTCAGGACAAAATATAAGAATGTATATCTTAATAGGTTGTGATTTTTAAATTTCTATTTTAAACTATTTCACATCATAGTGTATGTTATTATCTCTGAAAAGAGGTATTAACTATTAATAAATCATAGATTTTAGATTATCACTCCCCTACTCTGCTTAAATTTGACAAAAAAAAATTTAACCTCTTATTTCAGATTCATCAGTACACTCAAAAACTTTTGAATGTCAGAAAGTTTTTTTTTTTTACACAATTCTTTAAAACCTGTAGTTAATAGAGTAGAAATCGGATTTACACAAATTATGTTACTAGCATGAGGTTAATCTAAATCATGGCACATTGGAGAGGGTTGGAAGATGGCGTCGTGAGTAGAACAGTGGAAATCTCCTCCCAAAACCACAAATATCTATGAAAATATAACAAAGACAACCCCTCCTAGAATGAAGACAAGAGGACAGAGGACAATATCAAGACCACATCCGCAGCAGAGAGAACGCAGCGCCTCATGAATGGGGTAATATACAAGCCACAGCGCGGTGGGAGCCAAGCGCCCATCCCCCCAACTCCCGGCAGGAGGAGAATAGGCAGAGCGGGAGGGAGATGGAGCAGAGGACTACCGAACACACAGACCCAGCCATCCGGGCCAGTGTGCAGGGCCCTGGATACTATGAAAACAAGGCAGCAATAGTGAGCGGGCACCGGAGGCCGGGCCCCAGAGGACATAAGAAAAGTGAGCCAGATTTTGTTTTTTTCTGTTTTGTTTTGGCTAGCGCTTTTTGGAAGTCTTAAAAAGATAGGGTCCCCAATGCTAGGGAAAGAGGGCTGCAAGACCGGTGAGCAGATGCCTGAGGCTGGCACCGGAGAATAAAGAAAAACGAGTGGCCACTTATATTTTTAATTAAATTTTTTTTTTGTGGTCGTTGTTTTGTTTCAGCGGGTGCTTTTTGGAAGTCTTAAAGGGGCAGAGTGGGACACTATATCCAGAGGTAAGGAATCTGGGGATCGCAGGACAGTCTAACCCCTGGGCTCCAGGGAATAGGGAGGCACCTTACAGAGATAAATAGTCTCCATGCCGCTCCCTCTCCAATGCCACTTCACCACTTTGGAGCAGGGGCCCGAACCAGGCCACGCCCACAGTCACAGTGGAGATAAACTCCATAGCAGCCAGGCAGGAAGCAGAAACCCTGTCTGCACGCAGCTGTCCAGCACAAGCCACTAGAGGTTGCTTTTCTCCCAGGAGAGGAAGGCCACAAACGAACAAGAAGGGAAGTTCTTCCAGCCGTCATTTGTTCCAGCTCTGCAAACTATTCCTATCACCATGAAAAGGCAGAGCTACAGGCAAAGATCACAGAGACAACACCAGAGAAGGAGACAGACCTAACCAGTCTTCCTGACAAAGAATTCAAAATGAGAATCATAAACACGCTGACAGAGATGCAGAGAAATACGCAAGAGAAATGGAATGAAGTCCGGAGGGAGATCACACATGCCAGAAAGGAGATTGCAGAAATGAAACAAACTCTGGAAGGGTTTATAAGCAGAATGGATAAGATGCAAGAGGCCATTGATGGAATTGAATCCAGAGAACAGGAACGCATAGAAGCTGACAGAGAGAGAGATAAAAGGATCTCCAGGAATGAAACAATGTTAAGAAAATTGTGTGACCAATCTAAAAGGAACAATATCCGTATTATAGGGGTTCCAGAAGAAGAAGAGAGAGGAAAAGAGATGGAAAGTATCTTAGAAGAAATAACTGCTGAAAACTACCCCAAACTGGGGGAGGAAAAAATCGAACAGACCACGGAAATACACAGAACCCCCAACAGAAAGGATCCAAGGAGGACAAAACCAAGACACATAATAATTGAAATGGCGAAGATCAAGGACAAAGAAAGAGTTTTAAGGCAGCTAGAGAAAAAAGGTCACCTATAAAAGAAAACCCATCAGGCTAACATCAGACTTCTTGACAGAAACCATACAGGCCAGAAGAGAATGGCATGATATATTTAATACAATGAAACAGAAGGCCTTGCACCAACTATACTGTATCCAGCACAACTATCATTCAAATATGATGGTGGGATTAAACAATTCCCAGACAAACAAAAGCTGAGGGAATTTTCTTCCCACAAACCACCTCTACAGAACATCTTACAGGGACTGCTCTAGATGGGAGCACTCCTAGAAAGAGCACAGCACAAAACACCCAACATATGAAGAATCGAGGAGGAGGAATAAGAAGGGAGAGAAGAAAATAATCTCCAGATAGTGTATATAATAGCTCAATAAGTGAGCTTATTTAGGCAGTAAGATAATAAAGAAGCTAACCTTAAACCTTTGGTAACCCCAAATCTAAAGCCTGCAATGGCAATAAGTACATATTTTTCAATAGTCACCCTAAATGTAAATGAACTTAATACACCAATCAAAAGACACAAAGTAACAGAATGGATAAAAAAACAAGACCCATGTATATGCTGCTTACAAGAAACTCACCTCAAACCCAAAGACATGCACAGGCTAAAAGTCAAGGGATGGGAAAACATATTTCAAGCAAACAACATCGAGAAGAAAGCAGGGATTGCAGTACTAATATCAGACAAAATAGACTTCAAAACAAAGAAAGTAACAGACAAAGAAGGACACTACATAATGATAAAGGGCTCAGTCCAACAAGAGGATATAACCATTCTAAATATATATGCACCCAACACAGGAGCAACAGCATATGTGAAACAAATACTAACAGAACTAAAGGGGGAAATAGACTGCAATGCATTCATTCTAGGAGACTTCAACACACCACTCAACCCAAAGGATAGATCCACTGGGCAGAAAATAAGTAAGGACAGTGAAGCACTGAACAACACAGTAGAGCAGATGGACCTAATAGACATCTATAGAACTCTAAATCCTAAAGCAACAGGATACACATTCTTCTCAAGTGCACATGGAACATTCTCCAGAATAGACCACATACTAGGACACAAAAAGAGCCTCAGAAAATTCCAAAGATTGAAATCCTACCAACCAACTTTACAGACAACAAAGGCATAAAACTAGAAATAAACTGTACAAAGAAAGTAAAGAGGCTCACAAACACATGGAGGCTAAACAACACGCTCCTAAATAATCAATGGATCAATGACGAAATCAAAATGGAGATCCAGCAATATATGGAAACAAATGACAACAACAACACTAAGCCCCAACTTCTGTGTGACGCAGCAAAAGCACTCTTAAGAGGAACGTATATAGCGATCCAGGCACACTAGAAGGAGCAAGAACAATCTCAAATGAATAGTCTAACATCACAATTATCAAAATTGGAAAAAGAAGAACAAATGAGGCCTAAATCAGCAGAAGGGGGACATAATAAAGATAAGCGAAGAAATAAGCAAAATTGAGAAGAGTAAAACAATAGCAAACATCAATGAAACCAAGAGGTGGTTATTTGACAAAAACAAAATAGATAAGCCACTAGCCAAAGTTGTTAAGGGAAAAAGAGAATCAACACAATCCAACAGAATCACAAATGAGAACGGAAAAATCATGACAGACTCCACAGATATACAAAGAATTATTAAATACTACTATGTAAATCTATATGCCAAAAAGCTGAAAAACCTAGAAGAAATGGACAACTTCCTAGAAATATACAACCTTCCAAGACTGACCAAGGAAGAAACACAAAAGTTAAACAAACCAATTACGAGCAAAGAAATTGAAACGGTAATCAAAAAACTACCAAAGAACAAAATACCCGGGCAGAATGGATTTACTTCAGAATTTTATCAGACACACAGAGAAGACATAATACCCATTCTCCTTAAAGTTTTCCAAAAAATAGAAGAGGAGAGAATACTCCCAAACTCATTCTATGAAGCCAAAATCACCCTAATACCAAAACCAGGCAAAGACCACACCAAAAAAGAAAATTACAAACCAATATCCCTGATGAATGTATATGCAAAAATACTTAATAAAATATTAGCAAACCGAATACAAAAGTATTTCAAAAGGATCAAACTCCATGACCAAGTGGGATTCATCCCAGGGATGATAGGAATGTACAACATTCAAAAATCCATCAACATCATCCACCGCATCAACAAAAAGAAAGACAAAAACCACATGATCATCTCCATTGCTGAAAATACATTCGACAAAATTCAGCATCCATTCAAGATAAAAACTCTCAGCAAAATGGGAATAGAGGGCAAGTTCCTCAACATAATAAAGGCCATATATCATAAACACACAGACAACATTATACTGAACAGCGAGAAGCTGAAAGCTTTTCCTCTGAGATCGGGAACTAGACAGGGATGCCCACTCTCCCCACTGCTGTTTAACATAGTACTGGAGGTCCTAGCCATGGCAATCAGACAAAACAAAGAAATACAAGGAATCCAGATTGGTAAAGAAGAAGTTAAACTGTCACCATTTGCAGATGACGTGATATTGTACATAGAAAACCCTAAAGACTCCACCCCAAAATTACTAGAACTGATATCGGAATACAGCAAAGTTGCAGGATAAAAATTAACACACAGAAATCTGTAGCTTTCCCATACACGAACAATGAACCAATAGAAAGGGATATCAGGAAAGCAATTCCATTCACAATTGCATAAAAAAGAATAAACTACCTAGGAATAAATCTATCCAAAGATGTGAATCACCTATATTCTGAACACTACAAGTCACTCTTAAGAGAAATTAAAAGGGACACTTACAAATGGAAACTCATCCCATGGTCGTGGATAGGAAGAATTAATATCGTCAAAATGGACATCCTGCCCAAAGCAATATACAGATTTGATGCAATCCCTATCAAATTCACAGCAACATTCTTCAATGAACTTGAACAAATAATTCAAAAATTCATATGGAACCACCAAAGACCCCAAATAGCCAAAGCAATCCTGAGAAAGAAGAATAAAGTATAGGGGATCTCACTCACCAATGTCAAGCTCTACTATAAAGCAATAGTAATCAACACAATTTGGTACTGGCACAAGAACAGAGCCACCGACCAGAGGAACAGACTAGAGATTCCAGACATTAACCCAAACATATATGGTCTATTAATATTTGATAAAGGAGTCATGGACACACAATGGCAAAATGACAGTCTCTTCAACAGATAATGCTGGCAAAACTGGACAGCTACATGTAGGAGAATGAAACTGGACCTTTGTCTAACCCCATATACAAAAGTAAATTCAAAATGGATCAAAAATCTGAATGTAAGCCATGAAACCATTAAACTCGTGGAAAAAAACATAGGCAAAAACCTCTTAGACATAAACTTGAGTGACTTCTTCTTGAACATATCTCCCCGGGCAAGGAAAACAACAGCAAAAATGAACAAGTGGGACTATATTAAGCTGAAAATCTTCTGCACAGAAAAAGACACCATCAATAGAACAAAAAGGAACCCTACAGTATGGGAGAATATATTTGTGAATGAAAGATCAGATAAAGGCTTGATGTCGAAAATATATAAAGAGTTCACACGCCTCAACAAGCAAAAATCAAATAATCCAATTAAAAAATGGGCAGAGGAACTGAACAGACAGTTCTCTATAAAAGAAATACAGATGGCCAACAGAAACATGAAAAGATGCTCCACATCACTAATTATCAGAGCAAAGCAAATTAAAACTACAATGAGGCATCACCACACACCAGTAAGGATGGTTGCCATCCAAAAGACAAACAACAACAAATGTTGGCGAGGCTGTGGAGAAAGGGAACCCTCCTACACTGCTGGTGGGAAAGTAAACTAGTACAACCATTGTGGAAAGCAGTATGGAGGTTCATCAAAATGCTCAAAACAGACTTACCATTTGACCCAGGATTTCCATTCCTATTAATTTACCCTAAGAACGCAGCAATCAAGTCTGAGAAAGACAGATGCACCCCTATGTGTATCACAGCACTATTTACAAAAGCCAAGAATTGAAAACAACTTAATGTCCATCGGTAGATGAATGGATAAAGAAGATGTGGTACATATACACAATGGAATACTACTCAGCCATAAGAGGGCAAATCCTACAATTTGCAGCAACATGATGGAGCTGGAGGGTATTATGCTCAGTTAAATAAGCCAAGCGGAGAAAGAGAAATACCAAATGGTTTCACTCATCTGTGGAGTATAAGAACAAAGGAAAAACTGAAGGAACAAAACAACAGCAGAATCACAGAACCCAAGAATGGACTAACAGGTATCAAAGGGAAAGGGACTGAGGAGGATGTGTGGGTAGGGAGGGATAAGGGTTGGGATGAAGAAGGGGGGTATTAAGATCAGCATGCATAGGGGGGTGGGAGAAAGGGGAGGGCTGTACAACACAGAGAAGACAAGTAGTGATTCTACAACATTTAGCTATGCTGATGGACAGTGACTGGAAAGGGGTTTATAGCGGGGATCTGGTATAGGGGAGAGCGTAGTAAACATAATATTCTTCATGAAAGTGTAGATTAAAGATAACAAAAAAAAAGAAAAGGGGGATTATTCCATGACAGGATAAAACTAACTGTAAATCAACAATTAATGCATGGTTTAAATATCCTTAACTTTGATCACTTAAAGTGTGTCAGATGATTGGCTATGGAGGTACACTTTTGCGATAATATACTTTTCTCTTAAAAAAAATAGCAGTTCCTGTTTGGTGACCTCCAATGTGTTCCACACAATGGTATAAAGGGCATATCAAAGTGTGGGAAAAGGGTCTGTTTGTATTTATGCAGAGGATCAAAGCCTAATGTGTCTACCCAGTAAATGAACTAAGATACGATGTGAAGACGAACTTCCAACATCACTCTCTGGAAGAGTCATACAAGAAGATGATGATCAAAAAACCTCAACAAGGACCCAGGCGATGCTGCAGTTGTAGCTGCATTCATCCCACTGGTTCCCGGACTTTCCATTGTAATGAAGAAGGAGATATCTAAGCTGGCCTGTGCATACAGTAAAACAACAAATTTGACTGGATCTACACTGTTGGAACTAAACCAAGATTTAGGAGAAGTGCAAGTTGTAGCGCTCCAAATTCTTACAACTACAGACTATCTACTGTTAGTAGAACATATGGGATGTGAACAGTTCCCAGGAATGGGCTGTTTTAATTTGTCTGATTTATCTCAGACTGTTCAAGTACAGTTGGACAATATCCATCATATCATAAACAAATTTTCACAAATGCCTAGGGTGCCTAACTGGATTTCTTGGCTCACTGGAGATGGCTTGTAATTGTACATCTGCTTTGGTTATGTAACTGTACTCCTATTATGTTAATGGGTGCGTGCAATTTAATTAGTAGTTTAAAACCTATAATGCTTAAATTACTCTACAAGAAGATATGTCAAAGAAATAATCTCCCCATGTTTTCTTCCATCTGTTACCTCTACAGCTTTTCTTCTTCCTTCCTATTTACAAACCTTAAATAGAATTCATGTCTCATATCAAATTTACCGAGTATCATAATTCCTCCAAGTGCTAAAGCTACCTCAAGACAAATGGTGGGCATAGAAGCCACAGGGCATAAATCTGCATAGAAGTAAAAAGCTAACCTTTTCAAACAATTATACTTCTCTCTCAATTCCCAACTTTACATCTCCCTGTATGGCCCCGGAAGAAGACTGGTTAGCCAGAGACGGGTAAGATTCCTCAAGGGAGGAACAACCTAAGACAGGCCCAGTCACAGGGGCCCCATCAGGTGAGAAACTGGGGATCAACAGAGGTGAGGCTTAAAACCTCTCCCGCCCTGTTTTGAGAGAAATATTCTGCATGCATGGATATTTTATTGCCCTTGTCTAGCTTGGATTATCACATAGTCTACAGTCACACACCCGATCATCTACATTTGCTCTCTTACAACACTTATCTAAGTTTTCTACCTTTATCTTACATCTACCTACCACTTCAGCATTTTATTTAAAATGATAATAATAATAATAATAATAATAATAAAGTGAGAAATGTGGGATCCACATATAAATCAAGTATAAAAATCAAACGAATATTCATATTTCACATGATTGTTTATGGCTCATAATGTGTGATCAAAACTGAAAGTTTCTGTGATGACTGCCCTTTGCACTGTTCACCGTGTAAGAACTTATTCACTATGTAAGAATTTGTTCACCATGTAAGAACTTGTTCATTATACTTTAGAAGATTGGAGACTGTTGAGAATTAGGCTTCGGGTTGATTGAGGATTGTGCATTGAGTCCCCTATACAGAGTTTTATAGTTGGTAACTACCATTTGATCAATAAATAAAATATATGCCCTCTCAAATATATATATTTATTACATCAGCAATTTCTCTGGAAACTGTTGATCTATAAAAAGTGGATCCTAGTATTTAACTTAGTTTTCTTGATTTCACTTGACCATTCAGAAACAGAAGCTCCATGGGGGTACCCACGGATTCAGCCTACCATTTTCCAGTGTCTGAGATGTTCATCCTGAGCCAGGGTGGAAGTCCATGGGGCAGCGTTTGAGCCTCCCGTTCAGAACCATTCTGCTTTATCCCATCTTGTTGTTCATTTTTTGTCCTGGAAATCGCTCACTCTGAGCCTGCCCTGTGAGGCCCAGGCAGCACTCGCAGCTACAGGCTCTGAAAGGTGGAGCCCCTTTCCTACCCTCCCTGCAGTACATACACGTGAGAGGGCCAGAAAGCCCACCCAGAGACTGATACAGATAGCATGAGTGTGCATAATTGCCCCTACACAGGCAGGACAGAGCATCTCATGTTCTGCAGGCCCTGTGTGGGCATGGGGCAGTTCTCAGAAGTGGACAGGGCAGGAGGTAGGTGGTCACAGAACACAGGCCATATTGGCTCTGGGTGTTTGTCTGGCACAGAATTCTAAAGTAATTTAAGTGGGTTGCTTTTATTTAAAATACAGATTTCTCCCTTTTTTTGAGAAATTGGAAGGCAAGGAAACCCTGGCAGGACCCACTTCCTCTTGTGGCTGGTTGGCCAGTAGTGGGCCCACCATGTTCCTACCCAAGAGAAAAGGAAGCCTTTTCACTCATAATTTTCAGGAAGAAAATCATCAAGTATGTTACTTTGGTAGATTCAGGTATTGCCAGAAATAAAAGTTTCTACTTCCCTGCCTTTCAGGGGGAGAATCAAGAGACAAGACAACTGGTAAATCATGTCCTGGTCCCAGTATCTAGCAGCTGACCATGGGCCACCCTAGGGATGGCCGGTGTGCTCCTCGTCTGTGTCCGACCTCGGCTGGCCCTGAGTAGGGCGGCCCACAAACACCTGCCCCGCCCCTGAGCCCACGGAGAAGCACCTCTGAGGAGTCAGCAGGGGTGGAAATGAGGTTTCCTTTCCACTTTTACATCTGGCAGGTCAGGAAGGTGAGATTTAAATCTGGCCTCTGGGTTAAGTTTATCATTTTATTTTGATTCCCGATATCTCTGTTCATTACATTTACAATGGTACTGCTAATGTGAATTTTCTCGTCAACACAATCCAGTAACTGACTTTTTAAAAATAAATAAGTGGAACCTTAGGGAAAACAAGTGGAAGATGATGTAGGTGCATGTTGGAGCTTCTGTGGTACTCAGCACACACCTGCGTACCTGGTGTGTCACTGGGACAGAAACCACGTGCACCACCGGTAACTTTGCTTGCTGTTAGAAGGTGTTTTTGGTAGACATGGGAATAGTAGGACTGCATGATTGCTTTCAACCAAATCAGGACTGTGTTGGGTTTTTTATTTTTATTTATATTTGTATTTTATTTATTTTATTTTTTGTAGATAATTATTTTTTATTGAAGGGTAGTTGACACACAGTATTACATTAGTATCAGGTGTACAACACAGTGATTCAACATTTATATACATGATAATTCTAGATACCAGCTATCACCATACAAAGTTGTTATAATATTTTGACTATCTTCCTTATGCTACACATTACATCATAGTTACTTATTTATTTTACAATTGGAAGTCTGTATTTTTTATTTTTTTTTGAGAGGGCACCTCTCACACTTATTGAACAAATGGTTGTTAACAATAAAAATAAAATTCTGTATAGGGGGGTCAGTGCTCAATGCCCAATCATGAATCCACACCAAGCCTAATTTTCGTCAGTGTCCAATCTTCTGAAGCATAACAAACAAGTTCTTACATGCAGAACAAATTCTTACATAGTGAATAAGTTACATGGTGAACAGTACAAGGGCAGTCATCACAGAAACTTTCGGTTTTGCTCATGCATTATGAACTATAAACAATCAGTTCAAATATGAATATTCGTTTGATTTTTATACTTGATTTATAGCTGGATACCACATTTCTCTCCTTATTATTATTATTTTAAATAAAAAGCTGAAGTGGTAGGTTGATGCAAGATAAAGGTAGAGAACAGTTTACTGTTGTAAGAGAGCGAATGAAGATGATCGGGTGTGTGCCTGTAGACTATGTGTTAACAAAAGCTAGACAAGGGCAATAAAATATCCACGGATGCAGAAGATTTCTCTCAGAACAGGGGGGTTGAGGTTCTCAGCCTCACCTCTGTTGATCCCCAATTTCTCACCTGATGGCCCCCCTGCGACTGTGCCTGTCTTAGGTTGTTCCTCCCGTGAGGAATCTTACCCGTCTCTGGCTAACCAGTCATCTTCCGGGGCCATACAGGGAGATGTAAATTTGGTAAGAGAGAGAGAAGCCTTATCGTTTGAAAAGGTTAGCTTTTTACTTCTATGCAGATTTATGCCCTGTGGCTTCTATGCCCAGCATTTGTCTTGAGGTATCTTTAGCACTTGCAGGAATTATGATACTCGGTAAATTTGATATGAGACAGGAATTCTATTTAAGGTTTATAATTAGGAAGGAAGAAGAAATGCTATAGAAGTAGCAGGCAGAAGAAAACATGGGAAGATTGATTATTTCTTTGACATATCTTCTTGTAGTGTAACTTCAGCATGTATAGGTTTTAAACTACTAATTAAATTGCGCAGACACATTAACATAATATGGGTACAGTTACATACCCAAAGCAGACCTATATTTATCAGCCATCTCCAGTGTAACCAAGAAAACCAGTTAGGCACCTTAGGCATTTGTGAAAACTTATCTATGATATGGTGGATATTGTCTAACTGAACTTGAACAGTCTGGGAGAAATCAGACAAATTAAAACAACCCATTCCTGGGGACTGTTCACATCCCATATGTTCATTTAACAGTAAAAAGTCTGTAGTTGTAAGATTTTGGAGTGCTACAACTTGCACTTCTCCTAATTCTTGGTTGAGTTCCAACAAAATAGATCCAGTCAAATTTGTTGTTTTACTGTATGCACAGGCCAGCTTAGATATCTCCTTCTTCATTCCCATGACAATTCCAGGAATTGGTGCAATGAGTGCATCTACACCTGCTTTTTTTTTAATCATTAATCTACACTTACATGATGAACACTTTGTTTACTAGGCTCACCCCTTTACCAGGTCCCCCCTTTACATTCACTGTCCATCAGCGTAGTAAAATGTTATAGAATCACTATTTGTCTTCTCTGTGTTGTCCAGCCCTCCCCTTTCTCCCACCCCCCAATCGATGCTAATCTTAATACCCCCCTTTTACTCCCCCCTTATCCCTCTCTACCCACCCATCCTCCCCATTCCCTCTCCCATTGAAGTGAGTGTTGTGTTGAAGTCTCCTAGAATGAATGCATGGCATTCTATTTCCTCCTCTAGTTCTGTTAATTTTTGTTTCAGGTATGTTGTGGCTCCTGTATTGGGTCCATATAAATTTAAAATGGTTTTGTTCTCTTGATGGACTGAGCCCTTTATCATTATGTAATGTCCTTCTTTGTCTTTTGTTACTTTTTTTATTTAGAAGTCTGTTTTGTCTTATACCAGAATTGCAACACCTGCTTTCTTCTCTCTTTTGTTTGGATGAAATATCTTTTTCCATCACTTGACTTTAAGTCTGTGCATGTCTTTGGGTTTGAGGTGAGTCTCTTGTAAGCAGCATATGGATGGATCTTGCTTTTTTATCCATTCTATTACTCTGTGTCTTTTGATTGGTGCATTCAGTCCATTTACATTTAGGGTGATTATTGAAAGGTATGAATTTATTGCATTGCAGGCTTTAAGCTGTGGCTACCAAAGGTTTAGGGTTACCTTCTTTACTATCTTACTGTCTACCTTAACTCGCTTGTTGAGCTATTATAAAAGTGGTCTGATGATTCTTTATTTCTCTCCCTTCTTATTCCTCCTCCTCCCTTCTTCATATGTTGGGTGTTTTGTTCTGTGCTCCTTTTAGGAGTGCTCCCATCTAGAGCAGTCCCTGTAGGATGCCCTGAAGAGGTGGTTTGTGGGAGGCAAATTCCCTCAACTTTTGCTTGTCTTGGAATTGTTTAATCCTTTCTTCATATTTAAATGATATTTGTGCTGGATTCAGTAGTCTTGGTTCGAGGCCCTTCTGTTTCATTGCATTAAGTGTATCATGCCATTCTCTTCTCGCCTGTAGGGTTTCTGTTGAGAAGTCTGATGATAGCGTGATGGGTTTTCCTTTGTACTTAAACTTTTTTTTCTCTCTGTCTGCCATTAATTCTTTGTCCTTGTCTTTGATCTTTGCCATTTTAATTATTATGTGTCTTGGTGTTGCCCTCTTTGCATCCATTGTCATGGGAGTTCTGTGTACCTCTGTGGTCTGAGAAGCCATTTCTTCCCCTAGTTTGGGGAAGTTTTCTACAATTATTTCTTCAAAGACACTTTCTCTCCCTTTTTCTGTCTCTTCTCCTTCTGGTATTCCTATAATGCCTATATTATTCCTTTTGATTGGTCACTCAGCTCTCTTAAAATTCTTTCATTCCTGGAGATCCTTTTATCTCTCTCTGCATCAGCTTCTCTCTGTTCCTGTTCTCTGTTTTCTAGTCCATTAATGGTCTCTTGCATCTCGTCCATTCTGTTTTGAAGTCCTTCCAGAGCTTTTTTTATTTCTGTATTCTCCTTCTGTAGTTCTTGCATATTTCTCTGCAAGTCCATCAGCATGGTTATGACTTTTGTTTTGAATTCTTTTCAGGAAGACTGGCTAAATCTATCTCCCCAGGTTCCTTCTCAGGGGAAGATGTAGCAGTTGCCAAAGCTGTCTGGGTTAGTCTTGTCTGAATCATGTTTTCTTGCCTTTTCATGTTGACAGGTGCTATTGACTGTCAGCTGGGAGGGCCAAACTTTTCACATGCTACTGGCCTTTCTTTACTTGGACAACTGCGACCCCTAGTGGCTTGTGCTGGGTAATTGCGTGTAGACTGGTTCTTTGTGTCTTGCCTGGCCAGAATGGAGGAACTTCCCTTTCTGTGGGCCTTTTGCCTTAGGCTGCTTCTATGCTTTCACAGCGCCCAGAGGGGTAATGGACGGGGGGCTGTTTGGTGGTTTACCTCTGTGAGGTGTCTCAGAGCTGCTGCCCAGGGGGTTAGTGCGCCTGGATTTCCCTGTACATTCCATCTTCTGGGCGGTGGCCTGTGTTGTTTCCATCCAGCTGTTAAGTACCTGTCCCTTTAAGACTTTCATAAAGCCCCCGCTTTTTTTGTCACAGGTGCATCAGCTTTAGCATGTCCTCAGAGGTCTTGCTGCCCTGTTTCCCTAGTTTCCAGAGATCCCGTGCATGCACTGTCTCTGTGCTCTGGTGTGGGTGGCTGGAGCTGTGTGTTCAGAAGTCTTGGGCTCCGTCTCCCTCCCGCTCTTCCTATTCTTCTCCCGCTGGGAGCTGGGGGGAGGTGCACTCGGGTCCTGCTGGGCTGGGGCTTCTACCTTACACCTTTCACCAGGCACTGGGTTCTCGCTGGTGTAGTTGTAGTCTGGCTGTTGTCCTGTGTCTTCTGGTCTGTCTTTTAGGATTAACTGTATTTGCTGTATTTTCAAAAATATATATGTTATTGGGAGGAGATTCCCAATGTCCTACTCATGCTGCCATGTTGCCTCCATGCTGCAGTTTTATTTTCTGTAGCTCCCTGAGCATGCTCCTGATTTTATTTTGAGATGTCTTTCTCAGGAAGATTGATTTGAGTGTAGTTACCAGGTTCCTTTGAAGGTTCATCTTTGTAGGTGGCGCCCTCTAGCTCCCAGAAGCTTTACTCTCTGGAGATGTTCAGCCTTTGAGGGGATGGCAGGCGTCCCAGGGGTGTGGTGCCAGTGCCCAACCCGCCGGAATGAAAGAGGACTTTCCTGATTCCTGGCCACAGTGCCTGTCTCCACTCCCAGGGCCAGTTTGTGGAGCACGCAGGGAGAAGCTGCCATAGGTGGGGGCGGCCGTTTTGCAGGCTGGTCCCGGCAGGGATGCAGGCCGTGTACCAGTCACATGACGGTAAGGGGCCTCAGAACTGAAAGGCCAGCCAGGGGGATGGAGAGCCTGGAGCTCCTGAAAGCTCACCCGCCTGCCGGGCTGAGTGCACCCAGGCAGTTTGGCACAACTGTCCTTTATCCTGAGTGGCAAGCCCTGTGGAAGCTTTGCCCCTTTAGAAGTTCTCTTGCTGTTAGGAAGTCTCACAGACTGTCCGCCTTTCTTTTGTCCCACATCGGCTGGATGTGGATCCCTGTGTTGTCCCACAAGTGGCTGGAAACTCGTCTCTCGAAGTCTCCTGCCTGTCTTTGCATTCCAACCCCACTGGTCCTCCAGAGAGCAGCACGTTTATGGTAGGTTCGTGCTTCCAGAGCACATATCCAGGACTGTATGTCACACTTCTCCTTGAGGTGACAGCCTGGCGCAGCAGCTTTCTTCCCTGCTGCTCTTCCAGGATTTGGTGTAGTTGTTCTCTTTCCATATTGTATGTATGTATGTGGTTTTCGTTTTGGTAGGAGGATTCTGCCTCCCCTCTCACGTGAGCCGCCATCTTTAAACCCATCAGCACATCTATTTTTTTTTTTTGCAGTTTCACTTCTCTAGGGTACCTTTCACCACCCCCTCAATTTGTAGTTGGTCTTCGCCCTTTGATCTCAAGTGAGTCTCCTGTAATGGAGCACGTAGGTGGTCTTGTGTTTCCATCCCTTCTTTTATCCCTGGGTCTTTTGATTGGAGCACTCAGAGCCTGTCATTTTATTCTGATAATTGAGTGCTGTGTACTTATTACACTTAAATAATTTTTTTGTTATCATTAATCTACAATCACATAAAGAACATTATGATCACCAAGTACACCAAGTCCCCCTCAAAAACCCCGTTAGAGTCGCTGTACATCAGCGTAGCTGAATGCTGTTGACCCCTTCACCATGTCCCCCACCACACACCCCGTTAGAGTTGCTGTCCATCAGCATGTAGTAAGATGTTGTGTAATCTCTACTTTTCTTCTCTGTGTTGTACAGCCCTCCCCATGATCCCATCACGCCATACATTTTACATGCTTATCCTAATGCCCCCATTCATTTCTCCCCGCCCTTATCCCTCACTTCCCACCCACCCTGCCCAGTCCCTATCCCATTGGTAACTGTTAGTAAACTCTCGGGTTCTATGAGTCTGCTGCTGTTTTTTCCTTCAGTGTTTCTTTGTTGTTATACTCCACACATGATTGAAATCATTTGGTACTTGTCTTTCTCTGCCTGGCCTATTTCACTAAGCATAATACCCTCTAGCTCCATCCACATTGTTGCAAATGGTAGGATTTGTTTTCTTCTTACTGCTGCTTACTGCAAATTTTAAACTGGATTTCTGTCTTCTCTTTGGTCTGCAGTTTCGCTCTGTGCTTTCACCATTGCTCTCCTTGTTATGAACAATAGCTTTGTGTTAATCGACATGTACCTATAACTATCTATCCATCTTTCTGTCTATCTATCTACGTATATAACTGTCTATCAATCATTCAATCATCTTTTTGTATGCCCATCTTACCTTGTGTACAGAAGAGTTAACAGCATAGATTATGTCACTTCCCTACATTATGCTTCCAAAAATCTTGCAAGGTAAGTAGGCCATAGGGAGAGCACGGGGTTCACCAAGACACTTGCAGGTCAAGTCAGCCGCGTGTACATACAAAACCAGTAAATGGTGGTACAGGGACTTGAGCCTGTGTCTCTGTACTCTTTTATCTTCTTCTCACGTGCTGACTGTATTTAGACACATTCATTGACTAAGTGCTCCCTGAAGACCCCAAGTAATTTTCCTCTGGGCCTCTTGTACACAGAAAGTAAACTTGGTGCTTTGCTCACCACCATCTTTGAGGGACATCAGCGTGATCACTGCTGATAGGAGGGAGGGAAAATTAAAAATGAACAATAACTTCTAGACAGAAGCAGTTGGGAGCAAAGAGTGTTCTGAGGAGTGACGTGTTTATTTGAGTGTCTAAACTTCCCTCTGTATGTGGTTATTACATCTTTACATTCGTGAACATCATAAAACCCTCTGATTTCAAAGGCCCAGACGCATATTATTACAGCAATTCAGTTGTTGAGGTGAGAGAAAATGAGGAGGATGTTCCTGCACCACTAAATCTATGGCTGGGCACTGCTGAAACCAAACAAAAAGAATTCACGGTGGCCAGATAGGGCTATTTCCTACTGACTGACTCTGGGAACTCAAACAGAATCCATTTGTTTTACTGTTTGTTTTTCACTTTCACTGTGTAGGGTACCAGTCCCCACCCCTTTGGCTTGTATTTTGTCTGTGTCCTTGGATCTCAAGTGAGTCTCCTGTAAGGGAGCACATAGCTGGTGTTTTCTTTGGAGCACTCAAAGCCTGTCCTTTCATTCCGATGATTTAGAGCAGTGCCCTTATTGCAATTAAAAAAAGTTTTTTTGTTATCATTAATGTACAATCACGTGAAGAACAGTATGTTTACGCTCCTCCCAACTTCACCAATTCCCCACCAAAAACCTCTTACAGATTCTCTCCTTCAGCATAGTTGTATGCTGTAGACCCTTTCAACATGTCCCCCCCACACACCCTGTTACAGTCGCTTTCCATCATCGTTTAGTAAGATGCTGTAGAATCTCTACTTGTCTTCTCTGTATTGTACAGCCCTCCCCATACCCCCTGAGCACACGCATTATTCATGCTAAACGTAATGTCCCCTTTCTTTCTCCCACCCTTATCCCTCCCTTTCCACCCACCATGTCCAGTCCCTTTCTCTTTGGTAACTGTTAGTCCACTCTCGGGTTCTGTGAGTCTGCTGCTGTTTTTTTCCTTCAGTTTTTCTTTGTTGTTATACTCCACACATGAGTGAAATCATTTGGTACTTGTCTTACTCCACCTGGCCTATTTCACTGAGCATACTACCATCTTGCTCCATCCGCATCAATACAAATGGTAGGATTTATTTTCTTCTTATGGCTGCTTACTGTCTTTTTAAACTGGATTTCATTTTCGTTTTTGTCTGTAGTTTCGCTATGTGCTTTCACCATTGATATCCCGGTTATGAGCAATAACTTTGTGTTAATCGATATGTACCTGAATCTATCTATCTGTCTGACTGTCTCTCTCTCTATTTATCAATCTTTCTATCTATCCTTCTATCTTCCTATCTATCTATCTATTTATCTTCCTTTCATCTATCTATCACGTCTATCATCTATCTATCATCTGTCATCTATCTATCTATCTATCTATCTATGAATCACTCATCTTTTTGTCCTCCCATTTATACTTATGTACAGAACAGTCAACAACATCGCCTATGTCACTTCCCTATATTATGTTTCCAAAAATCTTGCAAAGTAACTAGGCCGTAGGGAGAGCACTAGGTTCACTGAGACACTTGCAGGTCGAGTCAGCCGAGTGTGCTTACAAAACCAGTAAATTGTGGTGCAGGGATGTGAACCCGTATCTCTGTACTCTGTCCTCTTTTACCTCCTTCTCCCTTGCTGACTGTATTTAGCCACATTCATTGACTAAGTGCTCCTTGAAGACCACAAGTATCCTTCTTCTGGGCCTGTTGTAGACAGAAAAGTAAACGTGGTACTTTGCTTACCAACGTGTTTGAGGAACATCGGTGTGATCACTGCTGATAGGAGGAGGGAAAAATAAAAATGAACACCAACTTCTAGACAGAAGCAGTTGGGAGCAAAGGGTGTTCTGAGGAGTGACGTGTTTATTTGAGTGTCTAAAGTTCCCTCTGTATGTGGTTATTACATCTTTACATTCGTGAACATCATAAAACCCTCTGATTTCAAAGGCCCAGACGCATATTATTACAGCAATTCAGTTTTTGAGGTGAGAGAAAATGGGAAGGATGTTGCTTCACCACTAAATTTATGGCTGGGCACTGCTGAAACGAAGCAGAAAAAATTCATGTTGGCCAGATAGGGCTATTTTCTACTGACTGTCTCCGGTGACTCAAACAGAATCCATTGGTTTGTTTGTTTGTTTCTCAGTTTCACTTGTGAAGGGTACCTGTCCCCGCTTCTTCAGCTTTTAGTTTGTCTGTGTCCTTGGATCTTAAGTGAGTCTCTTGTAAGGGAGCACATAGATGATCTTGAGTGAAAGATAGCTTTGTTTAGTATGATGCTTTCCTATCTATCTTCCTACCTATCTCTTTAACTATCTATATAATCTATCTACCTATCTATCTATCTGTCATCTATCTATCTATGATCTATCATCTACCTAGTATCATCTGTGTATCTATCTGATTAATCTGTCATCTATATGTATGTATATCAATCCAATCCATATATCAATCATCTGTCTGTTCATCTGTTTTCTCACTTTTGTCAACGTTCTTTCACTAGGTGCACTTTGATTCCTCTATGTCCTTCTCAGTCTCAATTCCTTGTGTTTGTTTATGTGAGTTATCTGTGTGTTTGGGACTTGAGAGGATTGGCCTTGGGTGGGAACTTCTCCTGCGTAGGTGGAACAAGACTCCTGGGTGTGGATGGTGTGGTTGGCGGGCTGCGCTCTTCAACCTGTGCAAGACAGGGCACTCCGGCTGCTCTGCCTGTGCCATTCCTGCTGTGGCGGCTGCGTGAGCTGCCGAGCATATACGATGCCCCACGCAGGGATCACAATGGCTGGCCTGCGTGTTCCAGGGCATGTGCATGCCCAGTAGTAGGTCTTCATTCCTGTGCACCGATGTCACCTCGGAGGCCCTGCTTGGTGACCCATTTCCAGAGAGCATGCGTGTAGTCACTGTTTAAGTGAACTGCCTATTGGTGACATGCAGGGCTCCTGTGGGCTTGTGGCCCATGGGCTTGCTGAGGTGGCAGGCCAGCTAGCTTGTGGGGAAACTGCTCCCCTCTTCTGTCAAGGTGGAGGTAGAGTTTCAGTGCATTTAGGCATTTAGATGTGAGTGAGGTCTATCTGAAATGAAATAGTAGCGTTGAGAGCTATGTTTCTGTTCATATGAAAAGGGTACTGAGTATAAAGAGTTGGGTGATGGTGGCAGGAATTCTAGGAATGTTTATGTCCCCGCACTTATTTAATTTCTGTTAAGGGAGGTGATTCTGAAGTAACTTTTTACTAACGGATGAAGGTGATGTATAAGGTCATCCCACGTCAGCCATAGTGAGATGAAGTGGTGTAGTAGAATTAAATCCTGTACACCTTGGCCTGATGCATAGGAGACACACCGAGGATGATCTTTGCTGCTCTCCTCTTCTCGCTATTTACCTTAACTAACTTGACGGTTCAGAGTGGTCCCAGCAACATTTCCAGCAAGATCTTTCTAAAATCGCATAGAAACACTTGGCAAAGATATCCCCAGAGTCTAGTGGAAAAATTTTACTCTTTCTGGTCATAGTTTGCAAGATGTTTGCCCTATTCTGCGTTCTTTTGTTACTTTTGAAACTCCTGTGATAGTACACCTATAGGGGCAGTGGTGTACACACACACAAGCACACTCACAGACACATATACACGGCTGAGAGTTAACGGAGACCCAAGTTATTGGAAACTGCAGCCCACACTTTAAAAAAGAAACGTGCATAAGTTGTGCACCTGGTGTTCCCCCCAAAGGGAGCAGACTTCAAAGTGCTGACGTGGTTAAACACAGATACCTATGCAGGCACCTAAGCACAGATATCTATGCATAGGCTCTCTCCATCCATCATCTCATTGCATCTCTGTTTACCTACATATCTATGTTTGTCTACTCAAGCTGATAACCAGAGTGTCATTGAGTGGGGGCTTAATCGATAGACACTGATTTCTCGCAATTCTGTAAGCAGAAGTCCTAGATCAAGTCAGGTTCAGTTCCTGGTGAGGTCCCTTCTTCTGTCTTGCATATGGCTGCATCCCTGCTGTGTCCTCACAGGGTCGAGTGAGAAAGCTCTGTCCTCTGTTCCTCTAAATAGCACTGATTGCATAATGGCAGCTCCACCCACACCCTCATGATATCTTCCAAACCTAATTACCTCCAAAGGCCTCATCTCCAAATACCATGACAGTGGGGGTTAGGGCTTCAACCCTGACTTCGTTCAAATATGAACTTGTGTGTGTGTGTGTGTTTGTGTGTGTGTGGTGGCGGTGGGGTGTTAGGAGGAGCGAAAGATGGTGAGGTGAGGGCCCATAAATTCAGTTCATAACTCTGTATCTATATATCATCTATTTGTCTAATCTAACCTACCTATATCAGCTATCCAATCTAGTCTATCATCTGTCATCTTTATATATCTTATCTATCTGTCATCTCTGTCAATCTATTCTTCTAATCTATGAATATCTAACATCTATCTAATGTGTCTATTTCCAATCAATCTATCACATGTCATCTGTCTGTCATCTACCTTTCGTCATCATTTGTCTACCCATCTATCCTTATGTACAGAACAGTGTAAGATAAATTCTAGCTGAAATAAGAAGGTGAAGAGAGGCAACAAAGGGCCCGGTAGTTTATTTGAACGCAAATACCTGGGCAAGATTTCCCCAGTCTATAGCAATTAAGGCTGGGGAGTTCACACATAAGTAGACAGGCAGCAAGATTTTAAAGAAGGTAGGGGGAGGCAGAGCTAAAGATTTACAGCAGCATGAGGATTTGCTAGCCCAAAGCATATTTTTCAGGTTGGGAGGGGGCAACTGCCAAGAACTTGGGCACATAATCAGTGTCCCATGTGGGAGGAGGCAGCAGCCGGAGACATTGGCACATCATCAGTGTCCGATGTGCTTGCTCCTCCCATCAGTAACCCCAGCCTTACACACAGTTAACAACATGGCTATCTATTATGGCTATCTATCTATCTATCTATCTATCTATCTATCTATCTATCTATCCATCTATCTATCTATTATCTATCTATTCGATCTATCTATACCTATCATCTATCCTATCTAATCTGTCATCTATCTGTCTATCTGTCCTATCTATCAATATCTTTTTTTCTAACCATCTATCCATATGCACAGAACAGTTCACAAGATGGTTTATATGTCATTTCCCTACTTATGTTTCCAAAAGCCTGCAAGTTAACTAGGACTTAGAGACAGACAGCACTGGGTTCACTGAGACATTTGCACATCGTATCAACAGCATGTGACTACAAAACTAGTAAATGGTGGTGCAGGGACTTCAACCCATATCTCTGTCCCCGGTCTTCTTTTCCCACCTTTTTGACAGTATTCTAGCCGCATTTGTTGACTGACTGCTCCCTGAAGACCACAAGCATCCTTCCTCTTGACTTTTTCAGTAATTTATCCCATTGTATGGAATGCTTTACGCTCAGATACCTGCTTCTGTCACCTCCTTCTAGACTGTTCAAGTCCCACCTCCCTGGTGAGGCTTACCCTGTCCACTGTTTATTTTGAAAGCCCTGCTTCTCTCTGCCAATAATCTCAGTCCTCCATATCCTGCTTTTTATTCTTCATAGTGTTTGTTACTGGCTTAGCTACCAGAGAACTTACAGATGTTTATAGTCTCTTTCCTCCCCTCCAACTAGAACGTGGTCTTCAGAGGTTAATAATTCTGCGTGTATTAAGTCTGGTGGAGACCCTGCAGAATCTAGGATCAGCGAGAAGTGGGCACAGTTGTAACTCAAAGTGGTTTGACATGTTAGCAGTATAGGTTAGAGTCAGGCCAGGCAGTTATTAAGGAGGGCCTTTTCTGATATTACTAAGCTACTTGATAAATTCTAAGCTTAAAATTTCAATTATCACACAGCAGTGAGAAACAATTCCTTCTGTCATTCCTCCAGCCTCGAGGACCTGGATGCCAAATCCAATCTCTCAATGGGAAGTGGGAATGTGTGAGGAAGATTAGCCAAAGTCTTAAGTTACACAAGGCACACACATACAGAATTAAGCATGTTTAAAAACCAAAATGATAAGAGTGGTTTCCTGTGTCACAGCCAGGATTCCCTAGCCTCCAGTGATCTCAGAGCAGTGGGAGAGGAGAGGGAAGGGGCCACATAAGCCAACCGGGTCTCCTTCCTCTGGGCTTGCCTCCCCCTGTGTTGTCATCCATTAAACGCTCAGCACGCAGACCTCACGGTGAGCACGCACAGTCATAAAACGCGGCTACTTCCACATCCCAGTCACTGGGGCATGGAACATGTTGCATATTTAAGTGTGGCTCAGAACATTATCACTCATGTATGTATGTTCTTCCACTGTCCCCTTGTCAAAGAGTAAACAGAGCAGAGGCATACTAGCAAGAGCAGGGTTTAGTGTGAGTATATAATATACACACATATTGTGGGAAAGATTTTGTTAAATAAATAGGAGGACATAGGCCTTGTCTGGAGCCAGGGGAGATCTGTAGGTGCCATTGGCAAGGTCTGCGGCGTGTCCACCGGGTCAGAGGCCGATTTAGGTGTAGGGCCGAGTTATTCGGCTGTGCCTCCCATGGCATAGTATGGGTCCAGGTCTGACCGTATGATGACCGCCCACGTGGTGTTTTTATCAGGTGCAAAGGAGGCCAGCGGTAGTGATGCCCATGGCCTAGTGTGGGTCCCGGTGGGGACCAGAAGATGACGGCTAGTGATGGTGGCTTCGTGTCCATTGGCTTGTATAGAGAGATTGAGTGAGCTTTCGTGACAGCATTTGTGCTGCCCACTGCGTCATCTGGGGCACGGGGGATAGAGTAGGTGCATTTCCCCATGGTGGTGGAATGCCATTGGGTCCTAGTCCGCCTTGCGGGTAGGACCGAGGCCATCATCTGTGCCTCCCACAGCACCCTGTGGGTCCAGGGGAGCCGGGAGGATGACTCCCCATCCTGTGGGTGTCTGAGGTGCGCAGGACGATGGCGGTGCAGCTACCCACGGAATCGTGTGGGGCTGGGGGGTGACCGGAAGATGACAGCCATTGAGGGAGTTGTTATGTCACATCGGCTCATCCTGAGCATCAGTGTCAGCGTTCGGGTAGGCGCTTGTGCTGCCTTGTGCTTTGTCTGGGACCGGAAGGCAGTTGTATGTGCCTTTCCTGAGGGCAGTGGAGTGCCCATCCGGTCCGAGGCTGACTTACAGGTAGGGCCGAGGTAGTTTTCTGTGCTTCCCATGGCATCATATGGGGCCAGGGGAGACCAGACGATGACCGCTCATGCGGTAGTTGTCTAAGGTGCACAGGTGGCCGGAGGTTTTTCTGCCTACGGTCCCTTGCAGAGCCGTTGCCAACAGAGGATGATGGCTATCGAGGGTGTTGTCGTGTGAATGTGCTTACCTTGAGCGTCATTGCCGGCCCTTGGGCCGAAGGTGGAGCTGCCCACGGCCTCATGTGTGGTCAGGGGCTAATGGAAGATGACGGCCATCGAGGATGGTATCATGTCCATCGGCTCGTTTTGAGCATCAGCCTTCAGAATGGCGCCTGTGTAGCCCACGGACTTGTCCAGGGCCAGGGGGCAGTTGTAGGTGCCTCTCCCGAAGGCGGTGGCTTGCAGATCGGGTCATCGTCCGCCTTGCGGTGAGAGCCGAGGCCATCATCTGTGCCTCCCACGGCATCGTATGGGGCCAGGGAAGACCAGATGAAGACCGCCCACATGGTGGTCGTCTGAGGCCCACAGGAGGCCGGCGGTGTTGCTGCCCATGGTCTCGTGCGGTGCCTAGGGGAACCGGAAGACGATGGCTAGCAGTGGTGTAGTCGTGTCTATCGGCTTGTCCAGAGCATCAGAGTCAGCCATCGGGCCGGTGCTTGTGCTGCAAAAGGCCTGGTCTTTTGACTGACTCTGTATGGCGGTTTTGCAGAGATAGGACACCTCGAGGCGGGCTGGTAGTGGTTCCCATGTGCCCTGGAGAGGAGGAGCTCGTCTGGGTGGTCTCTCTCCAGCCGTCTGCCGGGAGCCTAGGATGGTCAAGAGGCTCAGGACTGCTCCAAGTGGTAGTGGGATCTCTGCTGGTTAAAGTGGGAAAAGCCAGCTGCTAAAATCACAGGATCCCGGTGGAACAGCCTGTGACACGGGCAACGGGCATATGCATGGTTCTCCCTGGCAGGAGGGATAGGGAGCAGCTCCCCGAGGACCGGAAGTATCGGCGGGCAAAGAAGGTGGGGCTGGGGAGGTGGCCGGCAGGGTGGGGTACGATCCTAAGGAAGGAGGAAACTGTCCACACGGAAAAACGGTTTGTGGTGTGTGCCAAACGATCTGAATAAAGGGTCTGAATCTAGGGAGAGGCTCTCCTTTGCCACTAACTCTTTCTCAGGCCAAGCACGCACTGAGCTGCCCAGGTAGGGCGAGCCTGGTATGTATGTCAGCCATGGGATGCATTACAAAGAGCCCTGGGCCGCTGTGATGTCACCCAGGGGCTGCTGCACAACGCCCCCATTGCCTTAAGCACACTGGCCACACAAAGAGGAGACACTGGGCCAAAGCCACAGTGCGTCCCCAAGGCGAACCCCAGAAGAATCCCTAGCCCCCGGAATTGCCCGCTGAGGGAAATGCAGGTGTTCGGACCAACGAGGCCACCATGTGGACAGTCGAGGGCTGCAGTGCCCGTGTCTGTCTGAACGCAGCCTGCCCGGTTGCCAGCTCTGCATGGGCTCAGCACCCGGGGTGTTGCGGGCGGCAAGCTCCTTGCCTCCACCACTCCCCCTTGCTCGCGGTGACCATGTCCTGAACACAGCCCGGCATGGAGCCACCAAGAGGCTGCCCGGGGTGCGGCCCACCCTTTCCCGGGCCTTCCCTGCTTCTCTGGGACACCTGGAGCCAGGCAAGCCTTCTCGGCCATGGCCAGCCATGTGGCTGACTTCTGAGGAAGGAGCAGACCCCATAACTTGCCTTTCTAGCTAGTGGGCAGGATCTTTCTTTGCTTCTCACAGAAAGCGTAGGTCGGGGACCAACGGGTCTCAGCATAGACACATCCCGCATTCTGACTGGGCCCGGCCACCCAGATTTTCTCTCTGATCTAGTTTTGGGGGCCTGTGTCTCGTACGTAAATAACACAACACAGAAAACTGGTAAACACTTTTATTTTTAAAATACTTCTCCTTTTGACTCTTGGTCTTGATGGCATCGTTCTTCTTGCCCGTCAGCCAAGCTGGAAGTTTGTGGGGCAACCTTGCCTCCTCTCAGTCGTCAGCCTGTCCATTTCCGATCCTGACTGTTCATCCTTTATGTTATAACCTATGAAACTCATGTCCCGTGTCAGTAACCCTGCTTCTAGTTCTCAGGTCTTTCCTTTTGGACCTAAGCCCTGCTTGCTCACTGCTTCACTGTGGAAGCACTGACATTGTTACAGAATAAAATGTGAAATTCTCCAGCCCCAACTCAGGGTCAGGTCTTCACATTGTCTACATTTCCATCCCTATGAGCCAACCTCCCTGCTCCTTGAAAAGATCCTGTCTCGTGTCTTTTTGCCTCTGATTTATTTCCTCTGGGGGTTTCCACCTCTTGCCTCTGGTTTTTAAGACATTTCACCCCAGCAGAAGAACATGGATCGTTGAAGACCCACCTCTCTATTCAAATCCTCTTGGAGGCTTCCCATGCACTCTCACTTGCGTGCTCTCCTCTCCATTCTCCGTCCTTGGTGAGAACCTCCCTTATCAAATGTGAGTGTGTCAGCTCGTGCACATCACTTCTCGGGTCACGGGATCTGTTGAACAGTGGTGACAGTGAATGACTGTACTCAGCTTCAAAGCTCAGCTGCCCGTTCAGTTGTACCTGGTGCTGATCGCACGCCCACCAACCGTTCGTTATGTTCCAAACCATGCGGAACATAAATGTGGGCGAGATGCCACCGATGACCCCTCAGTCCCCACTGTGTATGCCTCTGGGTGCTTAGGGAGAGGCTCGGCGAGCCAAGCCCACGAACTTATCTTTAACGGCGATGAGCGCAGAGCGTGTGGGGCAGGCCCCAGCTACTGCTACTGCTGCTGCTGCTGTGAAAACTCCTCTCTCTGGCCCAGTGGGGTAAGATTCCAGATCTCTTCTTGTTCTTTGCCTGTGCTTTCTCCGTAGTGGTGTAGTTTTGTTGTATGGGGGCGGCTCCTTTCGCGTCTCTGATGGAATTAAGTATGGGTCTCGGAAGTCCCTTGTGTCAGATTTCATTGTACAGTACCATCTTGTATTTCTACGTCTTTGGGTTTTCTCCCACTGCTACTGCTTTTCCTCTGGGAGGACCTGTACCACAGGCCTGTATTAGACAGAAGAGTAAACTTGGTGCTTTCCTCACCACCATGTTTGAGGGACATCGGCATCACTGCTGATAGGAGGAGGGACAGGTAAAAAGGAACACCGAGTTCTAGATGGGAGAAGTTGGGAGCAAAGAGTGTGTTGTGGAGTGATGTGTTCGGTTGAGCATTCAAACTTCCCTCGGTATCTGGTTATTGCTTCTTTACATTCGTAAACATCATAAAATCCACTGATTTCAAAAGCCCAGATGCATATTATTACAGCAATTCAGTTGTTGAGGTGAGAAAAAATGAGAAGGGCATTGCTATACCACTGAATCTATGCCTGGGCACGGCCAAAACCAAACAGAAAGCATCCACGGTGGCAGGAAGGGATATTTTCTCCTGACTCTTTCTCTGGGCAGTCAACAGAATCACTTTTTGTTGTTGTTGTTGTCAGTAATATACAATTACATGAGCAACATTATGGTTACTAGACTCCCTCTGCCTCCCCCTCCTCCCCATTATCAAGTCCACTCTCCGAACCCCATTACAGTCGCTGTCCATCAATGTAGTAAGATGCTATAGAATCACTACCTGTTTTCTGTGTGTTATACTGCAATCCCCGTGGCCCTACACCCCCTACATTATGTGTGCAGATCGTAATGCCCCCTTTACCCCCTTATCCCTCCCATCCCACCCATCCTCCCATGTCCCTTTCCCTTTGGTACCTGTTAGTCCATTCTTTGGTTCTGTGATTCTGCTGCTGTTTTGTTCCTTCCCGTTTTCCTTTGTTCACATACCTCACAGAGGAGTGAAATCCTTGGATACTTTTCTTTCTCCACCTGGCTTATTTCACTGAGCATAACACCCTTTAGCTCTGTCTGTGTTGTTGCAAATGGTGGTAGGATTTGTTTTCTTCTTATGGCTGAATAATATTCCATAGTGTGTATGTACCACCTCTTCTTTATCCATTCATTTCCGGATGGACCCTTAGGTTGCATCCATTTCTTGGCTATTGTAAGAGTGCTGTGATCAACATAGGGGTGCATCTGTCTCTTTCAAACTGGGCTCCTACAATCTTAGGATAAATTCCTAGGAAAGGATTTCTTTTGTCAAATGGTATTTCTGTTCTTTGGTTTTTTGTTGAATCTCCATACTGCTTTCCACAATGGTTGAGCTGACGGACATTCCCACCAGCAGTGCAGGAGGGTTCCCCTTCCTCCACACCTTTGCCGACATCTGCTGTTTTCTGTATTTTGTTTGGTGGCCATCCTAACTGGTGTTAGGTGATACCCCATTGTGGTTTTAATGTGTATTTCTCTTATGGTTAGCGATGTGGAGCGTCTTTTCATGTGCCTGTTGGCCACTTGAAATTGATTCTGTGGAGAAGTGTCTGTTCAGATCCTCTGCCCATTTTGTAATTGGATTCATTTTCTTTTTGTGTGTTGGGGTTCTTGAGCTCTTGATACATATTTTGGATGGCAACACCTTATCAAATATGTCATCAGTGTGTATATTCTCCCTTACTGAAGGACGTCTTTTGATTCTACTAATGGTGGTCAAACAGAATCTTACTGAACCCAACACCACTTCATTCCAGCTCTGAGTAATTTTATTTTCTTTCCATAACACCAACCAGCCGAGAAAACTGGAACAAAGTGGAGAAGCTCTGATGCAGGAACATGTAGCGTAAAACTGAGAGGTGAGGTGTTGTGGAGAATCGTAGGTTGTATCTTTCCATGTGCTGCTTTCAAATGTCATAGGGAAAAAAGATTGCCAAGGAGATGAAGCCCGGGGTGTTGACATCACCTGTTATCGGTGGAGCCACGTAGCCTCTAGCCATTGATTTGAAAGCTACCATGCGGCATTGTAGCCTTTCCTGCAGAGTTATATGGGCGACATCCCCCGTTTGCAGTTCAGTCAGTGCGCGTGTGGGATTGTCCTGGCACCGGAAGTGGTGGACCCGAGAGCTGTGCCATTCCTGCTGGTCTGTCGCAGCACCTCTCTTGGAACAGGGACTCAGCAGCGCTCACAGGAGAGCGAGAGTGAGAGAGAATTGCGCTCAAGAAACAGGGACAGTTTTATTTACTGTAGGTCCCTAAGCATGCTCCTGATGTTTATTTTGAGATCTCTTTTTCAGGAAGATTGATTGGAGTCCAGTTACCAGGTTCATTTGAAGGTTCATATTTGTAGGTGGTGTCCTCTAGCTCCCAGAAGCTTTAATCTCTGGAGATGCTCAGCCCTTGGGGTGTGGTCCAGGTCACAGGGGAGCGGTGCCGGTGCCCACACCCATCAAGAGGAAAGAGGTCTTTCCTGCTTCCCTGCCGCAGTGCCGGTCTCCACTGCCAGTGCCAGTTTGCTAAGCATGCAGGGAGAAGTTGCCATAGCTGGGGTCAGCCGTTTTGCAGGCCGGTCCCAGTGGGGAGGCAGGCCGTGTACCAGTCACAGCACAGTAAGGGGCCTCAGAGCTGCTAGGACAGTCAGGGGGATGGAGCGCCCATAGCTCCTGAAAGCTCCCCTGCCTTCCGTGCAGAGTGTATTGTGGCCAGATAGGGATATTTTATACTGACTTTTTCTGGGGACTCAAACAGAATCGATTTGTTTATTTGTTTTTCTGTTTCAGTTGTGTAGGTTACCTGTCCCCACCCCTTCGGATTGTAGTTTGTCTGTGTCTTTTTATCTCAAGTGATTCTCCTGTAAGGGAGCACATAGGTGGTCTTGAGTTTTCATCCCTTCTTTTAACCCTGTATGTTTTGTTTGGAATAGGCAAAGCCTGTCCTTTTATTCTGATGATTCAGCGCTGTGCCCTTATTGCACTTAATAAATTTATTTTCTTATCATTAATCTACAATCATGTGAAGAACATTATGTTTACTAGGCTCCCCCCTTCACCAAGCCCGACAAAAAAACCTCTTGCAGTCTCTGTCCATCAGCATAGTTCTTTGCTGTAGACCCCTTCACCATGTCCCTCCCCACACACCCCATTACAGTCGCTGTCCATCAGCGTGTAGTAAGATGCTGTACAATGTCTACTTTTCTTTGTGTTGTACAGCTCTCCCTTTGCCCCCCGACCCCACGCATTATACGTGCTAATCCTAGTATCCCCTTACATTCTCCCCGACCTTATCCCTCCCTACCCACCCACTCTGCCCAGTCCCTTTCCCTTTGGTAACTGTTCGTCCACTATCGGGTTCTGTAAGTCTGCTGCTGTTTTTTTTCCTTCAGTTTTTCTTTGTTGTTATACTCCACAGATGAGTGAAATCATTTGGTACTTGTCTTTCTCTGCCTGGCCTATATCACTGAGCATACTACCATCTAGCTCCATGCACGTCATTGCTAATGGTAGGATTTGTTTTCTTCTTATGGCTGCTTACTGCACTTCTTAAACTGGATTTCATTCTTCCTTTTTGTTTGTAGTATAACTATGTGCTTTCACAATTGAACACCTGGTTATGAGTAGTAGCTTCTTGTTAATCGATATGTATCTGTATCTATTTAACTATCTGTCTGTTTGTCTGTCTATCTATCTATCCTTCTATCTTTCTATCTATCTATCCTTCTATCTCTCTATCTATCTAAGTATCTATCTATCTACCTATCTATCTGTCTATCTATCCATCTTCCTATCATCTGTCTATCATGTCTATCACCTATCTCTCTATGTATCTATCTATCTGTCATCTATCTATCTATCGATCTATCTATCTATCTATGAATAAATCATCTTTCTGTCTGCCTATCTTGTCTTATGTACAGAACATATAACAACATGGCCTACGTCACTTCCCTAAATTATGGTTACAAAAATCTTGTGAGGTGACTAGGCCATAGTTAGATTACTGGGTTCTCAGACACTTGCAGGTCGAATTAGCTACGTGTGCTTACAAAACCAGTAAATGGTGGTGCATGGACTTGAACCTGTATCTCTGTCCTCTGTCCTCTTTTACCTCCTTCTCGCTTGCTGAGTGTAATTAGCCACATTCATTAACTAATTCCTCCCTGAAGGCCACAAGTATCCTGCCTCTGGGCCTTTTGTAGACAGAAAAGAATACTTAGTGCTTTTAGCACCACCAAGTTTGAGGTACATTTGTGTGATCACCGCTGATAGTAGGAGAGACATAAAAAGGAACACCTATTTCTGGACAAGAGCAGTTGGGAACAAAGTGTGTGTTGTGGAGTGACATGTTTATTTGAGTGTCCAAACTTCTGTCTTTAGGTGGTTATTACTATTTTACATAAATGAACATCATAAAATGCACTGATTTCAAAAGCCCAGACGCATATTATTACAGCAATTCAGTTATTGAGGTTAGAAAAAATGAGAAGGATATTGCTGTACCACTACATCTATGGTTGGGCAACGCTGAAACCAAACAAAAAGAATTCATTGTGACTAGTAGGGCTATTTTGTACTGACTGTCTCTTGGGATTCAATCAGAATCCATTTGTGTGTTTGTTTGTTTCTCAGTTTAACTTGTGTAGGGTACCTGTCCCCGCCCCTTCGGCAAATTTGCCTCGGTATCTGGTTATTGCTTCTTTACATTCGTAAACATCATAAAATCCGCTTATTTCAAAAGCCCAGACACATATTATTACAGCAATTCAGTTTTAGAGCTGAGGAAAAATGAGAAGCGCCTCGCTATACCACTGAATCTATGACTGAGCACTGCCAAATCCGAAGAGAAAGCATCCACGGTGGCAGGAAGGGCTATTTTCTACAGACTGTCTCTCTGGGCACTCAAGAAGTATCACTTTTATTTTTTGTGTCAGTAATGTACAATTACATGAGCAACATTTTGTTTACTAGACTCCCCCTAATCCCCCCTACCAACATTAGCAAGTCCACTCCGCACACCCCATTACAGTCGTTGTCCATCAATGTATTAAGATGCTATGGAAACACTACCTGTCTTCAGTGTGTTATACTGCAATCCCCGTGGACCCCACACCCTACATTATGTGTGTGGATCGTAATGCCCCCTTTACCCCTGTATCAACCCTTCCCACCCATAATCCCAGGTCCCTTTCCCTTTGGTAGCTGTTTGTCCATTCTTGGGTTCTGTGAGTCTGCTGCTGTTTTTTACCTTCCCATTTTTGCTTTGTTCTTATACCTCACAGAGGAGTGACATAATTGGATAATTGTCTTTCTCCACCTGGCTTATTTCACTGAGCATAACACCCTCTAGCTCCGTCCCTGTTGTTGCAAATGGTGGTAGGATTAGTTTTCTTCTTATGGCTGAATGATATTCCATTGTGTGTATATACAATCTCTTCTTTAGCTGTCGAGAGATGTAGGCCATAGAAACAATGGTCTCGCACTTTTTGCCTAGGTCTCTAGTTTCTTAACCCTGCAACGTTTAGGAAAGATCAATTGACCCAGCTTGCGATTAGACTGCTGGGATACAGATTAAGCAGCTGCTGTGATAACATCTCCTCCTTAGTTAAACCTTCTGTCTTTTCTCAGTAATCCCCCACCCATGATCTTTTCCAGAGAACATTCTTCTGATAGGTATCCTAGCAACCTAGATAATCCTTGCCACTTCAGCTGGGGCTTTTTCCCCCTCCTAGATCCTATATAATATTCCTTGTTAGAATAAACTTTGAGACTTTGATCAGACTTTAGACTTGTTCTCCTTCTTTGTGTCTGGTTTGTCTCTCATCCAGGATAACTTCCCCTCGAGAACTTGTTGACCTCCCCACCGGCCGGGGCATGTGGCGCCCAACGTGGGGCTCGAGGTACGAAGCCTGATCTGGACGTCGCTCATATGGACGGCCGTCCTTCTTTCTTTGGATCGGCACACCAGCGGTGAGTGAAGATCCGCATGAAGATCACCACAGGATTACACGTCTGTGACACAGATTGATAAAGGTAAGGAAAGCGACGCAATCATGGGGCAAACACTAAATAAGCATGAGTTATTTGTTAAGGGACTTAAGGCTTCTCTCAAGACACGAGGAATACGGGTTAAGAAAAAAGATTTAGTTTATTTTCCTTATGTTGCTAGAGGATGTCTGCCCATTGTTCCCCAAGGAAGGAACTATAGATGAAAAACAGTGGCGCCGAGTTGGCAACTGCCACAATGATTATTATCATTCCTTTGGCCCTGAGAAGGTCCCAGTACAGGCATTTTCTTATTGTAATCTCATGAACGATGTGTTGCAGGTCCGCCACTGTCACCCAGATGTTTCAAAGATTGTTGATGATAGTGAAAATTATCTGAAGGGAAAGTTTTAAACCAATCAGACTTCTCTCCACAAAAAGGAGTTCCCCGAGGAACTTCATCCCTCCTCTCCAGCCTCTTATTGTCCCTCTGTCTCCATTCCCATGCCCGAGGTTAAGAATGTTCTGCCGTCTAGCGGACCCCCCAAAATCTATTTACCCTGTCCTGTCCGGTCTCAAGTCCAACATACCTGATGATGATCCCCTCTGTCCTGAAGAGGAGGCCGAACTAAAAGATGCTGCCACTAAGTTGCATAATCTTGATTGGCCCCCTCAATCACCTTTAGGGGCAGGTCCACCTCCCTATAACATACCACGCCCTATAACATACCACACCCTTTAACAAGCCACTGTTAAACTCTATCGGGAGGTGCAGTCCCTTGAGGCACTGCTTCACATCAAAAGGGAGATATCACATATGCTTAGGCAATTACGTATCCTTGACTTAGAAATAAGCTACCCCCCGTCCCCCCTGTTCAGAAAATAAAAGTAAGTTCCCCTCTGCTCCCCCCGTTCAGAAAGTTAAAACAGAAACTATAACCCTTCATGTCTTCCCGGTGACCCGATCCCAAACTAGACTGACCGAGGGAGAACCAACTGAGGGAGAGTCAAATTAGGCTGAACCACGAGAATCAGAAGGGACAGATACGGATGCAGAAGAGCCTATAGCTCATCCTGAGTCAGAAAACACTTAGGGAGAGGACGAGAATGCAACTTCAACCATTAGGACTCAGCTGAACCGCCGCCTTAAATTTAAAAGTATAAAAGATTTAAAGAATGCTGTTTCCTCATATGGCCGTGTTGCCCCCTTTACTATTTCATTGTTAGAGTCTCTAAGCGAAGACTGGCTTACAGTTAATGATTGGAGCATGTTAACTAAAGCCATCTTAAGAAGAGGTGACTTTCTCTTATGTAAAGCTGGTTACACTGAAAGATGCCAGGATACGGTCCACCACAATATGGCTGCTGGCAGTCCTTCCAAATACTGGACATTAGACAAACTTCTGGGCAATCGCCCCTATGACACAAATGAAAAACAGGCTAAGTTTTCTCCAGGCTTACTCACACAAATCCAACATGCAGCCCTTAAGGCCTGGAAGAGCCTCCCTTCTAACGGGTCGGCTGTCACCTCTCTTGCCGAGGTTAGACAGGGGCCGCAGGAACCTTACAGTGAATTCATAGGCCGCCTTACAGAGGCCGCCAAACACCTCATGGGAAGGGAGGAAACAGATAATGAATTCATTAAGCATCTTGCTTTTGAAAATGCTAACCCAGCTTGCCACGCGGCGGTTATGTGTCATGATCGCCGCAGCAAAAATGTCTCTGTTTTTATAAAACTTTGTGCCGATGACCAAACCTCTCGCAATACCGGAATAGCCATAGGAACAGCTCTTAAAGAGTTTACTCAGGGAGTCAGGCCCAAGACTTGCTTTAATTGCAAGCAACCAGGTCATTTTTCAAGGGAGTGCACAGCCCCTAGGACCGAACGATTGCTCCCATCATTCCTGTGCCTGCGATACAAACGGGGTAAACATTGGGCCTCCGAATACCGCTCCAACGCTGATATACAGGGTAATCCTCTGCCTCCGAAGCAGTGAAACTTGTTACAGGACCCACCCCAGGGCCCAAAATACCTACTCGAGACAGAACCCTGGGGTCGTCAGGTTCTTCTCCCAGTCAGTCAAAAATCCAGCGTCACTATCCTCTCTCGAGCAACCGCCGGTAGCACAGGACTGGACCTCTGTTCCAACTCCCAGTCAATATTGACCCCAGAAATGGGGAGTCAAAATCTTCCAACGGGGATTTTTGGCCCTTTGCCACAAGGCACCTTTGGTCTTATTCTGTGTCGCGCCAGCTCCACTATTCAGAGCCTCACTATTTCTCCAGGAGTCATTGACAACAATTATACTGGAGAAATTGAACTTATGGCTGCAGCCTATCAGGGACCAATTACCATTTCCTCTGGCCAATGGATTGCTCTCTTAATATTACTCCCCCTCGATGAAAAAAATCCTTGCTATAAGCAAAAGAGAGGCCCCCATGCTTTTGGATCATCAGATGTTTATCGGACACAAGAGATCACTCAAAAAAGACCCCTTCTTAGTTAAAATTAAAAGGATAAAACTTTGAAGGCCTTATAGATACTGGCGCAGATGCCACAATTATTTCCAGTAAGGATTGCCTACATCTTGGCCTCTCACCGCTTACATGACTCACCTTAGAGGTATTGGACAGACCTCCAACCCCCTACAAAGCTCCAAAGTTATTCAATGGGAAGATGAAGAAGACAATAACGGTACTGTCCAGCCCTACGTGGTTCCAGGCCTACCTATCAACCTCTCGGGCAGAGATATTCTCTCTCAAGTGAAGCTTATTATGTGCAGCCCTAATGAACTGGTCACTCACCAGATGCTCAATCAAGGCTATCGCCCTGGACAAAGGTTGGGCAAACACTCTCACTGCCCAAAAGAGCCAGTCCCGGTCACCATAAAAACTGATCATGCTGGAATTGGCTATGAAAATTTACCCTAACGGCCGTTGACATACCTGTACCCCATGCAGATAAAATATCCTGTAAACAACAGAGCCTGTATGGATTGATCAATGGCCCTTAACTTCTGAAAAACTGGCTGCAGCCACAATGTTATAAAGGAACAACTTGCTGCAGGCCATATCGAGCCCACGACCTCACCTTGGAATACTCCTATTTTTGTCATAAAGAAAAAATCAGGAAATTGGAGGTTACTTCAAGATCTTAGAGAAATTAATAAAGCTATGGTACCTATGGGGGCCCTTCAAACAGGCCTCCCCACTCCTGTGGCGATTTCTGGGGGATACTGTAAAATCATTATTGACCTAAAAGATCGCTTTTTCACAAACCCCCTACATCCTAAAGATCGCAAGCAATTTACATTTAGTTTGCCGGTGATTAATTTTTAAGGCCTGATGCCAAGATTCCAATGGAAATTTCTGCCCCAAGAAATGGCAAACAGCCCTACGCTGTGCCAAAAATTTGCAGCTCAAATTATAGACCCATTTAGACAAAGATGGCCTTCTACATATTTAATTCACTACATGGACGACATCCTCATGGCTGGTCCTAACCCCACTGAACTCCTTGCTTATTCCCAATAGCTTTCTAGGACCCTTACCAGAGCTGTCTTCAGATAGCCACAGATCAAATTCAATTAAAAAACCCTTACTTGTTTTTAGGCTTTGAAATCTTTCATAAAAAGATTCTTTCACAAAAGGTTCAATTTAAAACCGATTGCTTAAAAACTTTAAATGATTTTCAAAAATTTCTAGGAGAAAATAATGGGCTCAGGCCTTATCTCAAGCTAACTACTGGAGAGCTTAACCCCTTGTTTGATATACATAAAAGGGACCCAGATCCTACTTCCAGTCGCTCATTAACAGCCCCCGCTCTAGAAGCCCTAAAGGCAGTGGAAGCCGCAATTCTAAACCAAACGGTCACCTTTATCTCTTACGAGAAGCCTCTTCTCCTTGTCAATTGTGCTACTGATTTTACACCCACCGGAGTGTTCTGGCAAGAGGGGCCCCTTTTCTGGGTCCATTTACCTGCCTCCCCACCCAAAGTCTTATCCCCTATACCTTCTGGGTGGCTGAACTGATAAATATCGGACGCCACCACAGCAGGAAAGTATTCGGTAAAGACGCCGACAAAATTATCCTACCCTACCCAAATCCAGTGGTTGATAGAGAATGACAATGAATGGGCAACATCCTGCACCTCTTTTCTGGGAGCCATTGACAATCATTACCCTGCTAAGAAGATTCTCCATTTTTTAAGGTCCCAACCATTAGTTGTCCCTACATTGACCTCCTCCCAACCCCTTCCACATGGCCCCCTAGTTTTCACTGATGACTCCTCCAACGGAGTGGCAGCCTACCCATAGATAATCGAACCACTTCCCTACAATCCCCATTCCACTCCGCTCAATTGGTTGAACTCTTTGCAAGTTTACAAGTTTTTCAACAACTCCCAAATACTCCTTTTAATCTATACACTGACAGTGCTTATATTGCTCAATCCATTCCCCTTTTAGAGACCGTGCCTTATATTAAACCCACTACAAACGCCACCCCTCTGTTTTTTTCCATCCAGCAGTGCATACATTCCAGGCAACATCAATTTTATATAAGCCATATTCGTGCCCATTCTGGTCTTCCTGGACCTCTAGGCACAGGCAATGCTGTGACTGATAAAGCTACCCAACTTGCCCTTCTCTCTGAGCTTGTCCCTGCGGCTCAAACCAAAAAAGCTCACTCTTTACACCACCTTAATGCTCAAACCTTACGTGTTCTTTTAATAATTACTACAGAACAAGCCAGTCAGATTGTTAAACAATGTGCAAATTGTGTCACTCTCCTGCCTGTTCCTCACTTGGGTGTGAACCCTAGGGGACTAGTTCCCAATGAGATCTGGCAAATGGGTTTAACACACGTCCCCTCATCGGAAATCTTAAATATCTTCATGTTACTGTAGATACCTTTGATGGATTTGTTTTTGCCAGCCTCCATGTTGGAGAAGCTTCAAAAAATGTTATTGCTCATGTACTCAATTGTCTTAGTGTCATGGGTAAAATTGAGATTATCGAGATTGATAATGGTCCTGGATAGACTGGAAAAAAATTCCAAGAATTTTGTCGCCAATTACAAATTAAGCATTTTACAGGCATACCATACAATCCCCAATGTCAAGGGATTGTCGAACGAGCCCGTTTAACTATTAAAGATACCTTCCACAAATTAAAAATGGGAGATTTATATCCCATGAAAGGCTCTCCAAGAAATATTCTTCATCATGCCTTGTTTATTCTTAATTTTCTAACTCTGGACGCTCATGGCAAATCTGCAGCTGATCGCCTTTGGCACCCACAAACTGTTAAAACTATGTCACTGTCATGTGGAGAGATCCCCTCACTTCCCATTGGAATGGCCCCGATCCCATACTAATATGGGGCTGGCGATCTGCCTGTGTTTTCGTCACCAGAGAAGGAGCTGCTCACTGGCTGCCAGAGTGGTTGAATAAACCAATAGATTTACCAGAAGATTTTTAAAAATCTTATCCAAATGTTCAGGGTGGTGACACCCCCCGAGATATCCTTTTACTTCTCTCCATAGATTCTGGCCGCCGGTTTAGTCCTTTCCTTTATCTTAGGCATAGGACTTGCTGCCTCCACCCCTCCCCAGTGGACCCTTGTACAGCAGACTATTCTTGTTACCACTTACTGGATCCTTTTTGGCGTATTCACACTTCTTAACAGCACCTTATAAAAAGATGAAGCCCATCAACTCTCGCGTTTTCACCTTCTTCACAGAACCTTACAAGATCTTCAAGACCAAATAGATTCCCTTGCAGAAGTAGTCTTACAGAACAGACGTGGCCTAGACCTTCTCAACACGGAACAAGGTGGAATCTGCTAAGCCTTAGAAGAGAAATGCTGCTTCTATGCAGTCAAGTCTGGAGTAGTTCGTGACAAAATAAAAAGACTTCGAGAAGATCTCGTGCAAAGAAAGAAAAAATTGTTTGAAAATCCCCTATGGACTGGGATGAGCGGGTTTCGTCCTTATCTTCTCCCTATACTAGGACCCTTCCTTAGTCTCATGCTTGTGCTCTCCCTTGGAACTTGGGCCTTCCTGAGAATTACCACCTTCATTAGAGAACAGATCAATACTGCCCTCTGAAGACAGATACAAGTCCACTATCACTGGCTTGACCTGGCGTACTAAGGCTAAGATGTGCCAGATGACGCCCCTCCTTTAGAAGCTGCATAGGATTCAGACCTATGCATATCGGCTCACAATAAAGTGAGTGCGATATGGGCACCAATGTGGGTGCGAAGGTAAGCATCGCAAGGGAAGTTCCGTGAACCGCCTCTGAATTCCCTGAGAGAAAAACCTAATTTGCATGGAGGTTGGTATCTAAAATAAATACGCCGTTTTTCCCCTAAACAAAAGATACCAAGGGTCAAAGTTGACCCCCGTCAATGGGGAGTCTCGGAGGAGCCAGGTAACTACTCCCCCAATTGGTTAATGCCCACCGCTAAATAGCGGGCCTCCCCCTCTTTTGTATAAAAGAAGGGAGGAGATGTCGGAACCGTAGGCGATAGAAACAATGGTCTCGCCCTTTTCACCTAGGCCTCTAGTTTCTCAAGCCTGCCCCGTTTAGGAAAGATCAATTGACCAGCTTGAGATTAGACACTGGGATAGAGATTAAGCAGCTGCTGTGATAACATCTCCTCCTTAGTAAAACATTCTGTCTTTTCTCAGTAATCCCCCACACATGATCTTTTCCAGAGAACATTCTTCATTTAGGTATCCTAGCAACCTAGATAATCCTTGCCACTTCAGCGGGGGCAGTTTCCTCCTCCCAGCTCTTATATAATCTACCTTGTAACAATAAACTTTGAGACCTTGATAAGACTTTCGACTTGGTCTCCTTCTTTGTGTCTGGTTTGTCTCTCATCCAGTTTAACTTCCTCTCGAGCCCTTGTTGAACTCCCCACTGGCCGGGGCATTTATCCATTCATCTCCTGATGGACACTTAGGTTTCTTCCATTTCTTGGGTATTGTAAAGAGTGCTGCGATCAACATAGGGGTGCATCTGTCTCTTTCAAACTGGGCTCCTGCACTCTTAGGGTAAATTCCTAGGAGAGGAATTTCTGGGTCAGATGGTATTTGTTCTTTTTTTGGGGGAGAGTCCTCCATACTGCTTTCCACAATGGTTGAGCTAACTGACATTCCCACCAGCAGTGTAGGAGGGTTCCCCTTTCTCCACACACTTGCCGACATCTGTTGTTGTCTGTCTTCTGGGTGGTGGCCATCCTAACTTTTGTGAGGTGATACCCCATGGTGGTTTTAATGGGCATTTCTCTGATGGTTAGCAATGTGGAGCGTCTTTTCATGTGCCTGTCGGCCACTTGAAATTTATTCTGTGAAGTGTCTGTTCAGATTCTCTGCCCATTTTGTAATTGGATTCATTTGCATTTTGTATGTTCAGGTCCATGAGCTCTTCATACATGTTTTGGATGGCAATGCCTTATCAAATCTGTCTTCAGTGAATATATTCTCCCATACTGAAGGATGTCTTTTGGTTCTACTGATGGTGGTCAAAGAGAATCTTACTAAACCCCCTACCACTTCATTCCAAATCTAACTAATTTTTTTTTAACACCAACGATCCGAGAAAACTGGAATGAAGAGAAGCTGTGATGCAGGAACATCTAGCGTAAAACTGAGAGGTGAGGTTTTGTGGAGACTGGTAGGTTGTATCTTTCCATGTGCTGCTTTCAAGGGTCATAGGTAAAAAAAAATTGCCAAGGAGATGAATCCCGGGGTGTTGATTTCACCTGGTATCGGTGGAGCCATGTAGCCTCTAGCCATTGATGGGAAAGCTAGCATGCGGCACTATTGTCTTTTCTGCGGAGTTAGACGTGCGGCGTCCCCCCTTTGCAGTTCAGTCAGAGCCCATGTGGGAGTGTCCTGGCACTGGCTGGGGTGGACCCGAGATCTGTGCAATTCCTGTTCTGCAGTCGCAGCACCCCTCTCAGAACAGGGCCTCAGCAGCGCTCTTGGGAGAAAGTGAGAGAGAGAATTTCGTTCGAGTGACATTGACTGTTTTATTTTCTGTAGCTCCCTGAGCATGCTCCTGATGTTAATTTTGAGATCTCTTTCTCACGAAGATTGATTTGAGTTCAGTTACCACGTTCCTTGAAGGTTCATATTTGTAGGTGGTGCACTCTAGCTACCAGAAGCTTTAGTCTCTGGAGATGCACAGCCCATGGTTGGATGGTAGGGGTCCTAGGGGCGCGGTACCGGTGCCCAGAACCGCTGGGAGGTAAGAGGTCTTTCCTGCGTCCAAGCCGCAGTGCCCATCTCCACTGCCAGGGCCAGAGTGTGGAGCATGCAGGGAGAAGCTGCCGTAGGTGGGGGTGGCGTTTTGCAGGCCAGTGACGGCGGGGAGTCAGACCATGTACCAGTTACAGCACAGTAAGTGGCCTCAGAGCTGCGAGGGCAGCCAGGGGGATGGAGCGACCGGAGCTCCTGAAAGCTACATCGCCTGCCGGGCAGAGTGCACCCATGCAATTTGGCGCACCTGTCCTTTCTACTGAGTGGCGAGCCCTGTGGAAGCCTTTCCACTTTAGCAGTTCTCTCACTGTTACTAAGTCTCTCAGACTGTCCACCTTTCTTTTGTCCCACAGCGGCCGGATGTGGATCCCTGTGTTGTTCCACAAGTGGCTGGAACCTCAAGACTCTCGAAGTCTTCTGCCTCTCTTTTCTATCCAACCCTACCAATCCTCCTGTGCGCACCACATGTACAGTAGGTTCGTGCTCAGAGAGCACATCTTCAGGGCTGTATGTCACACTTCTCCTTGAGGTGACAGGCTGCCACAGCAGCTTTCCTCCCTGCTGTTCTACCACGATTTGATGCAGTTGTTCTATTTCCAAATAGTACATATGTATGTGATTTTGATTTTGGGAGCAGGTTTCCGCATCCACTCTCATGTGAGCCGGGGTCATTAATCCCATCAGCACATCATTTTTCTGTTTTTCTTTTTCAGTTTCACTTGTCTAGGGTACCTGTTCCCACCCACTCAACTTGTAGTTATTCTTCGTCCTTGGATACCAAGTGAGTCTCCTGTAAGGGAGCACGTAGGTGGTCTTGAGTTTTCATCCCTTCTTTTAACCATGTGTCTTTTGATTGGAGCACTCAGAGCCTGTCCGTTTATTCTGACAATTGAGAGCTGTGTCCTTATTGCACATAAAATATCTTTTTTGTCATCATTAATCTACAATCACGCGAAGAACATTATGATCACCAAGTACACCAAGTCCTTCCCCCAAACCCTGTTATAGTCGCTATCCATCAGCGTTGTTGGATGCTGTACAACCCTTCAACATGTCCCCCCCCACACACACCACGTTACAGTTGCTGTCCATCATCGTGTAGTAAGATGCTGTAGAATCTCTAATTGACTTTTCTGTGTTGTACAGCCCTCGCCATGTGCAACGGCCCCCACATATTATACATGCTAATCCTAATGCCACCTCCCTTTCTAACTCCCTTATCCTTCCCTTCCCACCCACCTAGCCCAGTCATTATCCCTTTGGTAACTGTTAGTGCACTCTCGGGTTATGTGAGTCCGCTGCTGTTTTTTTCCTTCAGTTTTTCTTTGTTGTTATACTCCACACATGAGTGAAATCAATTGGAACTTGTCTTTCTCGGCCTGGCCTATTTCACTGAGCATAATACCCTCTAGCTCCATCCACATTGTTGCAAATGTTAGGATTTGTTTTCTTCTAACGGCTGCTTACTGCACTTTTTAAACTGGACTTCTATCTTCTCTTTGGGCTGTATTTTCGCTATGTGCTTTCACCATTGCTTTCCTGGTTATGAGCAATACCTTTGTGTTAGTCGATATGTACCTATATTTATCTATCTGTCTGTATGTCTATCTATCAATCAATCAGTCATCTTTTTGTCTGAACATCTGTCCTTGTATGCAGAACAGTTAACAACATAGACTATGTCCCTTCGCTACGTTATGCTTCCAAAAATATTGCAAGGTATTTAGGTCGTAAGGAGAGTCCTGGGTTCCCCGAGACACTTGCAGGTTGAGTCAGAAGTGTACCTACAAAACCAGAAAATGGTGGTGCAGGGACTTTTACTCGTGTCTCTGTCCTCTCTCCTCTTTTATCTCCTTCTCATTTGCTGACAGTATTTAGCCACATTCATTGACTAAGCGCTCCCTGAAGAGCACAAGTATCCTTCCTCTGGGCCTGATGTCGACAGAAAAGTAAACTTGCTGCTTGCTCACCACCATATTTTAGGAACATCGGCGTGATAAACCCTGATAGGAGGGAGGGAGAAATAAAAAGGAAAACCACTTTCTAGACAGGAGCAGTTGGGATAAAAGAGTGTGTTGTGGAGTGAAGTGTTTATTTGAGTGTGCAAACTTCCCTCTTTATCTGGTTATCACTTCTTTACATTCGTGGACATAATAAAAACCATAGATTTCAAAGGCCCAGACCCATATTATTACAGCAATTCAGTTGTTGAGTTGAGAGAAAATGAGAAGGATGTTGCTGCACCACTAAATCTATGTCTGGGCACTGCTGATACCAAACAAAAAGCATTCACGGTGGCCAGATAGGGCTATTTTCTACTGACTGTCTCTGGGGACACAAACAGAGTCCATTTGATTGATTGTTTTTCGGATTCACTTGTGTTGGGTACCTCTCCCCACCCCTATGGCTTGTAGTTTGTCTGTGTCCTTGGATCTCAAGTGAGTCTCCTGTAAGGGATCACATAGGTGATCTTGAGTTTTCATCCCTTCTTTTAACCCTGTGTCTTTGGATTTGGAGTTCTCAAAGCCTGTCCTTTTATTCTGATGATTCAGAGCTGTGCCCTTTTTGGACTTAAAAAATTTTTTTTGTTATCATTAATCAACAATCACGTGAGGAACATTATGTTTACTAGGCTCCCCCCTTCACCAAGTCCCCCCCAAATACCTCTAGCAGTTACTGTCAATCAGCGGAGATGGATGCTGTAGACTACTTCACAATGTCCCCACACACACACCCCGTTTCAGTCGCTGTCCATCATCGTTTAGTAAGATGCTGTAGAATCTCTACTTGTCTTCTCGGTGTTGTACAGCCCCACCCATGGCCCTCCGAACACATGCATTATACATGCTAATCCTAATCTCCCATTTCTTTCTCTCCGCCCTTACCCTCCCTTCCCAACCACCCTGCCCAGTCCTTTTCCCTTTGGTAACTGTTAGTCCACTTTCGGGTTTTGTGAGTCTGCTGCTGTTTTTTTCCTTCAGTGTTTCTTTGTTGTTATACTCCACGTGAGTGAAATTATGTGGTACTTGTCTTTCTCCTCCAGGTCTATTTCACTGAGCATACTACCTTCTAGCTTCTTTCACGTCATTGCAAATGGTACGATTTGTTTTCTTCTTATGCCTTCTTTCTGCACTTTTTAAACTTGATTTCATTCTTTCTTTTTGTTTGTAGTTTCGCTATGTGCTTTTACCATTGATCTTCTGGTTATAAGCAATAGCTTTGTGTTAATCGATATGTATCCGTATCTATCTATCCATCTGTCTGTGTGTCTATCTATCTATCCTTCTATCTTTCTTTCTATCTTTCTATCTGTCTTTTTATCTACCTATCTATCTATCTATCTATCTATCTATCTATCTACCTATCTATCTTCTTATCACCTATCTTTCACGTCTATCATCTATCTATGTATCTATCTATCATCTACCATCCATCTATCTATCTATGAATCAATCATCTTTTTCTCTTCCCATCTATCCTTATGTACAGAACAGTTAGCAACATCGCCTATGTCACTTCCTACACTATGCGTTCAAAAATCTTGCAAGTAACTGGGCCGTAGAGAGAACACTGGGTTCATTGAGACACTTGCAGGTCCAGTCAGCCACGTGTGCTTACAAAACCAGTAAATGGTGTTGCAATGACTTGCACCCACATCTCTGTCCTCTGTCCTCTTATAACTACTTCTCGCTTCCTGACTGTATTTCGCCACATTCATTTACCAAGTGCTCACTGAAGACCACAAGTATCCTTCCTCTGGGTTTGTTGAAGACAGAAAAGTATACATGGTGCTTTGCTCACCACCAAGTTTGAGGGACATCGGCGTGAGCACCGCTGATAGGAGGAGGGGCAAATAAAAAGGAACATCTATTTCTAGACAGGAGCACTTGGGAGCAATGAGAGAGTTGTGGAGTTACGTGTTTGTTTGATTGTCCAAACTTCCCTCTTTAGGTGGTTATTACTTCTTTACATTCAAGACAATCATAAAACCCACTGATTTCCAAAGCCCAGACGCATATTATAAGAGCAATTCAGTTGTTGATTTAAGAAAAAATGAGTAGGACGTTGCTGTACCACTAAATCTATCGCTGATCACTGCTGAAACCAAACGAATTCATGGTGGCTAGATAGGGCTTTTTTCTACTGACTGTCTCTGGGTACTCAAACAGAATCCATTTGTTTGTTTCACAGTTTCACTTTTGTAGGGTACCTGTCCCCGCCCCTTCAGCTTGTAGTTTTTCTGTATCCTTGGATCTCAAGTGAGTCTCCACTAAGGGAGCACATAGGTGGTCTTGAGTTTTCATCCCTTCCTCTTACCCTGTGTATTTTGATTGGAGCACTCAGAGTCTGTCCTTTTATTGTGACAATTGAGAGCTGTGTCCTTATTGTACATAAAAAATTCTTTTGTTATCATTAATCTACAATCACGTGAATGTCATTATGATCACCAAGTACACCAAGTTCCCCCGAAAAGCCCCGTTACAGTCGCTGTCCATCAGCGTGTAGAAATATGCTGAAGAAACACTACTTCTCTTCTCTGTGTTGTACAGCACTTCCCATGCCCAACCGACCCCATGCATTATTCATGCTAATAATAATGTTCCCTTTCTTTCTTCCTGCCCTTAACCCTCCCTTATCACCCACCCTGCCAAGTACCTTTCCCTTTGGTATCTGTTAGTCCACTCTCAGGTTCTGTGATTCTGCTGCTGTTTATTTCCATCAGTTTTTCTTTGTTGTTGTACTGCACACATGAGTAAAATCATTTGGTACTTGTGTTTCTCCTCCTGGCCTATTTCACTGAGCATACTACCGTCTAGCTCCATCCACATCATTGTAAATAATAGGATTTGTTTTCTTCTTATGGCTGCTTACTGCACATTTTAAACTGCATTTCATTCTTCCTTTTGTTTTGTAGTATCACTATGTGTTTTCACCATTTATCTCCCAGTTATAAGCAATAGCTTTGTGTTAATCGATATGTATCTGTAACTATATATCTATCTATCTGTCTGTCTATCTACCTATCTATCTACCTATCTATCTATCTATCTATCTATCTATCTATCTATCTATCTATCTATCTATCTATCTATCTATCTATCTATCTATCTATCTTTCTATCAATTTATCTATCTACCTATCTTTCCTACTATCTATCTATCTATCTATCTGCTTAACTTCCTACCTACCATTTCTATCATCTATCATCAGTCATCTATCTACCTATCTATGAATCAATCATCTTTTTGTCTGCCCATCTGTCCTTATGTACAGAAAGTTAACAATATTTCCTATGTCAGTTCAATACATTATGCTTCCAAAACTCTTTCAAGGTAACTAGGATGTAGGAAGAGCACTCGGTTCACTGAGATACTTGCAGGTCGAGTCAGCCACGTGTACCTACAAAACCAGTAAATGGTTGTGCAGGGACTCGAACCTGTGTCTGTATCCTCTATTATCTTCTTCTCACTGGCTGACTCTATTTAGCCACATTCATTGACTACGTGCTCCGTGAAGACCAAAAGTATTGTTCCTCTGGGCCTGTTGTCCACAGAAAGAAAACTTGGTGCTTTGCTCACAACCATGTTTGAGGGACATTGGCGTGATCACCTCTGATAGGAGGGAGGGACAAATAAAAAGGAACACCAATTTCTAGACATGTGGAGTTGGGAGCAAATTGTGTGTTGTGGAGTGAAGTGTATATTTGAGTGTCCAAACTTCCCTCTTTATCTGGTTATTACTTTACATTCGTGAACATCATAAAACCCACTGATTTCAAAGGCCCAGACGTATATTTTTACAGCAATTCAGTTGTTGAGGTGAGAGAAAATGAGAAGGACGTTGCTGTACCACTAAATCTATGGCTGGGCACGGATGAAAAAAAAGAAAAGAATTCACGGTGGCTTGATAGGGCTATTTTCTACTGACTATCTCTGGAGACACAAACAGAATCTATATTTTTGATTGTTTGTTTATCAGTTTCACTTGTGTTGGGTACCTGTTCCAACCCCTACGGCTTGTAGTTTGTCTCTGTCCTTGCATCTCAAGTGAGTCTCCTGTGAGGAAGCACGTAGGTGGTCTTGAATATTCATCCCTGCTTTTAACCCTGTGTCTTTTGTTTGGAGCAGTCAAAGCCTGTCCGTTTATTCTGATGATTCAGAGCTGTGCCCTTATTGCACTTAAAAAATTTTTTTATTATCATTAATCTACAATCACGTGAAGAACATTATATTTACTTGGCTCCCCCCTTCACCAATGCACCCTTAGAAACCTCTTACAGATGCTGTCAATCAGCGGAGTTGAATGCTGTAGACCCCTTCAAAATGAACCACCCCACACACACCATTACAGTCGCAGTCCATCTGCGTGTAGTAAGATGCTGTAGAATCTTTACTTGATTTCTCTGTGTTGTACAGCCCTATCCAAACCCTCCTGACCAAATGCATTATACATGCTAATCCTAATTTCTCATTTCTTTCTCCACACCCTCATTCCTCCCTTCACAACCACCCTGCCCAGTCCCTTTCCCTTTGGTAACTGTTAGTCCGCTTTTGGGTTCTGTGAGTATGCTGCTGTTTTTTTCCTTCAGAGTTTCTTTGTTGTTATATTCCACCCATGAGTGAAATCATTTGGTACTTGTCTTTCTCCACTTCGCCTATTTCACTGAGCATACTACCGTCCTGCTCCAGCCACGTCATTGCAATTGGTAGGATTTGTTTTCTTCTTAAGGTTTCTTACTGCACTTTTTCAACGGGACTTCATTCTTCCTTTTTGTAGTTTCGCTATGTGTTTTCACCATTGATCTGTTGGTTATGAGCAATAGCTTTGTGTGAATCTATATGTATCTGAATCTGTGTAGCTGTCTGTCTGTCTGTCTACCTATCTGTCTGTCCTTCTGTCTTTCTATCTATCTATCTATCTATCTATCTATCTATCTATCTATCTATCTATCTATCTATCTATCTATCTATCTATCTATCTTCTATCTATCTATCTATCTATCTATCTATCTATCTATCTATCTATCTTCCTATCATCTATCTATCATGTCTATCATCTATCTATAATCTCTCATCTACCTATGTATCTATGAATTAATCATCTTTTTGTCTTCCCATCTATCCTTATGTACAGAAAACTTAACAACATCGCCTATGTCACTTCCCTACATTATGCTTCCAAAAATCTTGCCAAGTAACTAGGACGTATGGGTACACTGAGACAATTGCAGGTCGAGTCTGCCGCGTGTGCTTACAAAACCAGTAAATCGTTGTCCAGGGACTTGAACCCGTATCTCTGTCCTCTGACCTCTTTTATCTCCTTCTCGACTGCTGACTCTAATTTGCCACAATAATTGACTAAGTCTTCCCTGAAGACCACAAGTATCCTTCTTCTGGGCCTGTTGTAGTCAGAAAAGTATACTTGGTGCTTTGCTCATCACCAAGTTTGAAGGACATCAGCGTGATCACCTCTGATAGGAGGAGGGACAAATAAAAATGAACACCTATTTCTAGACAGGAGCAGTTTTGAACAAAGAGTGTGTTGTGGAGTGACGTGTTTATTAGAGTGTCCAACCTTCACTCTTAAGTGGTTATTACTTTTTTACATTCATGAACATCATAAAACGCACTGATTTCAAAAGCCCAGATGCATATTATTACAGCAATTCTGTTATTGAGGTGAGAAAAATTGAGAAGGACTTTGCTGTACAACGGAATCTATTTCTGGGCACTGCCGTAACCAAACAAAAAAAATTCATGGTGGCCAGATAGGGCTCTTTTCTACTGACTGTCTCTGGGGACTCAAACAGAATCCATTTGTTTGTTTGTTTGTTTCTCAGTTTCACTTTTTTTGGTTACCTGTCACCGCCCCTTCAGCTTTTAATTTGTCCATGTCCTTGGATCTCAAGTGAGTCTCCTGTAAGGGAGCACCTACATGATCTTGAGTGAAAGATAGCTTAGTTTAGTATGATGCTTTCCTATCTACCTAACTATCTATCTCTTTAACTATCTATGTAATCTTTCTATCTATCTATGTGTCATCTATCTATGTATGGTCTGTCACCTATCTACTATCATCTGTGTATCTATCTAATTAATCTATCATCTATATGTATGTATATCAGTCGAATCTATGTATCAATCATTTGTCTCTCTATATATCTGTTTTCTCACACTTGTCAACTTTCTGTCCCTAGGTGCAGTTTGATTCCTCTGTTTCCTTCTCAGTCTCAATTCCTTGTGTATGTTTTTGTGAGTTAGCTGTGTGTTTGGGTCTTGAGAGGAGTGGTCTTGGGTGGGAACTTCTCCTGTGTAGGTGGCACGAGTCTGCTGGGTGTGGATAGTGTGGTTGGTGGGCTGCACTCTTGAAACTGAGCAGCCCAGTGCCCTCCAGCTGCTCTGCCCCTGGGCCGTTCCTGCTCTGGCGGCTGCATGAGCTTCAGGGAATATCCGAGGCCACACGCAGGGAGCACCCTTGTGGGCCTGCGGGTCCGTGGTAGTTACATGCCCAGTAGTATGTCTTTTTGCCTGTGCACCGATGTAACCTCGGTGGCCCTGCTTGGTGGCCCATCTTCAGAGAGTATGCGTGTAGTCACTGGTTAAGGAAACTGCCTTTTGGTGACACACGGGGTTCTTCTGGGCCAGTGGCCCATGGATTGCTGAGGTGGCAGCTCAGCTAGCTTGTGGGGAAACTGCTCCCCTCTGCTGTCAAGGTGGAGGTGGAATTTCAGTGCATTTACGCATTTAGATGTGAGTGAGGTCTATCTGAAATGGAATAGTAGCGTTTAGAGCTATGTTTCCACCCCCTCAACTTGTAGTTCATTTTTGTCCTTGGATCTCAAGTTAGTCTCCTGTAAGGGAGCACGTAGGTGGTCTTGAGTTTTCATCCCTTCTTTTAACCCTGTGTCTTTTCATTGGAGTCCTGAAGAGCCTGTCCTTTTATTCTGAGAATTGAGAGCTATGTCCTTATTGCACTTTAAAAATTTTTTTTGTTATCATTAATCCACAATCACGCAATGAACATTATGTTCACCAAGTACACCACGTCCCCCCCCAAAAACCCCGTTACAGTAGCTGTCTATCACCATATTTGGATGCTGTAGACCCATTACCATGCCCCCCCACACCCTGTTACTGTCGCTTTCCATCAGCGTGTAGTAAGATGCTGTAGAATCACTGCTGGTCTTCTCTGTGTTGTACAGCCCTCCCCATGCTCCCCCCACCCACACATTATACATGCTAATCCTAATGCCCCCTTTTTTTCTCCCCACATTTATCAAACCCTTCCCACCCACCCTGCCCAGTCCCTTTCCCTTTGGTAAATGTTTGTCCACTCTTGGGTTCTGTGAGTCTGCTGCTGTTTTATTCCTTCAGTTTTTCTTTGTTGTTATACTCAACATATGAGTGAAATCATTTGGTACTTGTCTTTCTCCGCATGGCCTTTTTCACTGAGCAAAATACCCTCTAGCTCCATCCACGTTGTTCAAATGATAGGATTTTTTTCTTCTTACAGCTGCTTACTGTTCTTTTTAAACTAGATTTCTGTCTTCTCTTTTGTCTGTAGTTTCGCAATGTGCTTTCACCATTGCTCTCCTCGTTATTAGCAATAACTTTACATTAATCGATATGTACCTATATCTATCTATCCATCTGTCTGTCTATCTATCTATCTATCTATCTATCTATCTATCTATCTATCTCTGTCAATCAATCAATCATGTTTTAGAATGCCTGTCTGACCTTTTGTGGAGAACATTTAGCAACATAGCCTATGTCACTTCATTACATTATGCTTCCAAAAGTCTTGCAATGTCACTAGGCCATAGGGAGAGCACTGGGTTCACCGAGACACTTGCAGGTCGAGTTAGCCACGTGTACCTACAAAACCAGGAAATGGTGTTGCAGGGACTTGAACCTGTGTCTGTATTATCTTTTATTTTCTTCTTACTGGATGACTGTATTTAGCCACATTCATTGACTAAGTGCTCCCTGAAGACCACAAGAATTGATCCAATGGGCCTGTTGTCCACAGAAAGTAAACTTGGTGCTTTGCTCACCACAATATTTGAGGGACATCGGCATGAACACCGCTTATAGGACTGAGGGACAAATAAAATGGAACACCAATTTCTAGATATGTGCATTTGGGAGAAAGAGTGTGTTGTGAAGTGTATATTTGAGTGTACAAACTTCTCTCTTTGTCTGGTTATTACATCTTTACATTCAGGAACATCATTAAACCCACTGATTTCAAAGACCCAGACGCATATTATTACAGCAATTCAGTTGTTGAGGTGAGAGAAAATGAGGAGGACATTGCTGCACCACTAAATCTATGGCTGGGCACTGCTGAAACCAAACAAAAAGAATTCACGGTGGCTAGATATGGCTATTTTCTACTGTCTGTCTCTGGGTAATCAAAGAGAATCCATATGTTTGTTTGTTTGTTTCTCAGTTTCACTTGTGCAGGGTTCCTGTCCCCACCCCTTCGGCTTGTAGTTTGTCTTTGTCCTTGAATCTCAAGGGAGTCTCCAGTAAGGCAGCACGTAGGTGGTCTTGAATTTTCATCCCTACTTCCAACCCTGTGTCTTTTGATAGGAGTACTGAAAGCCTGTCCTTTTATTCTGATATTTGAGAGCTGTGCTGTTACTGCAGTATGAAATATTTATTTATCGCTAATATACAATCACATGATGAACATTATTTTCACTAGTCTACCCCCTTTACCAAGTCCCCCCAAAAATCCAGCTATAGTCGCTGCCCATCAGCATAGTTGGATGCTCTAAAGCCCTTCACCATAACCCCCACACTCACCCTATTACAGTCGCTGTCTATCAGCATGTAGTAATATGCTGTAGAATCACTAATTGTCTTCTATATGTTGTACAGACCACCAAATGACCCCCCACTCCACACATTATACATGGTAATCCTAATTACCCCTTTCTTTTCCCGCCCTTATTCCTATCTTCCCAACCACCCTGTCCAGTCCCTTTCCCTTTGGTAACTGTTAGTCCACTGTCAGGTTCTGTGAGTCTGCTGTCGTTTTTTTCCTTCAGTTTTTCTTTTTTGTTATACTCCACACATGAGTGAAATCATTTGGTACTTGACTTACTCCTCCTGGCCTATTTCACTGAGCATAATACCCTCTAGCTCCATCCATGTTTTTGCAAATGATAGGATTTGTTTACCTTTATATCTGCTTAGTGGACTTTTTAAACTGGATTTCATTATTCTTTTTTGTTTTTAATAACGCTATGTGCTTTCACCATTGCTCTCCTGGATATGAGCTATAGCTTTGTGTTAATCAATATGTTCCTATATCTATCTATCTGTCTATCTATCTATCTATCTATCTATCTATCTATCTATCTATCTATCTATCTATCTATTAATCAATCAATCAACTTTTTTTCTCCCCATCTGTCCTTGTGTACAGAACAGTTTACCACATAGCCCATGCCACTTCCCTACATTATGCTTCCAAAAATCTTGCAAGTTAACAAGGCCATAGGCAGAGCACTGGTTTCACCAGGACACTTGCAGGTCGAGTATGCCACGTGAAATTACAAAACCAGGAAATTGTGGTGCAGGGACTTGAAGCCTTGTCTCTGTCCTCTGCCTCTTTTATCTCCTTCTCACTTGCTGACTGTATTTAGCCACATTCATTGACTAAGGGCTCCCTGAAGTCCACAAGTATCCTTCCTCGGGGCCGGTTTTTAACAGAAAATAAACTTGGTGCTTTGCTCACCACCATGTTTGAGGGACATAGGCGTGATCACCGCTGATAGGATGGAACGACAAATGAAAAGGAACACCAGTTGCTAGACAGGAGCAGTTGGGAGCAAAGAGTGTGTTGTGGAGTGACGTGTTTATTTCAGTGTCCAAACTTCCCTCTTTATATAGTTATTACTTCTTTACATTCAAGAACTTCATAAAACCCACTGATTTCAAAGGTCCAGATGTATACTTTTATAGCAATTCAATTGTTGAGTTGAGAGAAAATGAGAAAGACGTTGCTGTACCACTAAATCTATGGCTGGGCAATGCTGAAACCAAACAAAAATAATTCACGTTGTCCAGATAGGGCTATTTTCTACTGACTGTCTCTGTGGACTCAAACAGAATCCATTCTAGGATTGTTTGTTTTTCAGTTTCACTGTTTTGGGTACCTGTTCACACCCCTTCGGCTTTTAGATTGTCTGTGTCCTTGGATCACAAGAGAGTCTCCTGTAAGGGAGCACGTAGGTGGTCTTGAGTTTTCATCCCTTCTTTTAACCCTGTGTCATTTGTTTGGAGCACTCAAAGCCTGTCCTTTTATTCTGATGATTCAGAGCTGTGCCCTTATTGCACTTACGAAATTGTTTTTGTTATCATTAATCTACAATCACGTGAAGAACATTATGTTTACTAGACTCCCCCCTTCACCAAGTCCCTCCCAAAAACCTCTTACAGTTGCTGTCAGTTAGCAGATTTGAATGCTGTAGACCCGTTCACGATGTACCCCCCACACACCCCTTTACAGTGGCTGTCCTTCAGCGTGTAGTAATATGCTGTAGAATATCTACTTGTCTTCTCTGTGTTGTATAGCACTCACCATGCGACCCCGCCCTCACGCATTATACATGCTTATCCTAATCTCCCTTTTCTTTCTCCCCACCCTTATCCCTCCCTTCCCAACCACCCTTCCGAGTCATTTTTCCTTTGGTAACTGTTACTCCACATTCGGGTTCTGTGAGTCTGCTGCTGTTTTTTTTTCAGTGTTTCTTTGTTGTTATACTCCACACATGAGTGAAATCATTTGGTACTTGTCTTTCTCCGCCTGGAATATTTCACTGAGCCTACTACCGTCTCACTTCATCCACGTCATTGCAAATGGTAGCATTTGTTTTCTTCTTATGGCTGCAAACTGCAGTTTTTAAACTGGACTTCATTCTTCCTTTTAGTTTGTAGTTTCGCTATGTGCTTTCACCATTGATCTCCTGGTTATGAGCAATAGCTTTGTGTTAATTGATATGTATCTGTATGTATCTTTCTATCTACCTATCTATCTATCTGTCTATCCTTCTATCTTTCTATTTATCTATCTATCTATCTTTCTATCTATCATCTATCTGTCTATCAATCTATCTTCCTATCTACCTATCATGTCTATCATCTGTCATTCTATCATCTGTCATCTATCTATCTATCTAAGAATCAATCATCTTTTTGTCTGCCTATCTACCCTTACGTACAGAACATTTAACAACATGGCCTACATCACTTCCCTACATTATGCTTCCAAAAATTTTTCAAGGTAACTATGCCGTAGTTAGATTACTGGCTTCTGTGAGACACTTGCAGGTCGAGTTAGCCACTTGTGCTTACAAAACCCGTAAATTGTGGTGCAGGGATGTGAACACGTATCTCTGGCCTCTGCCCTCTTTTACCTCCTTCTCGCTTGCTGACTGTAATTAGCCGCATTAATTGACTAAGTCCACACTGAAGACCACAAGTATCCTTCCTCTGGGCCTGTTGAATACAGAAAAGTATACTTGGTGCTTTGCTCAACACCAAGTTTGAGGGACATTGGCGTGATCATCGCTGATAGGAGGAAGGACAAATAAAAAGGAACACCTATTTCTAGACAGGAGTAGTTGGGAACAAAGAGTGTGTAGTGGAGTGATGTGTTTATTTGAATGTCCAAACTTCCCTCTTTAGGTGTCTATTACTCCTTTACCTTCGTGAACATCATAAAACGCACTGCTTTCAAAAGCCCAGATGAATATTATTACAGCAATTCATTTATTGAGGTGAGAAAAAATGAGAAGGACGTTGCTGTACCTCTATATCTATGGCTGGGCACTGCTGAAACCAAACAAAAAGAATTCACAGTGGCTAGATAGGGCTATTTTCTACTAACTGTCTCTAAGGACTCAGACAGAATCCATTTGTTTGTTTGTTTGTTTCTCAGTTTCACTTGTGTTGGGTACCTCTCCCAGCCCCTTCAGCTTGTAGTTTGTGTGTGTCCTTGGATCTCAAGTGAGTCTTTGTAAGGGAGCATGTAGATGGTCTTGAGGGAAAGATAGCTTTGTTTAGTATGATGCCTTCCTATCTACCTACCTACATATCTCTTTATCTATCTATGCAATCTATCTACCTGTCTATATATCTGTCATATATCTATCTATGGTCTTTCATCTATCTACTATCATCTGTGTATCTATCTCATTAATCTATAATCTATATGTATGTATATAAGTCCAATCTATGTATAAATCATCTGTCTGTTTATGTATCTGTTTTCTCACTTTTGTCAACGTTCTGTCACTAGGTGCACTTTGATTCCTCTGTTTTCTTCTCAGTCTCAATTCCTTGTGTTTGTTTATGTGAATTAGCTGGTGTTTGGGACTTGAGAGGTGTAGCCTTGTGTGGGAACTTCTCCTGCGTAGGTGGCACGAGTTTGCTGGGTGTGGATAGTGTGTTTGTTGGGCTGGGCTCTTTAACCTGTGAGGACCAGGGCCTTCTGGCTGCTCTGCCCCTGGGACGTTCCTGCTGTGGCGGCTGCATGAGCTGCGGGCATATCCGAGGCCCCAGGCAGGGAGCACACTGGCATGCCTGTGGGGCAGAGGCAGGGTCATGCCCAGTAGTAGGTATTTTTGCCTGTGCACTGATGTCACCTCGGCGGCCCTGCTTGGTTTCCCATCTCCAGAGAGCATGCGTGTAGTCACTGGTTAGGGAACTGCCTTTGGTGACACACGGGGCTCTTGTGGGCCATTGGCCTATGGGCTTGCTGAGGTGGCAGGCCAACTAGCTTGTGGGAGAACTGCTCCCCTCTGCTGTCAAGGTGATGTGGAGTTTCAGTGCATTTAGGCATTTAGATGTGAGTGAGGTCTATCTGTAATGGAAAAGCAGCACTGAGATCTATGTTTCCATTAGTATGAAAAGGGCAATGAGCATAAAGAGTTGGGTGATGGTGGCAGGAATTCTTGGAATATTTATGTCGCCACACTTATTAATTTTCTGTTAACGGAGGTGATTCTGAAGTAACTTTTTACTCACAGATGAAAGTGATGTATAAGGTTATCCCACGTCAGCCATGGTGAGATTAAGTGGTATAGTAGAATTAAAGCCTGTACACCTTGGCCTGATACATAGGAGACACACCGTTTTTGCTCTTTGCTGCTCTCCTGTCCTGGCTTATTACCTTAAGTAACTTGTTGGTTCAGAGTGGTCCCAGCATCATTTCCAGCAAGATCTTTCTAAAATTGCATAGAAACACTTGTCAAAGATATTCCCAGAGGCTAGTGGAAAACTGTACTCTTTCTGGTCATAGTTTGCAAGATGTTTGCCTTATCCTGCATTCCTTTGTTACTTTTGCATCTTCTGTGATTGTAGACCGATCGGGGCAATGGTGTACATACACACACACGCACGCACACACACACACGTACAGACACACACACATGGCTGAGAGTTAACGGAGACCCCACTTATCGGAAACTGCAGCCCACACATTTAAAAAGAAACGTGCATAAGTTTTGCTCCTATTGTTCCCTCCATACGGAGCAGACTTCAAAGTGCAGAGGTGGTTGGATACAGATACCTATGCAGACAGCTAAGCTCATATATGTATGGGTAGGCTCTCTCCATCCATCATCTAAGTGCGTCTCTGTATACCTACATGTCTGTGTTAGTCTACTCAAACTGATATCCAGAGTGTCATTGAGTGGGGGTTTCATCCATTGACACTGATTTCTCCCTATTCTGGAAGCAGAAGTCCAAGACCAAGGCAGGTTCAGTTCCCGGTGAGGTCCCTTCTTCTGCATACAGTTGCATCCCTGATCTGTCACAGGGTCGAGGGAGAATGCTCTGTCCTCAGTTCCTCTTAATAGCACTGATTGCATAATGGCAGCTCCACTCACACCCTCATGGTATCTTCCTAACCCAATTACCTCCAAAGGCCAGACCTCCCAATACCATGACAGTGGGGGTTAGGTCTTCAACCTTGTCTCAGTTCAAATATGAACTTTTGTGTGTGTATGTGTGTGTGTGTGTGTGTGTGTGTGTGTGTGGTGGCGGCAGGGGGTAATAGGAGCAGAAGATGGTGAGGTGAGGGCCCAAAATTCAGTTCATAACTCTGTATCTATCATGTATCTATCTAATCTAACATACCTATATCATCTATCCTATCTATTCTATCATCTGTCATTTATATATATCTTATCTATCTGTCATCTCTATCAATCTATTCATCTAATATATGAATATCTATCATCTAATGTATCTATTTCAAAAGTATCATCTATCACCTGTCAACTATATGTCATCTACCTGTCTTTATCTTTTTGTCTACCCATCCATCCTTATTTACAGAACAGTGTAAGATAAATTCTAGCTGAAATAAGCAGGTGCAGAGAGGCAACAAAGGGCCCGGTAGTTTATTTGAACGCAGATACCCAGGCGAGATTTCACCAGTCTATAGAAATGGAGGCTGGGGAATTCCCATTTAGGAAGACAGGCAGCGAGATTTTAAAGAAGGTAGGGGGAGGTAGAGCTTAGATTTACAGCAGCGCGAGGATTTGCTAACCCAATGCATATATTTCAGGTTGGGAGGCGGCAGCAGCCAAGAACTTAGGCACATCATCAGTGTCTGACGTGCTCGCTCCTCCCATCAGCGTCCCCAGCCTTAAAAACAGTTAACAACATGGCCATATATCATGGCTATCTATCTATCTCTCTCTCTCTCTCTCTCTCTCTCTCTCTCTCTATCTATCTATCACCTATCTGTTCAATCTATCTATACCTATTATCTCTCCTACCTAATCTATCATCTATCTATCTGTCCTATCTATCATCATCTTTTTGTCTAACCATGTATAATTATGTACAGAACAGTTCACAAGGTAGCTTATATGTCACTTCCCTACATAAGCTTCCAAAAGCCTGCAAGGTAACTAGGCGCTAGAGACAGATTGCACTAGGTTCATCGAGACATTTGCACATAGAGTCAACAGCGTGTGAGTAAAAAACTAGTAAATGGTGGTGCGCGGACTTCAAACCATACCTCTGTACCCAGTCCACTTTGCCCTCCTTACTGACAGTATTCTAGCCGCATTTGTTGACTGACTGCTCCCTGAAGACCACAAGCATCCTTCCTCTTGGCTTTTTCAGTAATATATCCCATTGTATGGAATGATTTTCCCTCAGATACCTTGTTCTGTTACCTCCTTCTATACTGTTCAAGTCCCACCTCTCTGGTAAGGCTTAACCGGTCCCCTGCTTATTTTGAAAGCCCTGCTTCTCTCTGCCTTTAATCTCAGTCCTCCATATGTTGCCTTATATCTTCATAGTGTTTGTTACCGGCTAAGCTACCAGAAATTTTACAGATATTCATTGTCTCTTTCTTCCCCTCCAACTAGAACATGGTCTTCGCAGGTTAGGAGTTCTGCGTTTATTAAGTCTGGTGGAGACCATGCAGACTCTAGGGTCAGAGAGAAGTGGTCACAGTTGTAACTCAACGTGGTTTGACATGTTAGCAGTTTAGGTTAGAGTCAGGCCAGGCAGTCATTAAAGAGGACCTTTTCTGATATAACTAAGCTACTTGATAAATTCTAAGTAAGCTTAAATTTCAATAATCACACAGCAGGCAGAAGCACTTCCTTCTGTCCTTCCTTCAGACTCGAGGACCTTTATGCCAAATCCGTTCTCTCATGGGGAAGTGGTAATGTGTGAGGATGATCAGCCAATGTCTAAAGTTACGCAAGGCACACATATACAGAAATAAACTTGTTTTAAAAAATATGATAAGAGTGGTTTCCTGTGTCACAGCAGGGATTCCCTAGCCCCCAGTGAGCTCAGAGCAGTGGGAGAAGAGAGGGAAGGGGCCACATAAGCCAACCCGGTCTCCTTCCTCTGGACTTGCCCTCCCATGGATTGTCATCCATTAATCACTCAGCACGCAGACCTCACGGTGAGCACGCACAGTCATAAAACGCGTCTACTTCCACATCCCAGTCACTGGGGCATGGAACACGTTGCATAGTTAAGTGTGGCTGAGAACATTATCACTCATGTATATGTGTTCTTCCTCCTTTGACGAGTCAAAGAGTAAACAGCAGAGTCATACTAGCAACAGCAGGATTTAGTGTGAATATAAAATATACACACATATTGTGGGAAAGATTTTGTTAAATGGATATGGACATAGGCATTATCTGGAGCCGGGTTAGACCTGTAGGAGCCGTTGGCAAGGGCTGTGGCGTGTCCACCGTGTCGGAGCCTGAGTTAGGGGTAGGGCCGAGGCCATCGGCTCTGCCTACCATGGCATTCTATGGGTCCAGGGCTGACCAGAGGACAACCGCCCGTGCTGTGGGTGTCTGAGGCGTGCAGGATGCTGGTAGTGTTTCTGCCAATGGCCTCGAGTGGGGCCCTGGGGGGCTAGCAAGTTCCTTTCCCGAGGTTGGTGGCATGCACATCGGGTCATCGTCCGACTTGCGTGTAGGTCCGAGGCCGTCGTCTATGCCTACCACGGCATCGTGTGTGTACAGGGTGGTCCAGAGAATGACTTCCAACATGGTTGGTGTCTGAGGTGTGCAGGAGGCTGGAAGTGCTGCTGCCCATGGCCTCGTGTGTGGCTGGGGGTTGACCTAAAAATGATGGCCATCGAAGGGTGTGTTGTGTCCATGTGCTCGTCTTGAGCATAATTGCCAGACCTCAGGCAGAAAGTGGTGCTGCCCACGGCCCCATGAAGGGCCGTTGGCGACTGGAAGGTGACGGCCATCGAGGGTGGTGCCGTGTCCATGGGCTCATCTTGAGCATCATTACCGGCCCTCACACCGAAGTTGGTGCTGACCACAGCCCCGTGCGGGGTTGGGTGCGACCAGAAGATGACGGCCGTCGAGGGTGGTGTCGTGTCCATGGGCTCGTCTAGAACGTCATTGCCGGCCTTTGTGCCAAAGGGGGAGCTGCCCAAAGCCTCGTTTGCGGACGGGGTCTAACGGAAGATGTCGGCAATCGAGGATGGTGTCGTGTCCATCGGCTCTTCTTGGGAATCAGCCTTCAGGCTGGCGACTATGCAGCCCATGGACTCTTCTGGGACCATGGGGTAGTTGTAGATGCCTTTCCCGAAGGCGATAGTGTGACCATTGGGTCGTCGTCCGCCTTGCGGATAGGGCCGAGGCCATCATCTCTGCCTCTCATGGCATCTTATGGAGCCAGGGGAGACCAGACGACAACCGCCCACGTGGGGGTCATCTGAGGTGCACAGGAGACCGGCGGTGGTGCTGCCCATAGCATCGTTCGGGGCAGGGTGGGTCCGGAAGATGATGGCCAGCGGTGGTGGCGTTGAGTCCATCATCTCGTCCCGAGCGTCAGTGCCAGCCATCGGGCCTTCGCTTGTGCTGCCCAAGGCCTTGTCTGTTGGCTGACACTGGATGGTGGTTTTGCAGAGGCAGGACACCACACGGCGGGCTGGTAGTGGTGCCCGTGTGCCCTGCGGAGGAGGAGCTCATCTGGGTGGTTTCTCTCCAGCCGTCTGCTGGGAGCCAAGTATGGTCCAGTGGCCCAGGGATGCTCCCCGTGGAAGTGGGAACTCTGCTGGAAAAAGTGGGAAAAGCCAGCCGCTAAAGGCACAGGATCCCGGAGGAACAGCCTGTGACCAGTGCAGTGAGCAGGTGCAGGGTGCTCCCTGTCAGGAGGGATATGGGGCAACGCCCGGGGACGGTAAGAAACGGCGGGCGAACAAGGATGGATCTGGGAAGGCAGCGAGAGGTGTGGGGCACGAACCTTAGGAAGGAGGAAACGGTCCACATGGAAAAATGGGTTGTGGTGTGCGCCAAGCGATCCGAGGAAAGGGTCTGAAGCTAGGGAGAGGGTCTCCTTTGCCACTAACTCCTTCTCAGGCCAAGCACGCACTGAGTTGCTCAGCTAGGGCGAGCCTGGTCCATATGTCAGCTACGGGAAGCATCACAAAGTGGCCTGGGCTGCTGTGACGTCACCCAGGAGACACTTAACCAAGCCCCTATTGCCTTAATCAAACCGGCACCGCCCAGAGGAGACCCTGGTCCAAGGCCATGGCCTGGCCCCGAGGGCAACCCCAGTAGAATCCCTAGCCCCCTGGAATGCCCGCTGAGGTGCCGTGCAGGTGTTTGGAACAATGAGCACACCATGCGGACCAACGAGGGCTGCCGTGCCCGGATCTGTCAGAGCTCAGCCTGTCTGGGTGCCGGCACTGCATGGGCTCGGCACCCAGAGTATGGCGGGAATCAAGTGCCTTGCTCCGCCCTCCCTCACACAATCCCTTAGCCCAGGGCTTGGTCAGGGCCCGGCGCCCAGCTTCTACGTGGCTGTCTGGGGCACGGCCCACCCTTTCCTGGGCCTTCCCAGCTTCTCTGGGACACCTGGAGCCAGGCATGCCTTTTCGGCCATGGACAGCCTGGCGGCTGACTTCTGAGGAGTGTGCATACCCCATGAATTGCCTTTCTAGCTAGCGGCAGGGTTTTCCTTTGCTTCTCACAGAAAGCATAGGTCGGGGACCACAGGGTCTCAGCATAGCTACATCCCACGTTCTGACTGGGCTTTGCCACCCAGATTTTCTCTCTGATCTAGTTTTGGGGGCCTGTGTCTCGTAGTTGAATAACACAACACAGTAAAATGGGAAACACTTTCCATTTTTAAAATGCTTCTCCTTTAGACTCTTGGTCTCGATGGCGTCGCTGTTCTTGCCCGTCAGCCAAGCTGGATGCTTGCGGGGCAACCTTGCCTCCTCTCAGCAGTCAACCTGTCCATTCCCAATCCTGACTGTTCATAATTTATGTTATAACCTGTGAAGCTCGTGTCCCGTGTCAGTAATCCTGCTTCTAGTTTCTCAGATCTTTGCTGGTGGACGTAGGCCCTGCTTGCTCACTGCTTCACTGTGGAAGCACTGACATTGTTACAGAATAAAATATTAAATTCTCCATCCCCAATTCACGGTCTGGCCTTCACTTTGTCTACATATCCTTCATTATGAGCCAAGCTCTCTGCTCCTTGAAAAGACCCTGTCTCGTGCCTTTTTCTCTCTGAATTATTTCCTCTGGGGTTTGCCAACTCTTGCATCTGGCTTTTAAGAATTTTCAACCCATCAGAAGAACATGGATCGCTGAAGACCCACCTCTATGTCACCTCCTCTTGGAGGCTTCTGTGCAATCTCAATTAGGGGTGCCTTCCTCTCCATTCTCCATACTTGGTGAGAACATCCCTTATCAAATATGAGTGTGTCAGCTCGTGCACATCACTCTTCGGGTCTTGGGATCTGTTGAACAGTGGTGACAGTGAATGACTGGACTCGGCTTCAAAGCTCAGCTGCCCGTCCAGTGGTACCTGGTGCCTCTCGCTCCTCTGAAAACCGTTCGTTATGTTCCAAACCGTGTGGAACATAAATGCGGGTGAGATGCCACCGACGACACCTCAGTCCCTGCTGTGTATGCCTCCGGGTGCTTAGGGAGAGGCCCAGCGAGCCGAGCCCCCGAACTTATCTTTAACGGTGATGAGCGCAGAGCGTTTTGGACAGGCCCCATCTGCTGCAGCTACTGCTGCTGCTGTGATGTCTCCTCTCTCTGGCCCAGTGTGGTAAGATACCAGAACTCTTCTTGATCTCTGCCTGTGCTTTCTCCGTAGTGGTGTAGTTTTGTTGTATGGGGGTGGCTCCTTTCGCATCTCTGTTGGAATTAAGTACGGGCTCAGAAATCCCTTGTGTCAATTTTCATTGTACTCTACCATCTTCTGTTTCTATGTCTTTGGTTTTCTCCTGCTGCTACTGCTTTTCCTCTGAGAGTACCTGTACCACAGGCCTGTTGTTGTCAGAAGAGTAAACTTGGTGCTTTACTCACCACCATGTTTGAGGGACATCGGCGTCACCACTGATAGGAGGAGGGACAGGTAGAAAGGAACACTGAGTTCTAGACAGGAGCAGTTGTGAGCAAAGTGTGTGTTGTGGAGTGACGTTTTCTTTTGAGCATCCAAACTTCCCTCGGTATCTGGTTATTGCTTCTTTACATTCGTAAAGATCATAAAATCCACTGATTTCAAAAGCCCAGATGCATATTATTACAGCAATTCAGTTGTTGAGGTGAGAAAAAATGAGAAGGGCCTAGCTATAGCACTGAATATATGACTGAGCACTGCCACAACTGAGCAGAAAGAATCCACGGTGGCGGGAAGGGCTATTTACTACTGACTGTCTCTCGGGGCACTCAAACAGAATCACTTTTATTTATTTATTTTTTGGTGTCAGTAATGTACAATTACGTGAGCAACTTTATGTTTACTAGGCTCCCCTTCCTACACCATCTCCCACATTGTCAAGTCCACTCCCCACTCCTCATTACAGGCGCTGTCCATCAATGTAGTAAGTTGCTTTTGAATCACTACCTGTCTTCTGAGTGTTATACTGCAATCCCCGTGGCCCCCCACGCCCTACATTGTGTGTGCAGATTGTAATGCCCCCTTTACACCCTTATCCCTCCTTTCCCACCCATCCTCCCAGGTCCCTTTCCCTTTGGTAACTGTTAGTCCATTCTTGGGTCTGTGAGTCTGCTGCTGTTTTGTTCCTTCCCGTTTTTCCTTTGTTCTCATACCTCACAGAGGAGTGAAATCCTTGGTACTTGTCTTTCTCCACCTGGCTTATTTCACTGAGAATAACACCCTCTAGCTCCTTCCGTGTTGTTGCAAATGGTGGTAGAACTTATTTTCTTCTTATGGCTGAATGATATTCCATAGTGTGTATGTACCACCTCTTCTTATCCATTCATCCCCTGATGGACACTTAGGTTGCTTCCATTTCTTTGCTATTGTAAAGAGTGCTGCGATCAACATAGGGGTGCATCTGTCTCTTTCAAACTGGGCTCCTGCACACTTAGGGTAAATTCCTAGGGAGGAATTCACGGGTCAAATAGTATTTCTGTTCTTCAGTTTTTTGGGGAACCTCCATACTGCTTTCCACAATGGTTGAGCTGACTGACATTACCACCAGCAATGTAGGAGGGCTCCCGTTTCTCCACACCTTTGCCGACATCTGTTGTTGTCTGTCTTTTGGGTGGTGGCCATCCTAACTGCTGTGAGTTGATACCCCACTGTGGATTAATGTGTATTTCTCTGATAGTTAGCGATGTGCAGCATCTTTTCATTTGCCTGTTGGCCACCTGAAATTGCTTCTGTGGAGAAGTGTCTGTTCAGATTCTCTGCCCATTTTGTAATTGGATTTATTTGCTATTTGTGTGTTGAGGTTCGTGAGCTCTTGATACATGTTTTGGATGGCAACGCCTTATCAAATGTCTCATCAGTGAATATATTCTCAAATAATGAAGGATGTCTTTTGGTTCTACTGATGGTGGTCAAACAGAATCTTACCAAACCCCCTTCCACTTCATTCAAAATCTGACTAATTATTCCTTTTTTCCTGAACACCAACCAGCCGAGAAAATTGGAATGAAGAGGAGAAGCTGTGATGCAGGAACATCTAGTGTAAAACTGAGAGGTGAGGTGGTGTGGAGACTGGTAGGTTGTATCTTGCCATTTGCTGCTTTCAAGGGTCATAGGGAAAAAAGATTGCCAAGGAGATGAAGCCCAGGGTGTTGACGTCTCCTAGTATCGGTGGAGCCACGTAGCCTCTAGCCATTGATGGGAAGGCTAGCATTCGGCACTGTTGTCTTTCCTGTGGTGTTAGATGAGCGGCGTCCCCCATATGCAGTTCAGTCAGAGCCCATGTGAGACTGTCCTGACACAGGCTGGGTGGACCCAAGAGCTGTGCCGTTCCTGCTGGGCTCTTGCAGCACCCCTCCCGCTACCGGGCCTTAGCAGCGCTCCCGGAGAAAGAGAGAGAGATAGAATTGTGCTCTAGAGATAGGGGCAGTTTTATTTTCTGTAGCTCCCTGAGCATGCTCCTGATGTTTATTTTGAGATCTCTTTCTCAGGAAGATTTATTTGAGTCCAGTTACCGGGTTCCTTTGAACGTTCATATTTGTAGGTGGCGCCCTCTAGCTCCGAGAAGCTTTACTCTCTGGAGATGCTCAGCCCTTGGGGGGATGGAAGTGGTCCCAGGGGAGCAGTGCCAGTGCCCAACCCCGCCGGGAGTAAAGAGGTCTTCCCTTCTTCCCGACCACAGTGCCCATCTCCACTGCCAGGGCCAGTATGAGGAACATGCAGGGAGATGCTGCCGAAGGTGGGGACGGCCGTTTTGCAGGCCGGTGCTGGTGGTGAGGCAGGCCGTGTACCAGTCAGATCACGGTAAGGGGCCTGGGAGCAGCGAGGCCAGCCAGGGTAATGAAGCGACCAGAGCTCCTGAAAAATTCCCCGCCTGACGGGCAGAGTGCACGTGGGCAGTTTGGCACACCTGTCCTTTCTCCTGCGTGGCAAGCCCTGTGGAAGCCTTGCCCCTTTAGCAGTTCTCTCACTGTTAGGAGTCTCTCAGACTGTCCGCCTTTTTTTTGTCCCACAGCGGCCAGATGTGGATCCCTGTGTTGTCCCACAAGTGGCTGGAACCTCAACGCTCTCGAAGTCTTCTGCCTCTCTTTGCTTTCCAACCCCACCAATATTCCTGTGCACACCACATGTATGGTAGGTTCGTGCTCAGAGAGCACATCTCCAGGGCTGTACAGCACACTTCTCCTTGAGGTGACAGGATGCTGCAGCAGCTTTCCTCCCTGCTGTTCTTCCACGATTTGATGTAGTTGTTCTATTTCCAAATAGTACGTATGTATGTGGTTTTGATTTTGGGAGGATGTTTCCGCATCCCCTCTCATGTGAGCCGGGGTCATTAATACCATCAGCACATCTTTTTTATGTTTTTCTTTTTCAGTTTCACTTGTCTAGTGTACCTGTTCCCAACCCCTCAACTTGTAGTTATGCTTCGTCCTTGGAAACCAAGTGAGTCCCTTGAAAGGGAGCACGTAGGTGGTCTTGAGTTTTCATCCCTTCTTTTAACCATGTGTCTTTTGATTTTTAGCACTCAGAGACTATCCGTTTATTCTGACAATTGAGAGCTGTGTCCTTATTGCACATGAAATATCTTTTTTGTCATCATTAATCTACAATCATGCGAAGAACATTATGATCACCAAGTACACCAAGTCCTTCCCCAAACCCTGTTATAGTCGCTATCCATCAGCGTTGGTTGCTGTACACCGATTCAACATGTCCCCCCCCATACACCACGTTACAGTCGCTGTCCATCAGCGTGTATTAAGATGCTGTAGAATCTCTAATTGACTTCTCTGTGTTGTACAGCCCTCGCCATGCACAACAGCCCCCATGCATTATACATGCTAATCCTAATGCCCCCTTTCTTTCTAACTGCCCTTATCCTTCCCTTCCAACCCACCCAGCCCAGTCATTTTCCCTTTGGTAACTGTTAGTACTCTCTCGGTTTCTGTGAGTCCACTGCTATTTTTTTCATTCAGTTTTTCTTTTTTGTAATACTCCACACATCAGTGAAATCATTTGGAACTTGTCTTTCTCTGCCTGGCCTATTTCACTGAGCATAATACCCTGTAGCTCCATCCACATTGTTGCAAATGGTAGGATTTGTTTTCTTCTTACGGCTGCTTACTGCACTTTTTAAACTGGATTTCTGTCTTCTCTTTGGTCTGTATTTTCGCTATGTGCTTTCACCATTTCTTTCCTGGTTATGAGCAATACCTTTATGTTAATCGATATGTACCTATATTTATCTATCTGTCTGTATGTCTATCTATCAATCAATCAGTCATCTTTTTGTCTGAACATCTGTCCTTGTATGCAGAACAGTTAACAACATAGACAATGTCCCGTCGCCACTTTATGCTTCCAAAAATCTTACAAGGTAACTAGGTTGTAAGGAGAGTCCTGGGTTCCCTGAGACACTTGCAGGTTGAGTCATAAGTGTACCTACAAAACCAGAAAATGGTTGTGCCGGGACTTGAACCCGTGTCTCTATCCTCTGTCCTCTTTCATCTCCTTCTAACTTGTTGTCTGTATTTCGCCACATTCATTGACTAAGTGCTCCCTGAAGACCACGAGTATCATTCCTCTGGGCCTGTTGTCAACAGAAAAGTAAACTTGTTGCTTTGCACACCACCATGTTTGAAGGACATCAGCGTGATAACCGCCGATAGGACGGAGGGTCAAATAAAAAGGAACACCAATTTCTAGACATGAGCAGTTGGGAGTTAAGAGTGTATTGTGGAGTGACGTGTTTATTTGAGTGTCCAAACATCCCTCTTTAGGTGGTTATTAGATCTTCACATTCGTGAACATCATAAAACCCACTGATTTCAAAGGCCCAGACCCATATTATTACAGCAATTCAGTTGTTGAGTTGAGAGAAAATGAGAAGGATATTGCTGCACCACTAAATCTATGTCTGGGCACTGCTGATACCAAACAAAAAGCATTCACAGTGGCCAGATATGGCTATTTTCTACTGACTGTCTCTGGGGGACACACACAGAATCCATTTGATTGATTGTTTTTCGGATTCACTTATGTTGGGTACCTCTCACCACCCCTACGGCTTGTAGTTTTTCTGTGTCCTTGGATCTCAAGTGAGTCTCCTCTAAGAGAGAACGTAGGTGTTCTTGAGTTTTCATCCCTTCTTTTATCCCTGTGTCTTTTGTTTGGAGCACTCAAAGCCTGTCCTTTTACACTAATGATTCAGAGCTGTGCCCTTATTGCACTTTAAAATTCTTTTTTTATCATTAATCTACAATCACTTGAAGAACACTATGTTTACTAGGATCCCCCCTTCATCAAGTCCTCCAGAAAAACCTCTTACAGAATGTGTCCATCAGCATAGTTGGATGCTGTAGACTACTTCAACATGAACCTCCCCACACACCCCGTTACAGTCGCTGTCCATCAGCGTGTAGTAAGATGTTGTAGAATCTCTACTTTTCTTCTGTGTTGTACAGCACTCCCCATGCCCAACCGTCCGCACGCATTATTCATGCTAATAATAATATCCCCTTTCTTTCTTCCTGCCCTTATCCCTCCCTTATCACCCACCCTGCCCAGTACATTTCCCTTTGGTATCTGTGAGTCCACTCTCGGGTTCTGTGATTCTGCTGCTGTTTATTTCCATCAGTTTTTCTATGTTGTTGTACTCTACACATGAGTAAAATCATTTGGTACTTGTCTTTCTCCTCCTGGCCTATTTCACTGAGCATACTACCGTCTAACTCCATCCACATCATTGTAAACGGTAGGATTTGTTTTCTTCTTATGGCTCCTTACTGCACACTTTAACTGGATTTCATTCTTCCTTTTTGTTTTGTACTATCACTATGTGTTTTCACCATTTATCTCCCAGTTATGAGCAATAGCTTTGTGTTAATCGATATGTATCTGTATCTATCTATCTATCTATCTATCTATCTATCTATCTATCTATCTATCTATCTATCTATCTATCTATCTGTCTGTAACCTATCTATCTATCTACCTACCTATCTATCTATCTTTCTGTCAATATATCTATCTATCTATCTATCTATCTATCTATCTATCTATCTATCTATCTATCTATCTATCTGCTTATCTTCCTGTCTATCTTTCATGACTATCATCTATCTATCTATCATCTGTCATCTATGTATCTATGAATCTATCATCTTTTCGTGTGCCCATCTATTCTTATGTACAGAACAGTTAACAACATCGCGTATGTCACTTACCTACATTATGCTTCCAAAAACAGTGCAAGATGAGTAGGCTGTATTGAGAGCACTGGGTTCACTGAGACAATTGCAGGTTGAGTCAGCATCGTGTCCTTACAAATCCAGTAAATACTGGTGCAGGGACTTGAACTCATATCTCTGTCATCTGTCCTCTTTTCCCTCCTTCTCGATTGCTGACTGTATTTAGCCACATTCATTGACTAAGGGCTACCTTAAGACCACAAGTTTCATTCCTCTGGGCCTCTTGTAGACAGTAAAGTATACTTGGTGCTTTGCTTACCACCATGTTTGAGGGACATCGGCGTGATCACCGCTGATAGGAGGAGGGTCAAATAAAAAGGAACACCTATGTCTAAACAGGAGCATTTGGGAGCAAAGAGAGTGTTGTGGAGTTACGTATTTGCTTGAGTGTCCAAACTTCACACTTTAGGGGGTTATTACTTCTTTACATTTGTGAACATCATAAAACACACTGATTTCCAAAGCCCAGACTCATATAATTCAGCAATTCTGTTGTTGAGGTGAGAAACAATGAGAAGTACGTTGCTAAACCACTAAATCAATGGCGGGGCACTGCTGAAAACAAACAAAAAGAATTCACGGTGGCTAGATACTGCTATTTTCTACTGGCTGTCTCTGGGGACTCAAACAGAATCCATTTGTTTGTTTGTTTGTTTCTCAGTTTCACTTGTGTAGGGTACCCGAATCCGCCCCTTCAGCTTGTAGTTTGTGTCCTTGGATCTCAAGTGAGTCTCCAGTAAGGGAGCACATAGGTGGTCTTGTGTTTTCATCCCTTATTCTAACCCTGTGTGTTTTGATTGGAGCACTCAAAGAATATCCGTTTATTCTGATGATTCAGAGCTGTTCCTTTATTGCACTTAAAAATTTTCTTTGTTATCATTAATCTACAATCACGTGAAGAACATTACGTTTACTAGGCTTCCCATTCAACATTCCGCATCTAAAACTAATTACAGTCGCTGCCCATCAGCGTGTAGTAAGATGGTGTAGAATCCCTACTGTCCTGTCTGTGTTGTACAGTCCTCCCCATGCTACTCCCACCACACACATTATACACACTAATACTAATGCCCCCTTTCTTTCTCCCCACCCTTATCCCTCCCTTCCCACCCAACCTGCCCAGTCCCTTTCCCTTTGGTAACTGTTAGCAAACTCGCGGGTTCTGTGAGTCTGCTGCTATTTTTTCTTCAGATTTTCTTGGTTGTTATACTCCACACATGAGTGAAATCATTTGGTTCTTTTCTTTCTCCACCTGGCCTATTTCACTGAGCATAATACCCTCTAGCTCCTTCCACGTTGTTGCAAATGGTAGGATTCGTTTTCTTCTTATGGCTGCTTACTGCACTTTTTAAACTGGATTTCTGTCTTCTCTTTTGTCTGTAGTTTCGCTATGTGATTTCACCATTGCTCTCCTTGTTATGAGCAATAGTTTTGTTTTAATCAATATGTACCTATATCTATCTATCTGTCTGTCTATCCATCTATCTATCTATCAGTCTATCAATTAGTCAGTCATCTTTTTGTTTGCCATCTGTCCTTTTGTACAGAACAGTTAACAAGATAGCCTGTGTCACTTCCTTATATTGTGCTTCCAAAAATCTTTCAAGGTAACTAGGCTGCAGGGAAAGCACTGGGTTCACCGAGACACATGCAGGTAGAGTCAGCCGCATATTCCTACAAAACCAGGAAATTTTGCTGCAGTGTCTTGAACCTGTGTCTCTCTCCTCTCCTCTTTTATCTACTTCTCACTTGCTGACTGTATTTAGTCACATTCATTGACTAAGGGATCCCTGAAGACCACAAGTATCCTTCCTCTGGGCCTGTTGCCGACAGAAAAGTAAACTTGGTGCTTTGCTCATAACCGTGTTTGAGGGACATCGGCGTGATCACCACTGATAGGATGGAACAACAAATGAAAAGGAACACCAATTTCTAGACAGGAGCAGTTGGGAGCAAAGAGTGTGTTGTGGGGTTACGTGTTTATTTGAGTGTCCAAACTTCTCTCTTTATCTGGAAATTGTTTCTTTACATTAATGAACATCATAAAACCCACTGATTTCAAAGGCCCAGACGCTTGTTTTTACACCAATTCAGTTGTTGAGGTGAGATAAAATAAGAAGGACGTTGCTGTACCACTAAATCTATGGCTGGGGAGTGCTGAAACAAAAGAAAAAGAATTCACGGTGGCTTGATAGGGCTATTTTCTATTGACTATCTCTGGAGACACAAACAGAAGCCATTTGTTTGATTGTTTTTCAGTTTCACTTGTGTTGGGTACCTGTTCCCACCACTTCGACTGTAGTTTGTCTGTGTCCTTGCATCTCAAGTTAGTCTCCTGTGAGGGATCACGTAGGTGGTTTTTAATATTCATCCCTACTTTTAACCCTGTGTCTTTTGTTTGGAGCACTCAAAGACTGTTTCTTTTTATTCTGATGATTCAGAGCTTTGAACTTATTGCACTTAAAAAATTTTTTTATTATCATTAATCTACAATCACGTGAAGAACATTATGTTTACTTGGCTCCCCCCTTCACCAACGCACCCTTAGAAACCTCTTACAGATCCTGTCAATCAGCGGAGTTGGATGCTCTAGACCCCTTCACCATGAACCACCCCACACACACCATTACAGTCACAGACCATTAGCGTGTAGTAAGATGCTGTAGAATCTTTACTTGTCTTCTCTGTGTTGTACAGCCCTTTCCAAGCCCACCCGACCCCAAGCTTTATACATGCTAATCCTAATTTCCCATTTCTTTCTCCACACCCTCATCTCTCCCTTCCCAACCACCCTGCCCAGTCCCTTTCCCTTTGGTAACTGTTAGTCCGCTTTTGGGTCCTGTGAGTATGCTGCTGTTTTTTTCCTTCAGAGTTTCTTTGTTGTTATACTCCACACAGGAGTAAAATCATTTGGTACTTGTCTTTTTCCACCTGGCCTATTTCACTGAGCATACTACCATCTTGCTCCATCCACATCATTGCAAATGGTAGGATTTGTTTTCCTCTTATGACTGCTTACGGCAGTTTTTAAACTGGACTTAATTCTGTCTGTTTGTTGTTTCGCTATGTGCTTTCACCATTGATCTCCTGTTTATGAGCAATAGCTGTATGTTAATCGATATGTATCTGAATCTCTCTATCTGTCTGTCTATCTATCAATCTCTCTATCTGTCCTTCTATCTTTCTTTCTATCTATCTATCTATCTATCTATCCATCTATCTACCTACCTACCTATCTATCCTTCTTTCTATCTATCTTTCTATCTATCTATCTTTCTGTCATCTATCTATCATCTATCATCTATCTATCTATTTATGAATCAATCATCTTTTTTTCTTCCCATCTATCCTTATGTACAGAACAGTTAACAACATCGCCTATGTCACTTTCCTACATTATGCTTCCAAAAATCCTGCAAGGTAACTAGGACGTAGGAAGAGCACTGGGTTCATTAAGACACTTGCAGGTCTAGTCAGCCTCGTGTGCTTACAAAACCTGTAAATGGTGGTGCAGGGATTGTCACCCATATCTCTGTCATGTACCCTCTTTTACCTGCTTCTGCTTCAAGACAGTACTCAGCCACATTCATTGAATAAGTGCTCCCTGAAGACCACATGTATCCTTCCTCTGTGCCTGTTGAAGACAGAAAAATATACTTGGTGCTTTGCTCTCCACCAAGTTTGAGGGACATCGGCGTGAGCTCCGCTGATAGGAGGAGCAACAATAAAAAGGAACACCTATTTCTAGACAGGAGCATTTGGGAGCAATGACAGTGTTGTGGAGTTACATGTTTGAGTGTCCAAACTTCCCTCTTTAGGTGGTTATTACTTCTTTACATTCAAGAACATCATAAAACCCACTGATTTGTAAAGCAAAGACGCATATTATTACAGCAATTCAGTTGTTGAGGTGAGAAAACATTAGAAGGATATTGCGGAACCACTAAATGTATGGCTGGGCACAGCTGAAACCAAACAAAAAGAATTCATGGTGGCCAGATAGGACTATTTTCTGCTGACTGTCTCTTGGGACTCAAACAGAATCCATTTGTTTGATTATTTGTTTTTCACTTTCACTCGTGTAGGGTACTTGTCCACACACCTTCGGCTTGTAGTTTATCTGTGTCCTTGAATCTCAAGTGAGTCTCCTGTAAGTAAGCACGTAGGTGTCTTGAGTTTTCATCCCTTCTTTTAACCCTGTGTCTTTTGTTTGCAGTACTCAGTGACTGACCTTTTATTCTGATGATTTAGAGCTGTGCACTTATTGCACTTAAAGTATTTTTTTATCATTAATCTACAATCACGTGAAGAACATTATGTTTACTATGCACCCCACTTCACCAAGTCTCCAAGAAAAACTTCTTCAGTCGCTGTCGATCAGCGTAGTTGGATGCTGTAGAGCCCTTCACCATGTCACCCCCACAGAACCTGTTGCAGTCGCTGTCCATCAGTGAGTAGTAAGATGCTATATGTTCTCTACTAGTCTTCTCTGTGTTGTACAGTACTCCCCATGCACACCCGATCACATGCATTATACTTGCTAATCCTAATGCCCCCATTCTTTCTCCCCACACTTATCCCTCCCTTCAGACCCACCCTGCACAGTCCTTTTCCCTTTGGTAACTTTTACTCAACTCTCGGGTTCTGTGAGTGTGCTGCTGTTTTTTTCCTTCAGTTTTACATTGTTGTTATACTCCACACATGAGTGAAATCAGTTGGTACGTGTCTTTCTCCGCCTGGCCTATATCTCTGAACGTACTACCGTCTAGCTCCATCCACATCATTGCAAATGGTAGTATTTGTTTTCTTCTTAGGCTGCTTACTGCACTTTTTAAACTGGATTTCATTCCTCCTTCTTGTTTGTAGTTTAGCTATGTTATTCAACATTCAACTCCTGGTTATGAACAATAGCTTTGTGTCAATCGATATGTATCTGTATCTATCTATCTAATGGTCTGTCTGTCTATGTATGTATGTATGTATCTATATATCTGTGTATCTATCTATCTATCTATCTATCTATCTATCTATCTATCTATCTATCTATCTATCTATCATCTATCTATGATGTCTATCATCTACCAATCTATGTACCTATCTATCTTTCTCTGTCGTTTGTCAATCTGTCTATCTCTGAATCAATCATTTTTTTGTCTGCGCATCTATCCTTATGAACAGAACAGTTAACAACATAGCCTAGGTCTCTTCCCTACATTATGCTTCCAGAAATCTTGCAAGGTAACTAAGCCATAAGGAGAGCTCTGTGTTCACCGATACACTTTCACGTAGAGTCAGACGCGTGTGCTTACAAAACCAGTAAATGGAGGTGAAAGGACTTGAACCCGTATCTCTGTCCTCTGTCCTCTTATACTTCCTGCTCACTTGGTGACTGTATTTAGCCACATTCAGTTAGTAAGTGATCCTGAAGACCACAAGTATCCTTCCTCTGGGCCTGTTCTCGACAGAAAAGTGTACTTGGTACTTTACACACCACCATGTTTGAGGGACATCAGCGTGATCACTGCTGATAGCTGGAGGGACAAATATAAAGGAACACCTATTTCTGGACAGGAGCAGTTGGAACAAATAGTGTGTTGTGGAGTGAAGTGTTTATTTGAGGGAAAAACTAGACACTTTAGGTGGTTATTACTTCTTTACATTCGTGAACATCATAAAAAGCAATGATTTTAAATGCCCAGATGCATATTATTACAGCAATTCATTTGTTGAGGTGAGAGGAAATGAGGAGGAATTTGCTGCACCAATAAATCTATGCCTGAGCACTGCTGAAACAAAACAAAAAGAATTCACGGTGGCTAGATAGGGCTATTTTCTACTGACTCTCTCTGGGGACTCAAACAGAATCCTTTTGTTTTTTGTTTCTCAGTTTCACTTGTATAGGGTACCTGTACCCGCCCCTTCAGATTGTAGTTTGTCTGTGTTCTTCAATCTCAAGTGAGTCTCCAGTAAGGGAGCACGTAGGTGGTCTTGAGTTTTCATCAGTTCTTCTATCCCTGTGTCTTTTGTTTGGAGGACTCAAAGAATGTACTTTTTTTCTGATATTTGAGAGCTGTGCTCTTACTGCACTTTGAAATTTTTTTGTTCTCATTAATATACAATAACATAAAGAACATTATGTTTTCCAGTCTACCCCCTTCACCACGTCCACCCAAATCCCAGTTGCAGTCGCTGTCTGTCAGCATTTACTAAGATGCTGTAGAATCACAACATGTCTTCTCTGTGTTGTTCAGCCCTACACATGAACCACCACCCTACACATTATACATGCTAATCCTAATGCCCCCATTCTTTTTCTCCGCCCTTATTACTCCCTTCCCACAAACCCTACCCTGTCCCTTTCTCTTTCGTAACTGTTAGTCCACTCCCGGGTTCTGTGAGTCTGCTGCTGTCTTTTCCTTCAGTTTTTCTTTGTTATCATACTTCACACATGAGTGAAATTATTTGGTACATGTATTTCTCCGACTGGCGTATTTGACTGAGCCTAATACCCTCTAGCTCCATCCACAATATTGCAAATTATAGAATTTGTTTTCTTCTTATGGCTGCTTACTGCACTTTTTAAACTGGATTTCATTCTTCTTTTTTGTTTGTAGATTCGCTATGTGCTTTCACCATTGCTCTAATGGTTATGAGCAGTAGCTTTGTTTTAATCGATATGTACCTATGTCTACCTATCTGTCTGTCTAACTATTTATCAATCAATCATCTTTTTCTCTGCCCATCTGTCCTTGTGTACAGAACAGTTAACCATATTTCCTATATCACTTTCCTACACTCTGCTTCCAAAAATCCTGCAAAGTATCTAGGCTGTAGAGAGAGCAATGGGTTCACCGAGAAACTTGCTGGTCGAGTCGGATGCATGTATGTACGAAACCAGGAAATGGTTGTGCCGGGACTTGAACCCGTGACTCTATCCTCTGACCACTTTCATCTCCTTCTAACTTGTTGTTTGTATTTAGCCTCATTCTTTGACTAACTCCTCCCTGAAGACCACAAGTACCATTCCTCTGGGCCTGTTGTTGACAGAAATGTAAACTTGTTGCTTTGCTCACCACCATGTATGAAGGACATCAGCATGATCAACGCCGATAGGACGGAGGGTCAAATAAAAAAGGAACACCGATTTCTAGACAGGATCAGTTGTGAGCTAATAGTGTATTGTGAAGTGACTTGTTTATTTGAGAGACAAAACTTCTCTCTTTAGGTAGTTATTAGATCTTCACATTCGTGAACATCATAAAAACCACTGATTTCAACTGCCCAGATGCTTATTATTACAGCAACTCAGTTGATGAGGTGAGAGAAAATGAGAAGAACGTTGCTGTACCACTAAATCTATGGCTGGGAACTCCTGAAACCAAACAAAAAGATTTCACGGTGGCCAGATAGGGCTATTTTCTGCTGACTGTCTCTGGGGGCTCAAACAGAATCCTTTTTTTGATTGTTTTTCACTATCACTCGTGTAGGGTACTTGTCCACACACCTTCGGCTTGTAGTTTATCTCTGTCCTTGGATCTCAAGTGAGTCTCCTGTAAGTAAGCACGTAGGTGTCTTGAGTTTTCATTCCTTCTTTTAACCCTGTGTCTTTTGTTTGCAGCACTCAGTGCCTGACCATTTATTCTGATGATTCAGAGCTGTGCACTTATTGCACTTAATGAATTTTTTTATCATTAATTTACAATCACGTGAAGAACATTATGTTTACTATGCACCCCCCTTCACCAAGTACCTAAGAAAAACCTCTTCAGTCGCTGTCCATCAGCGTACTTGGATGCTGTAGAGCCCTTCCGTGTTCACCCCACAGAACCGGTTGCAGTCGCTGTACATCAGTGAGTAGTAAGATGCTATATTATCTCTACTAGTCTTCTCTGTGTTGTACAGTACTCCCCATGCACACCCGAACCCATGCATTATACATGCTAATCAAAATGCCCCCATTCTTTCTCTCAAACTTATCCCTCCCTTCAGACCCACCCTGCCCAATCCTTTTCCCTTTGGTAACTTTTAGTCAACTCTCAGGTTCTGTGAGTGTGCTGCTGTTTTTTTCCTTCAGTTTTTCTTTGTTGTTATACTCCACACATAAGTGAAATCGCTTGGTATTTGTCTTTCTCCGCCTGGCATATTTCTCTGAACATACTAGTGTCTAGCTCCATTCACGTCATTTCAAACGGTAGTATTTGTTTTCTTCTTATGGCTGCAAACTGCAGTTTTTGTACTGGAATTCATTCATCTTTTTTTTTGTAGTTTCGCAATGTGCTTTCACCATTGATCTCCTGGTTATGAGTGATAGCTTTGTGTTAATCTATATTTATCTGTTTCTATCTTTCTATCTATCTATCTTCTATCTGTCTGTCTATCCATCTATCTCTCTATCTATCCATCCTTCTATCTTTCTTTCTATCTATCTGTCTATCTATCTGTCATTCTATTTATCCATCCTTCTAACATTCTATCTATCTAACTATCTTTCATCTATCTATCTATCTATCTATCTATCTATCTATCTATCTATCTATCTATCTATCTATCTATCTTTCTGTCTATCTGTCATTTCTATCATCTCTCTATCATCTGTCATCTATCTATCTATCTATGAATCAATCATCTTTTTGTCTGCCCATCTATCCTTATGTACAGAACAGTTAACAACATCGCCTTTGTCACTTCCCTACATTATGCTTCCAAAAATCTTTCAAGGTAACTAGGCTGTAGGAAGAGCACTCGGTTCACCGAGGCAATTGCAGGTCGAGTCAGCCACGTGTACCTACAAAACCAGTAAATGGTTGTGCAGGGAATTGAACCTGTGTCTGTACCCTCTATTATCTTCTTCTCACTGGCTGACTCTATTTAGGCACATTCATTGACTAAGTGCTCTGTGAACACCACAAGTATTGTTCCTCTGGGCCTGTTGTCCACAGAAAGAAAACTTGGTGCTTTGCTCACAACCATGTTTGAGGGACATTGGCATGATCACCTCTGATAGGAGGGAGGGACAAATAAAAAGGAACACCAATTTCTAGACATGTGGAGTTGGGAGCAAATTGTGTGTTGTGGAATGAAGTGTATATTTGAGTGTCTAAACTTCCCTCTTTATCTGGTTATTACTTCTTTACATTTGTGAACATCATAAAACCCACTGATTTCAAAGGCCCAGACGCATATTATTACAGCAATTCAGTTGTTGAGGTGAGAGAAAATGAGAAGGACATTGCTGCACCACTAAAACTATGGCTGGGCACTGCTGAAACCTAACAAAAATAATTCATGGTGGCCAGATAGGGCTATTTCCTACTGACTCTTTCTGGGGAATCCAACGGAATCCATTTGTTTGTTTGTTTTCAGTTTCACATGTGTAGTTAACCTATCCCCACCCCTTCGGCTTGTAGTTTGTCTGTGTCCTTGGATCTCAAGTGAGTCTCCTGTAAGGGAGCATATGGCTGGTCTTGAGTTTTCATCCCTTCTTTTAACTCTGTGTCTTTTGTTTTGATCACTCAAAGCCTGTACTTTTATTCTGATGATTCATAGCTGTGCCCTTATTGCACTTAAAAAAATTTTTTTTTGTTATCATTAATCTACAATCACATGAGAAACATTATTTTTACGAGGCTCCTCCTTCACCAATTCCCCACAAAAATCCTTTACACATGCAGTCCTTCCGCATAGTTGAATGCTGTAGACCCCTTCAATATGTCCCCCGACACACACCCCGTTACTGTCGCTGTCCATCAGCGTGTAGTAAGATGCTGTAGAAATAATACTTCTCTTTTCTGTTGTACAGCCCTCCCTATGCTCCCCCCACCCCACACATTATAAATGCTAATCCTAATTCCGCCTTTCTTTCTACCCACCCTTTTCCCTACCATCCCACCCTCCCTACCCCGTCCCTTTCCCTTTGGTAACTGTTAGTCGACTGTCAGGTTCTGTTAGTCTGCTGCTGTTATTTTCCTTCAGTTTTTTTTTGTTTTTAAACCCCACATATGAGTGAAATCATTTGGTACTTGTCTTTCTCCACATGTCCTATTTCACTGAGCATAATATGCTCTAGTCCATCCACGTTATTGAAAATGATAGAATTTGTTTTCTTTAATATCTGCTTAGTGCACTTCTTAAACTTGATTTCATTCTTCTTTTTTGTTTGTAGTTTCGGTATGTGCTTTCACCATTGCTTTCCTGGTTATGAGCAATAGCTTTGTGTTAATCGATATGTACCTATAACTGTCTGTCTATCTATATACCTATCTATCTATCAATCAATCATCTTTTTCTCTCCCCATCTGTCCTTGTGTACAGAACAGTTAACCACATAGCCTATGTCACATCCCTACATTATGCTTCGAATAATCTTGCAAGGTAACTAGGCTGTATTGAGAGCACTGGGTTCGCCAAGGCACTTGCAGGTAAAGTCATCCTTGTGAACCCACAAAACCAGGAAATTGTGGCACAGGGACTTGAACCCGTGTCTCTATCCTCTGTCCTCCTTTATCTCCTTCTCACTTGCTGACTGTATTTAGCCACATTCATTGACAAAGGGCTCCCTGAAGACCACAAGTATCCTTCCTCTGGGCCTGTTTTCAACAGAAAAGTAACCTTGGTGCTTTGCTCACCACCATGTTTGAGGGACATCGGCATGATCACCGCTGATAGGATGGAAAGACAAATGAAAAGGAACACCAATTTCTAGACAGGAGCAGTTGGGAGCAAAGAGTGTGTTGTGTAGTGACGTGTTTATTTGAGTGTCCAAACTTCCCTCTTTATATAGTTATTACTTCTTTACATTCATGAACTTCATAAAACCCACTGATATCAAAGGCCCAGTCGCATATTATTACAGCAATTCAGTTGTTGAGGTGATAGAAAATGAGAAGGACGTTGCTGCACCACTAAAACTATGGCTGGGCACAGCTGAAACCTAACAAAAATAATTCACGATGGCCAGATAGGGCTATTTCCTACTGACTGTTACTGGGGAATCCAACGGAATCCATTTGTTTGTTTGTTTTCAGTTTCACATGTGTAGTTAACCTATCCCCACCCCTTCGGCTTGTAGTTTGTCTGTGTGCTTGGATCTCAAGTGAGTCTCCTGTAAGGGAGCACATAGCTTGTCTTGAGTTTTCATCCCTTCTTTTAACCCTGTGTCTTTTGTTTTGATCACACAAAGCCTGTACTTTTATTCTGATGATTCATAGCTGTGCCCTTATTGCATTAAAATAAATTTTTTTTGTTATCATTAATCTACAATCACGTGAGAAAAATCATTTTTACGAGGCTCCTCCTTCACCAATTCCCCACCAAAATCCTTTACACATGCAGTCCTTCTGCATAGTTGTATGCTGTAGACCCCTTCAATATGTCCCCGACACACACCCTGTTACAGTCGCTGTCCATCAGTGTGTAGTAAGATGCTGTAGAATGCCTACTTGTCTTCTCTGTGTTGTACAGCCCTCCCCATGCCCCCGCGACCACATGCATTATACATGCTAATCCTAATTTCCCCTTTCTTTCTCCCCGCCCTTATCCCTCCCTATTCCACCCTCCCTGCCCAGTCCCTTTACCTTTGGTAACTGTTTGTCCACTCTCGGGTTCTTTGATTCTGTTGCTGTTTTTTTCCTTCAGTTTTTCTTTTTGTTATACTCCACAAATGAGTGAAATCATTTGGTACTTGTCTTTCTCTGCCTGGCCTATTTCACTGAGCATACTACCATCTCGCTCCATCCATGTCATTGCAAATGGTAGCATTTGTTTACTTCTTACAGCTTCAAACTGCAGTTTTTGAACAGGACTTGGTTCTTCTTTTTTTTTGTAGTTTCGATATGTGCTTTCACCATTGATCTCCTGGTTATGAGAAATAGCTTTGTGTTAATCGATGTGTATCTGTATCTATCAATCTATCAATCTATCTATCTATCTATCTATCTATCTATCTATCTATCTATCTATCTATCTATCTATCCATTCTTCTATCTTTCTTTCTATCTTCCTATCTGTGTATCTCTGTCTTTCTATCTATTTATCCATCCTTCTAAATTTCTTTCTATCATCTATCTATCTATCTATCTATCTATCTATCTATCTATCTATCTATCTATCTTTCTATCTATCTATCTATCATTTCTATCATCTGTCTATCTTCTGTCATCTATCTATCTGTCTACGAATCAATCATCTTTTTGCCTGCCCATCTATCCTTATGTACCGAACAGTTAACAATATCGCCTTTATCACTTCCCTACAGTATGCTTCCAAAAATCTTTCCAGTTAACTAGGCTGTAGGAAGAGCACTCGGTTCACCTAGACACTTGCAGGTCGAGTCAGCCACGTGTACCTACAAAACCAGAAAATGGTTGTGCTGGGACTTGAAACTTTGTCTGTATTCTCTATTATCTTCTTCTCACTGGCTGACACTATTTAGCCACATTCATTGACTAAGTGCTCCGTTAACACCACAAGTATTGTTCCTCTGGGCCTGTTGTCCACAGAAAGAAAACTTGGTGCTTTGCTCACAACCATGTTTGAGGGACATCGGCGTGATCACCTCTGATAGGAGGGAGGGACAAATAAAAAGGAACACCTATTTCTGGACAGGAGCAGTTGGGAACAAAGAGTGTGTTGTGGAGTGAAGTGTCTATTTGAGTGTCCAAACTTCCCTCTTTAGGTGTATATTACTTCTTTACATTCGTGAACATCATAAAAAGCAATGATTTTAAAAGCCCAGACGCATATTATTACAGAAATTCATTTGTTGAGGTGAGAGGAAATGAGAAGGAAGTTGCTGCACCACTAAATCTATGCCTGAGCACTGCTGAAACCAAGCAAAAAGAATTCACGGTGGCTAGATACGGCTATTTTCTACTGAATCTCTCTGGGGACTCAAACAGAATCCATTTGTTTGTTTGTTATTCAGTTTCACATGTATAGGGTACCTGTCCACGCCCCTTCAGCTTGTAGTTTGTCTGTGTCCTTGGATCTCAAGTGAGTCTCCAGTAAGGGAGCACGTAGGTGGTCTTGAGTTTTCATCAGTTCTTCTAACCCTGTGTCTTTTGATTGGAGCACTCAAAGCCTGTACTTTTATTCTGATATTTGAGAGCTGTGCTCTTACTGCACTTTGAAATTCTTTTTGTTTCTTTAATGTACAATCACATGCAGAACATTATGTTTTCCAGTCTACCCCCTTCACCAAGTCCCCCCCAAATCCCAGTTACAGTCGCTGTCAGTCAGCATGTACTAAGATACTGTAGAATCACTACATGTCTTCTCTGTGTTGTACAGCCCTACCCATGACACCCCATCCTACACATTATACGTGCTAATCCTAATGCCCCATCCTTTTTCCCGCCCTTATTACTACCTTCCCTCAAACCCTACCCAGTCCCTTTCTCTTTGGTAACTGTGTTCCGATCTCGGATTCTGTGAGTCTGCTGCTCTCTTTTCCTTCAGTTTTTCTTTGTTATCGTACTCCACACATGAGTGAAATCATTTGGTACATGTATTTCTCCACCCGGCCTATTTGACTGAGCATAATACACTCTAGCTCCATCCACGTTATTGCAAATGTAGGATTTGTTTTCTTTTTATGGCTCCTTACTGCACTTTTAAAACTGGAATTCATTCTTCTTTTTTGTTTGTAGTTTCGCTAGGTGCTTTCACCATTGCTCTCCTGGTTATGAGCAGTAGCTTTGCGTGAATCGATATGTACCTATATCTATCTATCTGTCTGTCTATTTTTATCAATCAATCAGTCAAACATCTTTTTGTCTGTCCATCTGTCCTTGTGTACAGAACAGTTAACCATATAACCTATATCACTTTCCAACACTATGCTTTCAAAAATCCTGCAAAGTATCAAGGCTGTAGAGAGAGCAATGGGTTCACCGAGACACTAGCAGGTCGTGTCGGCTACGTGTACCTACAAAACCAAGAAATGGTTGTGCTGGGACTTGAACCCGTGTCTCTGTCCTCTGTCCTCTTTCATCTCCTTCTAACTTGCTGTCTGTATTTAGCCACATTCATTGACTAAGTGTTCCCTGAAGACCACAAGTATCATTCCTCTGGGCCAGTGGTCGACAGAAAAGTAAACTTGTAGCTTTGCTCACCACCATGTTTGAAGGACATCAGCGTGATCACCGCCGATAGGATGGAGGGTCAAAAAAAAAGGAACACCAATTTCTAGACAGGAGCAGTTGTGAGCTAAGAGTGTATTGTGGAGTGACATGTTTATTTGAGTGTCCAAACTTCCGTCTTTAGGTGGTTATTACATCTTCACATTCGTGAACATCATAAAACCCACTGATTTCAAAGGCCCAGATGCTTATTATTACAGCAACTCAGTTGTTCAGGTGAGAGAAAATGAGAATTATGTTGCTTCACCACTAAATCTATGGCTGGGAATAGCTGAAACCAAACAAAAACAATTCACGGTGGCCAGATATGGCTATTTTCTGCTGACTGTCTCTGGGGACTCAGACAGAATCCATTTGTTTGATTATTTGTTTTTCACTTTCACTAGTGTAGGGTACTTGTCCACACACCTTCGGCTTGTAGTTTGTCTGTGTCCTTGGATCTCAAGTGAGTCTCCTGTAAGTAAGCATGTAGGTGTCTTGAGTTTTCATCCCTTCTTTTAACCCTGTGTCTTTTGTTTGCAGCACTCAGTGCTTGAACTTTTATTCTGATGATTCAGAGCTGTGCACTTATTGCACTTAAAGAATTTTTTTATCATTAATCTACAATCACGTGAAGAACATTATGTTTACTATGCTCCCCCTTCACCAATTCCCACCCAAAAACCTCTTCAGTCGCTGTTAATCAGCGTAGTTGGATGCTGAAGACCCCTTCACCATGTCCCCAAACACAGACCCCATTACAGTCGCTGTCCATCAGTGAGTAGTAAGATGCTATACGTTCTCTACTAGACTTCTCTGTGTTGTACAGTACTCCCCATGCACACTCGACACCACGCATTATACATGCTAATCCTAATGCCCCCATTCTTTCTCCCCACACTTATCCCTCCCTTCAGACCCACCCTGCCCAGTCCTTTTCCCTTTGTAACTTTCAGTCTACTCTCGGGTTCTGTGAGTCTGCTGCTGTTTTTTTCCTTCAGTTTTCCTTTGTTGTTATACTCCACACATGAGTGAAATCACTTGGTACTTGTCTTTCTCCGCCTTTCATATTTCTGTTAACATAATACCGTTTAGCTACATCCACGTTATTGAAAATGGTAGTATTTGTTTTCTTCTTAAGGCTGCTTACTGCACTTTTTAAACTGGATTTAATTCTTCCTTTTTGTTTGTAGTTTAGCTATGTTATTCACCATTCAACTCTTGGTTATGAACAAGAGCTTCGTATCAATCGATATGTATCTGTATCTATCTATCTAACGTTCTGTCTGTCTATGTATCTATGTATGTATGTATCTATGATTCTATCTATCTATCTGTCTATCTATCCATCATCTATATGTGATGTCTATCATCTATCAATGTACCTATCTATTTTTCATCTGTCGTCTGTCTACCTATCTATCTATAAATCATCTTTTTGTCTGCCCATCTTTCCTTATGTACAGAACAGTTAACAACATAGCCTATGTCTCTTCCCTACATTATGCTTCCAGAAATCTTGCAAGGTAACTAAGCCATAAGGAGAACACTGTGTTCACCAATACACTTTCAGGTAGAGTCAGCTGTGTGTGCTTACAAAACCAGTAAATGGAGGTGAAAAGACTTGAACCCGTATCTCTGTCCTCTGTCCTCTTATACTTCCTGCTCGCTTGGTGACCTTATTTAGACACATTCAGTGAGTAAGTGATCCCTGAGGACCACAAGTATCCTTCGTCTGGGCCTGTTGTCGACAGAAAAGTGTACTTGGATCTTTGCAAACCACCATGATTGAGGGACATCGGCGTGATCACTGTTGATAAGTGGAGGGACAAATATAAAGGAACACCTCTTTCTGGACAGGAGAAGTTGGGAAAAAGAGTGTGTTGTGCATTGAAGTGTTTATTTGATGGTACATACTTCCCTCTGTAGGTGCTTATTACTTCTTTACATTCGTGAACATCAGAAAAAGCGATGATTTTAAAAGCCCAGACGCATATTATCACAGAAATTCATTTGTTGAGGTGAGAGGAAATGAGAAGGAAGTTGCTGCACCAGTAAATCTATGCCTGAGCACTTCTGAAACCAAACAAAAAGAATTCACAGTGGCTAGATAGTTCTATTTTCTACTGACTGTCTCTGGGGACTCAAACAGAATCCATTTGTTTATTTGTTATTCAGTTTCACTTGTATAGGGTACCTGTCCCCGCCCCTTCAACTTGTAGATTGTCTGTGTTCTTGGATCTCAAGTGAGTCTCCAGTAAGGGAGCATGTAGGTGGTCTTGAGTTTTCATCAGTTATTCTAACCCTGTGTCTTTTGATTGGAGCACTCAAAGCCTGTACTCTTATTCTGATATTTGAGAGCTGTGCTCTTACTGCACATTGAAATTCTTTTTGTTTCATTAATGTACAATCCCATGCAGAACATTATGTTTTCTAGTCTACCCCTTTCACCAAGTCCCTACCAAATCCCAGTTACAGCCGCTGTCCGTCAGTATGTACTAAGATACTGTAGAATCACTACATGTCTTCTCTGTGTTGTACAGCCCTACCCATGAGACCCACCCTATCCATTATGCATGCTAATCCTAATGCCCCCGATCTTTTTCCTCGCCCTTATTACTCCTTTCCCACAAACCCTACCCAGTCCCTTTCTCTTTGGTAACTGTGTTCCGATCTCGGGTTCTGTGAGTCTGCTGCTGTCTTTTCCTTCAGTTTTTCTTTGTTATCGTACTCCACACATGAGTGAAACCATTTGGTAAATGTATTTCTCCGCCTGGCCTATTTGAATGAGCATAATACCTTCTAGCACCATCCATGTTATTGCAAATGATAGGATTTGTTTTTTCTTATGGCTGCTTACTGCATTTTTTAAACTGGATTACTTTCTTCTTTTTTTGTTTGTAGTTTCTCTGTGTGCTTCCAACATTGCTCTAATGGTTATGAGCACTAGCTTTGTGTTAATCGATATGTACCTATATCTATCTATCTGTCTATTTATTTATCAATGAATTAATCATCTTTTTTTCTGCCCATCTGTCCTTGTGTACAGAACAGTTAACCATATATCCTCTATCACTTTCCTACACTATGCTTCCAAAAATCCTGCAAAGCATCTAGGCTGTAGAGAGAGCAATGGGTTCACCGAGACACTTGCAGGTCGAGTCGGCCGCGTGTACCTACAAAACCAGGAAATGGTTGTGCTGGGACTTGAACCGTGTCTCTATCCTCTGTCCTCTTTCATCTCCTTCTAACTTGCTGTCTGTATTTAGCCACATTCATTGACTAAGTGCTCCCTGAAGACCACAAGTATCATTCCTCTGGGCCTGTTGTCGACAGAAAAGTAAACTTGTTGCTTTGCTCACCAACATGTTTGAGGGACATCAGCGTGATCACCGCTGATAGGACGGAGGGTCAAATAAACAGGAACACCAATTTTTGGACAGGAGCAGTTCGGAGCTAAGAGTGCATTGTGGAGTGACGTGTTTATTTGAGTTTCCAAACTTCCCTCTTTAGGTGGTTATTAGATCTTCACATTAGTGAACATCATAAAACCTACTGATTTCTTAGGCCCAGATGCTTATTATTACAGCAAATCAGTTGTTGAGGTGAGAGAAAATGAGAAGTATGTTGCTGCACCACTAAATCTATGGCTGGGAACTGCTGAAACCAAACAAAAAGAATTCACCCTGGCAAGATAGGGCTATTTTCTGCTGACTGTCTCTGGGTACTCAAACAGATTCCATTTGATTGATTATTTGTTTTTCAGTTTCAGTCGTGTATAGTACTTGTCCAAACACCTTCGGCTTGTAGTTGTCTATGTCCTTGGATCTCAAGTGAGTCTTCAATATGTAAGCACGTAGGGGTCTTGAGTTTTCTTCCCTTCTTTCAACCCTGTGTCTTTTGTTTGCAGCACTGACTGCCTGACCTTTCTTTCTGACGATTCAGAGCTGTGCACTTATTGCACTTAAAGAATTTTTTTTATCATTAATCTACAATCACGTGAAGAACATTATGTTTACTTTGCTTGCCCCTTCACCAAGTCCCGCCGAGAAACCTATTCAGTCGCTGTCGATCAGCGTAGTTGGATGCTGTAGACAACTTCACCATGCACCCCCCCACAGACCCCATTACAGTCGCTGTCCATCAGTGAGTAGTAAGATGCTATATGATCTCTACTAGTCTTCTCTGTGTTGTACAGTACTCCCCATGCACACCCAACCCCACGCATTATACATGCTAATCCTAATGCCCCCATTCTTTCTCCACACACTATCCATCCCTTCAGACCCACCCTGCCCAGTCCTTTTCCCTTTCTTAACTTTTAGTCAACTCTCGGGTTATGTGAGTCTGCTGCTGTTTTTTTACTTCAGTTTCTCTTTGTTGTTATACTCCACACATGAGTGAAATCAATTGGTACTTGTCTTTCTCCGCCTGGCCTATTTCTCTGAACATACTACCGTCTAGCTCCATCCACGTCATTGCAAACAGTAGTATTTGTTTTCTCCTTAAGGCTGCTTACTGCACTCTTTAAACTGGATTTCATTCTTCCTTTTTGTTCGTAGTTTAGCTATGTTATTCAAAATTCAACTCCTGCTAATGAAAGATATCTTTGTGTCAATCGATATGTATCTGTATCTATCTATCTAACGCTCTGTCTGTCCATCTATGTATCTATGTATGTATGTATCTATGTATATGTCTATCTTCCTATCATCTATCTATGATGTCTATCATCTGTCAATCTATGTACCTGTCTATCTTTCATCTGTCGTCTGTCTAAATATCTATCTATGAATCAATCATCTTTTTGTCTGCACAACAATCCTTCCGTACAGAACAGTTAACAACATAGCCTATGTCTCTTCCCTACATCATGCTTCCAGAAATCTTGCAAGGTAACTAAGCCATAAGGAGAGCACTGTGTTCACCGATACAATTTGAGGTAGAGTCAGCCACGTGTGCTTACAAAACCAGTAAATGGAGGTGAAAAGACTTGAACCCGTATCCCTCTCCTCTGTCCTCTTATACTTCCTGCTCGCTTGGTGACTTTATTTAGCCACATTCAGTGAGAAAGTGATCCCTGAAGACCACAAGTATCCTTCCTCTGGGCCTGTTGTCGAAAGAAAAGTGTACTTGGTTCTTTGCACACCGCCATGTTTGAGGGACATTGGTGTGATCACTGCTGATAGGTGGAGGGACAAATATAAAGGAACACCTATTTCTGGACAGGAGCAGTTGGGAACAAAGAGTGTGTTGTGGAGTGAAGTGTTTATTTGAGGGTCCAATCTTCCCTCTTTATGTGGTTATTACTTCATTACATTCCTGAACATCATAAAAAGCAATGATTTTAAAAGCCCAGACGCATATTATTACAGCAATTCATTTGTTGAGGTGAGAGGAAATGAGAAGGAAGTTGCTGCACCACTAAATCTATGCCTGAGCACTGCTGATACCAAACAAAAAGTATTCACGGTGGCTAGATAGGGCTATTTTTTACTGAATCTCTGGGGACTCAAACAGAATCCGTTTCTTTGTTTGTTTCTCAGTTTCACATGTATAGGGCACCTGTCCCCACCCCTTCAGCTTGTAGTTTGTCTGTTTCCTTGGATCTCAAGTGTGTCTCCAGTAAGGGAGCACGTAGGTGGTCTTGAGTTTTCAATAGTACTTCTAAACCTGTGTCTTTTGATTGGAGCACACAAAGCCTGTACTTTCATTCTGATATTTGATAGCTGTGCTCTTACTGCACTTTGAAATTTTTTTGTTCTCATTAATAGAAAATCACATGCAGAACATTATGTTTTCCAGTCTACCCCCTTCACCATGTCTCCCCCAAATCCCAGTTACAGTCGCTGTCAATCAGCATGTAATTAGGTGCTGTAGAATCACTACATGTCTTCTCTATGTTGTACAGCACTACCCATGACACCCCACCCTACACATTATACATGCTTATCCTAATGCCCCCATTCTTTTACAACGCCCTTATTACTCCCTTCCCACAAACCCTACCCAGTCCCTTTCTCTTTGGTAACTGTTAGTCCACTCTCGGGTTCTGTGAGTCTGCTGCTGTCTTTTCCTTCAGTTTTTCTTTCTTATCATACTCCACACATGAGTAAAATCATTTGGTATATGTATTTCTCCGCCTGGCCTATTTGGCTGAGCATAATACCCTCTAGCTCCATTCACGTTATTGCAAATGATTGTATTTGTTTTCTTCTTATGGCAGCTTTCTGCACTTTTTAGACTGGAGTTCATTCTTATTTTTGTTTGTAGTATCGCTATGTGCTTTCACCATTGCTCTCCTGGTTATGAGCAGTAACTTTGTGTTAATCTTTATGTACCTATATCTATCTATCTGTCTGTCTATCTATTTATCAATCAATCAATCTATCAGCTTTTTGTCTGCCCATCTGTCCTTGTGTACAGAACAGTTAAACACACAGCCTATGTCACACTCCTACATTATGCTTCCAAAAATCCTGCAATGAAACTAATATTTAGGGAGAGCACTGGGTTCACCGAGACACTTGCAGATCGAGTCGGCCGCGTGTACCTACAAAAGGAGGAAATGGTTGTGCAGGGACTTGAAACCGTGTCTCTACCCACTGTCCTCTTTCATCTCCTTCTCACTTGCTGTCTGTATTTAGCCACATTCATTGACTAAGTGCTCCCTGAAGACTACAAGTATCCTTACTCTGGGTCTGTTGTCGACAGAAATGTTAAATTGTTGCTTTCCTCACCACCATGTTTGAAGGTCATTGGCGTGATCAATGCTGATAGGACAGAGGGTCAAATAAAAAGGAACACCAATTTCTAGACAGGAGCAGTTGGGAGCTAAGAGTGTATTGTGGAGTGAAATGTTTATTTGAGTGTCCAAACTTCCCTCTTTAGGTGGTTATTACTTCACATTCGTGAAGATCATAAAACCCACCGATTTCAAAGGCAAAGATGCTTATTATTACAGCAACTCAGTTGCTGAAGTGAGAGAAAATATGAAGGACGTGGCTGCACCACTAAATCTATGGCTGGGCCCTGCTGAAAACAAACAAAAAGAATTCACTGTGCCCAGATAGGGCTATTTTGTACTGACTGTGTCTGGGGGCTCAAACACAATCCATTTATTGGATTGGTTGTTTTTCAGTTTCACTCGTGTAGGGTACTTGTCCCCACACCTTCAGCTTGTAGTTTGTCTGTGTCCTTGGATCTCAAGTGAGTCTCCTGTAAGGAAGCACGTAGGTTTTTTGAGTTTTCATCCGTTCTTTTAACCCTGTGTCTTTAGTTTGCAGCACTCAGAGCCTGACCTTTTATTCTGATGATTCAGTGCTGTGCCCTTATTGCACTTAAAAAATTTTTTTTGTTATCATTAGTCTACAATTACGTGAAGAACCTTATGTTTACTATGCTCCCCCTTCAACAAGTCCCCCCGAAAATCCTCTTCAGTCGCTGTCCATCAGTGAGTAGTAAGATGCTATATAATCTCTAATAGTCTTCTCTGTGTTGTACAGCACTCCCCATGCCTTCCCAAACCCATGCAATATACATGCTAATCCTAATGACCCCATTCTTTCTCCCCAAACTTATCCCTCCCTTCAGAACCTCCCTGCCCAATCCTTTTCCCTTTGGCAACTTTCAGTCAACTCTCGTGTTCTGTGAGTCTGCTGCTGTTTTTTTCCTTCAGTTTTTCTTTGTTTTTTTACTCCACACATGAGTGAAATCATTTGATATTTGCCTTTCGCCGACTGACCTATTTCTGTGAACATACTACCGTTTAGTTCCATGCACGTCATTGCAAATGGTAGGATTTGTTTTCTTCTTATGGCTGCTTACTGCACTTTGTAAACAGGGTTTCATTCTTCCTTTTTATTTGTAGTTTAACTATGTGCTCTCAAAATTCATCTCCTGGTTATGAGCAACAGCTTTGTGTCAATCGATATGTATCTGTATCTATTTATTGCTCTGTCTGTCTGTTTATCTATCTATCTTTCTATATAACCTTCTATCTCTCTGTCCTTCTCTCTATATGTCTATCCATCTATCTAGCTTCCTATCACCTATCATGTGTATCATCTGTCTATCTCTCATCTGTCTTCTATCTATCTGTTTATCTATGAATAAATCATCTTCCTCTCTGCCCATTTATCCTTATGTACAGAACAGTTAACAACATCACCTATGTCACTTCCCTATATTATGCTTCCAAAAACATTGCAAGGTCACTAGGCCGCAGGGAGAGCACAGGGCTCACTGAGACAGTTGCAGATCAGGTCAGCCGCGTGTGCTTACAAAACCAGTAAATGGTGGTGCAGGGACTTGAACTCGTATCTCTGTCCTCTGTCCTCTTAATCCTCCTTCTCGCTTGCTAACTGTATTTAACCACACTCATTGAATAAGTCCTCACTGAAGACCGCAAGTACACATCCTCTGGGCCTGTTAAAGACAGAAAATTATACTTGGTGCTTTACTCACCACCATGTTTGAGGGACATTGGCGTGTTCACCACTGATAGGAGGAGGGACAAATAAAAAGGAACACCTATTTTTAAGCAGGAGCATTTGGGAGCAAATTGTTTGTTGTGGAGAGACGTGTTTGGTTCAGTGTTCAAACTTCCCTCTTATGTGGTTATTACACCTTTACAATCGTGAACATCATAAAACCCAGTGATTTCAAAAACCGAGATGCATATTATTACAGCAATTCATTTGCTGATGTGAGAAAAAATGAGAAGGACATTGCAGTACCACTAAATCTATACCTTTTCACTGCTGAAACTAAACAAAAAGAATTCACGGTGGCTAGTTAGGACTATTTTCTAGTGACTGTCTCTGGGGACTCAAACAGAATCCATTTGTTTCTTTGTTTCTCAGATTCACTTATATAGGGTACCTGTCCGCGTCCCTGCAGCTTGTACTTTGTCTGTGTCCTTGGATCTCAAGTGAGTCTCCAGTAAGGGAGCACATAGGTATTCTTGAGTTTTCATCAGTACTTCTAACCCTGTGTCTTTTGATTGGAGCAGTCAAAGCCTGTACTTTTACTCTGATATTTGAGAGCTATGCTCTTACTGCACTTTGAAATTTTTTTTGTTCTCATTAATATACAATTACATGCAGAACGATATGTTTAGTAGTCTACCTCCTTCACCAAGTCCTTGCCAAATCCCAGTTACAGTCGCTGTCCGTCAGCATGTAGTAAGATGCTGTAGAATCACCACTTCTCTTCTCTGTGTTGTACAGCCCTCCCCATGACACTACACCCTACACATTGTTCATGCAAATCCTAATGCCCCCATTCTTTTTCCCCGCCCTTATCACTCCCTTCCCACAAACCCTACCAAGTCCATTTCTCTTTGGTAACGGTTAGTCCTCTCTTGGGTACTGTGTGTCTGCTGCTGTTTTTTCCTTCAGTTTTTCTTTGTTGTCGTACTCCACACATGAGTGAAATCATTTGGTACATTTATTTCTCTGACTGGCCTAATTGACTGAGAATAATACCCTCTAGCTCCATCCACGTTATTGCCAATGATAGGATTTGTTTTCTTCTTATGGCTTCTTACTGCACTTTTTAAACTGGATTTTACTCTTCTTTTTTGTTTGTAGTTTCGCTGTATGCTTCAACCATTGCTCTCATGGTTATGAGCAGTAGCTTTGTGTTAATCGAAATGTTCCTATATATATCTATCTGTCTGTCTATCTATCTATCTATCTATTTAAAATCAATCAATCATCTTTTTGTCTGCCCATCTGTCCTAGTGTACGGAACAGTTAACCACATAGCCTATGTCACTTTCCTACATTATGCTTCCAAAAATCCTGCAAGGTAACTATTCTGTAGGGAGAGCACTGGGATCACCGAGACACTTGCAGATCGTGTCGGCCGCGTGTACTACAAAACCAGTAAATGGTTCTGCAAGGACATGAACATGTGTCTCTATCCTCTGTTCTCCTTCATCTCCTTCTAATTTACTCTCTGTATTTAGCCACATTCATTGACTAAGTGCTCCCTGAAGACAACAAGTATCCTTCCTCTGGGCCTGTAGTCGACAGAAAATTAAACATCTTGCTTTGATTACCACCATGTTTGAAGAACATCAGCATGATCACTGCGGATAGGACGGAGGGTCAAATAAAAAGGAACACCAATTTCTAGACAGGAGCAGTTGGGAGCTAAGAGTGTACTGTGGAGTGACATGTTTATTTGAGTGTCCAAAATTCCCTCTTTAAGTGGTTATTACTTCACATTCGTGAAGATCATAAAACCCACCAATTTCAATGGCCCAGAATCTTAATATTACAGCAACTCAGCTGTTGAGGTGAGAGAAAATGACAAGGACGTTGCTGCACCAATTAATCTATGGCTGGGCCCTGCTGAAAACAAACAAAAAAATTCACGATTTCCAAATAGGGCTATTTACTGTTGACTGTTTCTGGGGGCTCATACAGAATCCATTTGTTTGATTGTTTGTTTTTCAGTTTCATTCGTGTAGGGTACTTGTCCCCACACCTTCAGCTGGTAGTTTGTCTGTGTCCTTGGATCTCAAGTGAGTCTCCTGTAAGGAAGCACGTAGGTTTCTTGAATTTTCATCCGTTCTTTTAATCCTGTTTCATTTGTTTGCAGCACTCAGAGCCTGACCTTTAATTCTGATGATTCAGAGCTGTGCCCTTATTGCACTTAAAACAATTTTTTTGTAGTCATTAATCTACAATCACGTGAAAAATATTATGTTTACTATGCTCCCCCTTCACCAATTCCAACCCCAAAAACCTCTTACAGTCGCTGTCCGTCAGCATAGTTGGATGCTATAGACCCCTTCACCATGTACACTTTCACAGACACCGTTACAGTCACTGTCAATCAGCGAGTAGTAAGATGCTATATAATCTGTACTAGTCTTCTCTGTGTTGACAGCACTCCCATGACCCCCGAACCCACGCAATATACATGCTAATCCTAATGCCCCCATTCTTTCTCACCAAACTTATCCCTTCCTTCAGAACCACCCTGCCCAGTTCCTTTCCCTTTGGCAACTTTTAGTCAACTCTACGGTTCTGTGAGTCTTCTGCAGTTTTTTTCCTTCAGTTTCTCTTTGTTGTTATATTCCACACATGAGTGAAATCATTTGATACTTGTCTTTCGCCGCCTGACCTATTTCTCTGAACATACTACCGTCTAGCACCATCAACGTCAATGCAAATGGTAGGATTTGTTTTCTTCTTATGGCTGCTTACTGCACATCGTAAACTAGATTTCATTCTTCCTTTTTTTTGTAGTTTAGCTATGTGTTCTCACCATTCATCTCCTGGTTATGAGCAACAGCTTTGTGTCAATCGATATCTATCTGTATTTATTTATTGCTCTGTCTGTCTGTATATCTATATATCTTTCTATATATCCTTCTATTTCTCTGTCCTTCTCTCTATATATCTATCCATCTATGTAGATTCCTATCATCTATCATGTGTATCATCTTTCTATCTCTCATCTGTCATCTATCTATCTGTCTATGAATAAATCATCTTTCTGTCTGCCCGTCTATCCTTATGTACAGAACAGTTAACAACATCACCTATGTCACTTCCCTACGTTATGCTGCAAAAAACATTGCAAGGTCACTAGGCCGCAGAGAGAGCACTGGGCTCACTGAGACAGTTGCAGATCGAGTCAGCCGCGTGTGCTTACAAAACCAGTAAATGGTGGTGCAGGGACTTGAAACCGTATCTCTGTCCTCTGTCCTCTTAATCCTCCTTCTCGCTTGCTAACAGTATTTAGTTACATTCATTGCCTAAGTGCTCTCTGAAAACCCCAAGTATACTTCCTCTCTGCCTGTTGTAGACATGAAAGTATACTTGGTGCTTTACTCACCACCATGTTTTAGGGACATAGGCATGTTCACCACTGATAGAAGGAGGGACAAATAAAAAGTAACACCTATTTCTGGACAGGAGCATTTGGGAGCAATTTGTTTGTTGTGGAGAGACATGTTTGGTTCAGTGTACAAACTTCACTCTTTATGTGGTTATTACATCTTCACAATCGTGAACATCATAAAACCCAGTGATTTCAAAAGTCCAGATTCATATAATTACAGCAATTCATTTGTTGATGTGAGAATAAATGAGAAGGACATTGCAATACCACTAAATCTATACCTGGTCACTGCTGAAACCAAACAAAAAGAATTCACGGTCTATAGGTAGGACTATTTTCTAGTGACTGTCTCTGGGGACTCAAACAGAATCCATTTGTTACTTTGTTTCTCAGATTCACTTGTATAGGGTACCTGTCCGCGCCCCTTCAGCTTGTAGTTTGTCTCTGTCCTTGGATCTCAAATGAGTCTACAGTTAGGGATCACTCAGGTGGTCTTGAGTTTTCATCAGTACTTCTAACTGTGTGTCTTTTGATTGCAGCAGTCAAATCCTCTACTTATATTCTGTAATTTGAGAGCTATGCTGTTACTGCACTTTGAAATTTTTTTTTGCTCTCATCTATATACAATCACATGCAGAACATTATGTTTACTAGTCAACCCCCTTCACCAAGTCCTCGACAAATCCCAGTTACTGTCGATATCCATCAGCATGCATTTAGATGCTGTAGAATCACTACTTGTCTTCTCCGTGTTGTAAAGCCCTCCCCATGACCCTACACCCTACACATTATTCTTGCTAATCCTAATGCCCCCATTCTTTTTCCCGACATTATCACTCCCTTCCCACAAACCCTACCCAGTCCCTTTCTCTTTGGTGACTGTTAGTCCACTCTCGGGTTCTGTGTGACTGCTGCTGTTTTTTCCTTCAGTTTTTCTTTGTTGTTGTACTCCGCACATGAGTGAAATCATTTGGTACATGTATTTCTCCGACTGGCCTATTTGACTGAGCATAATACCCTCTAGCTCCATCCACTTTATTGCCAATGATAGGATTTGTTTTCTTCTTATGGCTGCTTTCCGCACTTTTTAAACTGGATTTTATTCTTCTTTTTTCTTTTTAGTTTCGCTATGTGCTTCAACCATTGCTCTCATGGTTATGAGCAATAGCTTTGTGTTAAACGATATGTACCTATATCTATCTGTCTGTCTGTCTATCTATCTATCAATCAACCAATCAATTAATCATCATTTGTCTGCAAATCTGTCCTTGTGTACAGAACAGTTAACGACATAGCCTATGTCACTTTCCTACATTATACTTCCAAAAATAGTGCAAGGTAACTAGGCTGTAGGGAGAGCACTGGGTTCACCGAGACACTTTCAGGTCGTGTCGGCCGCGTGTACTACAAAACCAGTAAATGGTTGTGCAGGGAGATATACCCGTGTCTCTATCCTCTGTCCTCTTACATCTCCTTCTAAATTATTCTCTGTATTTAGCCACATTCATTGACTAAGTTCTCCCTGAAATCCACAAGTATCCTTCCTCCGGGCCTGTTGTCAACAGAGAAGTTAACTTGTTGCTTTGATCACCACCATGTTTGAAGGACATTGGCATTATCACTGCGGATAGGACGGAGGGTCAAATAAAAAGAAACACCAATTTCTAGACAGGAGCAGGTGGGAGCTAAGAGTGTATTGTGGAGTGACATGTTTATTTGAGTGTCCAAACTTCCCTCTTTAGGTGGTTATTACTTCACATTCATGAAGATCATAAAACCCACCGATTTCAAAGGCCCAGATGCTTATTATTACAGCACTCAGTTATTGAGGTGAGGGAAAACAAGAAGTACGTTGCTGCACCCGTAATCTATGGCTGGGAACAGCTGAAAACAAACAAAAAGAATTCACGGTGGCCAGTTAGGGCTATTTTCTACTGAATGTCTCTGGGGGCTCAAGCAGAATCCATTTGTTTCATTGTTTGTTTTACAGTTTCACTCGTGTATGTTAGTTGTCCCCACAACTTCAGCTTGCAGTTTGTCTGTGTCCTTGGATCACAAGTGAGTCTCCTGTAAGGAAGCACGTAGGTTTCTTGAGTTTTCATCCGTTCTTTTAACCCTGTGTCTTTTGTTTGCTGCACTCAGTGCCTGACGTTTTATTCTGATGATTCAGAGAAGTGCACTTATTGCACTTAAAGTATTTTTTTTATCATTAATCTACAATCACGTGAAGAAGATTATGTTTACTGTGCTACCCCCTTCAAAAAGTCCCCCCGAAAATCCTCTTCAGTCACTGTCGGTCAGCGTAGTTGGATGCTGTAGAACCCTTCACCATGTCCCGCCCCACAGACCCCGTTACAGTAGCTGGCCATCAGTGAGTAGTAAGATGCATGATATCTTCTAGTCTTCTCTGTGTTGTACAGTACTCCCCATGCACACCCAACCGCACGCATTATACATGCTAATCCTAATGCCCCCATTCTTTCTCCCCACACTTATCCCACCCTTCAGACCCACCCTGCCCAGTCCTTTTTCCTTTGGTTACTTTTAGTCAACTCTCGGGTTCTGTGAGTCTGCTGCTGTTTTTTTCCTTCAGTTTTTCTTTGTTGTTATACTCCACACATGAGTGAAATCACTTGGTATTTGTCTTTCTCCGCCTGGCCTATTTCTCTGAACATACTACCGTCTAGCTCCATCCACGTCATTGCAAATGGTAGTATTTGTTTCTCCTTAAGGCGGCTTACTGCACTCTTTAAACTGGATTTCATTCTTCCTTTTTGTTTGTAGTTTAGCTATGTTATTCACCATTCAAATCCTGGTAATGAAAAATATCTTTGTGTCAATCTATATGTATCTGTATCTATCTATCTAACGATCTGTCTCTCCATCTACGTATCTATGTATGTATGTATCTATGTATCAGTCTCTCTATCTATCTATCTATCTTCCTATCATCTATCTATGATGTCTATCATCTGTCAATCTATGTACCTATCTGTCTATCTTTCATCTGTCGTCTGTCTAAATATCTATCTATGAATCAAACATCTTTTTGTCTGCAGAACAATCCTTCTGTACAGAACACATAACAACATAGCCTATGTCTCTTCCCTACATTATGCTTCCAGAAATCTTGCAAGGTAACTAAGGCATAAGGAGAGCACTGTGTTCACCGATACACTTTCAGGTAGAGTCTGCCACGAGTGCTTACAAAACCAGTAAATGGAGGTGAAAGGACTTGAATCTGTATCTCTGTCCTCTCTCCTCTTATACTTGCTGCTCGCTTGGTTACTTTATTTAGCCACATTCAGTGAGAAAGTGATCCCTGAAGACCACAAGTATCCTTCGTCTGGGCCTGTTGTCGACAGAAAAGTGTACTTGGTTCTTTGCACACCGCCATGTTTGAGGGACATCAGCGTGATCACTGCTGATAGGTGGAGGGACAAATATAAAGGAACACCTATTTCTGGACAGTAGCAATTGGGAACAAAGAGTGTGTTGTGGAGTGAAGTGTTTATTTGATGGTCCAATCTTCCCTCTTTATGTGTTTATTACTTCATTACATTCCTGAACATCATAAAACGCAATGATTTTAAAAGCCCAGACGCATATTATTAGAGCAATTCATATGTTGAGGTGAGAGGAAATGAGAAGGACGTTGCTGCACCACTGAATCTGTGCCTGAGCACTGCTGAAACCAAACAAAAAGTATTTACGGTGGCTAGATAGGGCTATTTTTTACTGACTCCCTCTCGGGACTCAAACAGAATCCGTTTGTTTGTTTGTTTCTCAGTTTCACATGTATAGGGTACCTGTCCCCACCCCATCAGCTTGTAGTTTGTCTGTTTCCTTGGATCTCAAGTGAGTCTCCAGTAAGGGAGCACGTAGGTGGTCTTGAGTTTTCATCAGTACTTCTAACCCTGTGTCTTTTGATTGGAGCACTCAAAGCCTGTACTTTCATTCTGATATTTGAGAGCTGTGCTCTTACTGCACTTTGAAAATTTTGTTCTCATTAACATAAAATCACATGCAGAACATTATGTTTTCCAGTCTACCCCCTTCACCATGTTCCCCCCAAATCCCAGTTACAGTCGCTGACCATCAGCATGTAATAAGATGCTGTAGAATCACTACATGTCTTCTCTATGTTGTACAGCCCTACCCATGGCAACCAACCCTACACATTATGCATGCTAATCCTAATGCCCCTATTCTTTTTCCCCACCCTTATTACTCCGTTCCCACAAACCCTACCCAGTCCCTTTCTCTTTGGTAACTGTTAGTCCACTCTCGGATTCTGTGAGTCTGCTGCTGTCTTTTCCGTCAGTTTTTCTTTCTTATCATACTCCACACATGAGTGAAATCATTTGGTACATGTATTTCTCCGCCTGGCCTATTTGGCTGAGCATAATACCCTCTAGCTCCATCCACGTTATTGCAAATGATAGGATTTGGTTTCTTCTTATGACTGCTTACTGCACTTTTTAAACTGGAGTTCATTCTTATTTTGGTTTGTAGAATCGCTATGTGCTTTCACCATTGCTCTCCTGGTTTTGAGCAGTAGCTTTGTGTTAATCGTTATGTACCTATATCTATCTATCTGTCTGTCTATCTATTTATCAATCAATCAATCTATCAGATTTTTTTCTGCCCATCTGTCCTTGTGTACAGAACAGTTAAACACATAGCCAATGTCACAGTCCTACATTATGCTTCCAAAAATCCTGCAATGTAACTAATATTTAGGGAGAGCACTGGGTTCACCGAGACACTTGCAGATCGAGTCGGCCGCGTGTACCTACAAAAGGAGGAAATGGTTGTGCAGGGACTTGAAACCGTGTCTCTACCCACTGTCCTCTTTCATCTCCTTCTCACTTGCTGTCTGTATTTAGCCACATTCATTGACTAAGTGCTCCCTGAAGACTACAAGTATCCTTCCTCTGGGCCTGTTGTTGACAGAAAAGTAAACTTGTTGCTTTCCTCACCACAATGTTTGAAGGACATCGCCGTGATCACAACTAATAGGACGGAATGTCAAATAAAATGGAACACCAATTTCTAGACAGGAGCAGTTGGGAGCTAATAGTTTATTGTTGAGTGACATGTTTATTTGAGTGTCCAAACTTCCCTTTTTTAGGTGGTTATTACTTCACATTCGTGAAGATCATAAAACCCACTGATTTCAAAGGCCCACATGCTTGTTATTACAGCAACTCAGTTGCTGAAGTGAGAGAAAATGAGAAGGACGTTGCTGTACCACTATATCTATGGCTGGGCCCTGCTGAAAACAAACAAATAGAATTCACTGTGGCCAGATAGGGCTATTTTCTACTGACTGTCTCTGAGGGATCAAACACAATCCATTTATTGGATTGTTTGTTTTTCACTTTCACTCGTGTAGGGTACTTGTCCCCACACCTTCACCTTGTAGTTTGTCTGTGTCCTTGGACCTCAAGTGAGTCTCCTGTAAGGAAGCACGTATGTTTATTGAGATTTCATCCGTTCTTTTAACCCTGTGTCTTTTGTTTGCTGCTCTCAGAGCCTGACCTTTTATTCTGATGATTCTGTGCTCTGCCCTTATTGCACTTAAAAAAATTTTTTTGTTATCATTAGTCTACAATTACGTGAAGAAACTGATGTTTACTATGCTCCCACTTCACCAAGTCACCCCGAAAATCCTCTTCAGTCGCTGTCCATCAGTGAGTATTAAGATGCTATATAATCTCTAATAGCCTTCTCTCTGTTGTACAGCACTCCCCATGCCTTCCCGACCCCACACAATATACATGCCAATCCTAATGCCCCCATTCTTTCTCACCAAACTTATCCCTTCCTTCAGAACCTCCCTGCCCAGTCCTTTTCCCTTTGGCAACTTTCAGTCAACTCTCAGGTTCTGTGAGTCCTCTGCTGTTTTTGTCCTTCAGTTTTTCTTTGTTGTTATACTCCACACATGAGTGAAATCATTTGATACTTGTCTTTCGTCGCCTGACCTATTTCTCTGAACATACTTCCGTCTAGCTCCATCCACGTCATTGCAAATGGTAGGATTTGTTTTCTTCTTATGGCTGCTTACTGCACTTTGTAAACAAGGTTTCATTCTTCCTTTTTGTTTGTAGTTTAGCTATGTGCTCTCACCATTCATCTCCTGGTTATGAGCAACAGGTTTGTGTCAATTGATATGTATCTGTATCTATTTATTGCTCTGTCTGTCTGTATATCTACCTATCTTTCTATATATCCTTCTATCTCTGTGTCCTTCTCTCTATATATCTATCCATCTATCTAGCTTCCTATCATCTATCATGTGTATCATCTATCTATCTCTCATCTTTCATTTATCTATCTGTCTATCTATGAATAAATCATCTTTCTGTCTGCCCATCTGTCCTTATGTACAGAACAGTTAACAACATCACCTATGTCACTTCCCTACATTATGCTTCCAAAAATATTGCAAGGTCACTAGGCCGCAGGGAGAGCACTGGGCTCACTGAGACACTTGCAGATCGAGTCAGCCGCGTGTGCTTACAAAACCAGTAAATGGTGGTGCAGGGACTTGAAACCGTATCTCTGTCCTCTGTCCTCTTATACCTCCTTCTCGCTTGCTAACAGTATTTAGCTACATTCATTGCCTAAGTGCTCTCTGAAGTCCCCAAGTATACTTCCTCTCTGCCTGTTGTAGACATAAAAGTATACTTGGTGCTTTACTCACCACCATGTTTTAGGGACATAGGCGTTTTCACCACTGATAGGAGGAGGGACAAATAAAAAGAAACACCTATTTCTAGACAGGAGCATTTGGGAGCAAATTGTTTGTTGTGGAGAGACGTGTTTGTTTCAGTGTTCAAACTTCCCTCTTTATGTGGTTATTACATCTTTACAATCGTGAACATCATAAAACCCAGTGATTTCAAAAGTCCAGATGCATATTATTACAGCAGTTCATTTGCTGATGTGAGAAAAAATGAGAAGGACATGGCAGTACCACTAAATCTAAACGTGGGCACTGCTGAAACAAAACAAAAAGAATTCACGGTTGCTAGGTAGGACTATTTTCTAGTGACTGTCTCTGGGGACTCAAACAGAATCCATTTGTTTCTTTGTTTCTCAGATTCACTTGTATAGGGTACCTGTCCGCGCCCCTTCAGCTTGTACTTTATCTGTGTCCTTGGATCTCAAGTGAGTCTCCAGTAAGGCAGCACGAAGGTGCTCTTGAGTATTCATCAGTTCTTCTAACTCTGTTTCTTTTGATTTTAGCAGTCAAAGCCTCTACTTATATTCTGTAATTTGAGAGCTATGCTGTTACTGCACTTTGAAATTTTTTTTTGTTCTCATCAATATACAATCACATGCAGAACATTATGTTTACTAGTCTACCCCCTTCACCAAGTCCTCGACAAATCCCAGTTACAGTCGATATCCGTCAGCATGCATTAAGATGCTGTAGAATCACTTCTTGTCTTCTCCGTTTTGTTAAGCCCTCCCCATGACTCTACACCCTACACATTATTCTTGCTAATCCTAAGGGCCCCATTCTTTTTTCCCGACATTATCACTCCCTTCCCACAAACCCTTCAGAGTCCCTTGTTCCTTGGTAACTGTTAGTCCACTCTCCGGTTCTGTGTGTCTGCTGCTGTTTTTTCCTTTAGATTTTCTTTGTTGTCGTACTCCACACATGAGTGAAATCATTTGGTACATGTATTTCTCTGACTAGGCTATTTGACTGAGCATTATACCCTCTAGCTCCATCCACGTTATTGCCAATGATAGGATTTGTTTTCTTCTTATGGCTGCTTACCGCACTTTTTAAACTGGATTTTATTCTTCTTTTTTCCTTTTGGTTTCGCTATGTGCTTCAACCATTGCTCTCATGGTTATGAGCAATAGCTTTGTGTTAAACGATATGTACCTATATCTATCTGTCTGTCTGTCTATCTATCTATCAATCAACCAATCAATTAATCATCATTTGTCTGCAAATCTGTCCTTGTGTACAGAACAGTTAACGACATAGCCTATGTCACTTTCTTATATTATGCTTCCAAAAATCCTGCAAGGTAACTAGGCTGTAGGGAGAGCACTGGGTTCACCGAGACACTTTCAGGTCGTGTCGGCCGCGTGTACTACAAAACCAGTAAATGGTTGTGCAGGAAGATATACCCGTGTCTCTATCCTCTGCCCTCTTTCATCTCCTTCTAAATTGCTCTCTGTATTTAGCCACATTCATTGACTAAGTTCTCCCTTAAAACCACAAGTATCCTTCCTCCGGGCCTGTTGTCAACAGAAAAGTAAACTTGTTGCTTTGATCACCAACATGTTTGAAAGTCATCGGCATGATCACTGCGGATAGGACGGAGGGTCAAATAAAAAGAAACACCAATTTCTAGACAGGAGCAGTTGGGAGCTAAGAGTGTATTGTGGATTGACATGTTTATTTGAGTGTCCAAACTACTCTCTTTAGGTGGTTATTACTTCACATTCATGAAGATCATAAAACCCACCGATTTCAAAGGCCCAGATGCTTATTATTACAGCAACTCAGTTGTTGGGGTGAGAGAAAAAATGAAGGACGTTGCTGGACCACTAAATCTATGGCTGGGAACTGCTGAAAACAAACAAAAAGAATTCACCGTGTCCAGATAGGTCTATTTTTACTGAATGTCTCTGGGGGCTCAAGCAGAATCCATTTGTTTCATTGTTTGTTTTTCAGTTTCACTCATGTAGGTTACTTGACCCACACCTTCAGCTTGCAGTTTGTCTGTGTCCTTGGATCTCAAGTGAGTCTCCTGTAAGGAAGCACGTAGGTTTCTTGAGTTTTCATCCGTTCTTTTAACCCTGTGTCTTTTGTTTGCAGCACTCAGGGCCTGACCTTTCATTCTGATGATTCAGAGCAGTACACTGATTGCACTTAAAGTATTTTTTTTATCATTAATCTACAATCACGTGAAGAACATTATGTTTACTGTGCTACCCCCTTCACCAAGTTCCCCCGAAAAACCTCTTCAGTCACTGTCGATCAGCGTAGTTGGATGATGTAGATCCCTTCACCATGTCCCCCCCCACAGACCCCGTTACAGTCGCTGTCCATCTGTGAGTAGTAAGATGCTATATGATCTCTACTAGTCTTCTCTGTGTTGTACTGTACTCCCCATGCACACCCAACCCCACGCATTATACATGCTAATCCTAATGCCCCCTTTCTTTCTCCATACACTTATCCATCCCTTCAGACCCACCCTGCCCAGTCCTTTTCCCTTTGGTAACTTTTAGTCAACTCTCGGGTTCTGTGTGTCTGCTGCTGTTTTTTTCCTTCAGTTTTTCTTTGTTGTTATACTATACACATGAGTGAAATCAGTTGGTACTTGTCTTTCTCCGCCTGGCCTATTTCTCTGAACATACTACCGTCTAGCTCCATCCACGTCATTGCAAACGGTAGTATTTGTTTTCTCCTTAAGGCTGCTTACTGCACTTTGTAAAAAAGGTTTCATTCTTCCTTTTTGTTTGTAGTTTAACTATGTTATTCACCATTCAAATCCTGGTTATGAAAAATATCTTCGTGTCAATCGATATGTATCTGTATCTATCTATCTAACGGTCTGTCTGTCCATCTACGTATCAATGTATGTAAGTATCTATGTATCTGTCTACCTATCTATCTATCTTCCTATCATCTATCTATGATGTCTATCATCTGTCAATCTATGTACCTACCTGTCTATCTTTCATCTGTCGTCTGTCTAAATATCTATCTATGAATCAATCATCTTTTTGCCTGCACAACAATCCTTCTGTACAGAACAGATAACAACATAGCCTATGTCTCTTCCCTACATTATGCTTCCAGAAATCTTGCAAGGTAACTAAGGCATAAGGAGAGCACTGTGTTCACCGATACACTTTCAGGTAGGGTCAGTCACATGTGCTTACAAAACCAGTAAATGGAGGTGAAAGGACTTGAAACCGTATCCCTGTCCTCTGTCCTCTTATACTTCCTGCTCGCTTGGTTACTTTATTTAGCCACATTCAGTGAGAAAGTGATCCCTGAAGACCACAAGTATCCTTCCTCTGGGCCTGTTGTCGACAGAAAAGTGTACTTGGTTCTCTGCACACCACCATGTTTGAGGGACATCAGCGTGAACACTGATGATAGGTGGAGGGACAAATATAAAGTAACACCTATTTCTGGACAGTAGCAGTTGGGAACAGAGTGTGTTGTGGAGTGAAGTGTTTATTTGAGGGTCCAATCTTCCCTCTTTATGTGGTTATTACTTCATTACATTCCTGAACATCATAAAACGCAATGATTTTAAAATCCCAGACGCATATTATTAGAGCAATTCCTTTGTCGAGGTGAGAGGAAATTAGAAGGAAGTTGATGCACCACTGAATCTATGCCTGAGCACTGCTGAAACCAAACAAAAAGTATTCACGGTGGCTAGATAGGGCTATTTATTACTGACTCTCTCTGGGGACTCAAACAGAATCCGTTTGTTTGTTTGTTTCTCAGTTTCACATGTATAGGGTACCTGTCCCCGCCCCTTCAGCTTGTAGTTTGTCTGTTTCCTTGGATCTCAAGTGAGTCTCCAGTAAGGGAGCACGTATGTGGTCTTGAGTTTTCATCAGTACTTCTAAACCTGTGTCTTTTGATTGGAGCACTCAAAGACTGTACTTTCATTCTGATACTTGAAAGCTGTGCTCTTACTGCACTTTGAAATTTTTTGTTCTCATTAATATAAAATCACATGCAGAAGATTATGATTTCCAGTCGACCCCCTTCACCATGTTCCCACCAAATCCCAGTTTCAGTCGCTGACAATCAGCATGTAATAAGATGCTGTAGAATCACTACATGGCTTCTCTATGTTGTACAGCCCTACCCATGACCCCCTACCCTACACATTATGCATGTTAAACCTAATGCCCCCATTCTTTTTCCCCACCCTTATTACTCCGTTCCCACAAACCCTACCCAGTCCCTTTCTCTTTGGTAACTGTTAGTCCACTCTCGGGTTCTGTGAGTCTGCTGCTGTCTTTTCCTTCAGTTTTTCTTTCTTATCATACTTCACACATGAGTGAAATAATTTGGTACATGTATTTCTCCGCCTGGCCTATTTGGCTGAGCATAATATCCTCTAGCTCCATCCACGTTATTGCAAATGATAGGATTTGTTTTCTTCTTATGACTGCTTACTGCACTTTTTAAACTGGAGTTCATTCTTATTTTTGTTTGTAGTATCACTATGTGCTTTCACCATTGCTCTCAAGGATATGAGCAATAGCTTTGTGTTAATCGATATGAACCTATATCTATCTATCTGTCTGTCTATCAATCAATCAATCAATCAATCAATCATCTTTCTGTCTGCCCATCTGTCCTTGTGTACAGAACAGGTAACCACATATCCTATGTCACTTTCCTACATTATGCTTCCAAAAATCCTGCAAGGTAACTAGGCTGTAGGGAGAGCACTGGGTTCACCGAGACACTTGCAGGTCATGTCGGCCGAGTGTACCTACAAAACCAAGAAATGGTTGTGCAGGGACTTGAACCCGTGTCTCTATCCTCTGTCCTCTTTCATCTCCTTCTCACTTCCTGTCTGTATATAGACACATTCATTCACTAAGTGCTCCCTGAAGACCACAAGTATCCTTCCTCTGGGCCTGTGGAAGACAGAAACGTAAAATTGTTGCTTTGCTCACCACCATGTTTGAAGGACATCTATGTGAACACCACTGATAGGATGGAGGGTCAAATAAAAAGGAACACCAATTTCTAGACATGAGCAGTTGGGAGCTAAGAGTGTATTGTGGAGTGACATGTTTATTTGAGTGTCCAAACTTCCCTCTTTAGGTGGTTATTACTTCACATTCGTGAAGATCATAAAACCCACAGATTTCAAAGGCCCAGATTCTTATTATTTCAGCAACCCAGTTGTTGAGGTGAGAGAAAATGAGAAGGACGTTGCTCCACCACTAAATCTATGGCTGGGCCTTGCTGAAAACAAACAAAAAGAATTCACGGTGGCCAGATAGTGCTATTTTCTACTGACTGTCTCTGGGGGCTCAAACAGAATCCATTTGTTTGATTGTTTGTTTTTCAGTTTCACTCGTGTAGGGTACTTGTCCCCACACCTTCAGCTTTTAGTTTGTCTTTGTCCTTGTATCTCAAGTGAGTCTCCTGTAAGGAAGCACGTAGGTTTCTTGAGTTTTCATCCGTTCTTTTAACCCTGTGTCTTTTGTTTGCAGCACTGAGAGCCTGACCTTTTATTCTGATGATTCAGTGCTGTGCCCTTATTACACTTAAAAAATTTTTTTTGTTATCATTAATCTACAATCACGTGAAGAACATTATGTTTTCTATTCTCCCCCTTATCCAAGTCCACCAGCAAAAACCTCTTAAAGTCGCTGTCCATCAGCATAGTTGGATGCTTTAAACCCCTTCAGCATGTACCCCTTCAAAGACACCGATACAGTCGCTGTCAATCATGGAGTAGTAAGATGCTATATAACCTCTACTAGTCTTCTCTGTGTTGTACAGCACTCCCCATGTCCCGCGCGACCCCACGCAATATACATGGTAATCCTAATGCCCCCAATCTTTCTCCCCACACTTATCCCTCCCTTCAGAACCACTCTGTGCAGTTCTTTTCCCTTTGGCAACTTTTAGTCAACTCGGGTTCTGTGAGTATCCTGCTGTTTTTTTCCTTTAGTTTCTCTTTGTTGTTACACTCCACACATGAGTGATATCATTTGATATTGTCTTTCTCCGCCTGACCTATTTTTCTGAACATACTACTGTCTAGCTCCATCCACGTCATTGCAAATTGTATGATTTGTTTTCTTCTTATGGCTGCTTACTGTACTTTGTAAACTGGATTTCATTCTTCCTTTTTGTTTGTAGTTTAGCTATGTGATTTCACCATTCATCTCCTGGTTATGAGCAACAGCTTTGTGTCAATCGATATGTATCTGTATCTATCTATCGCTCTGTCTGCCTGTATATCTATCTATCTTTATATATATCCTTCTTTCTATCTCTCTATCATCTCTATTTATCTAAACATTTATCTAGCTTCCTGTCTTCTATCATGTGTATAATCTACCGATCATCTGTCATCTATCTATCTGTCTATCTATGAAACAATCTTCTTTCTGTCTGTCCATCTACCCTTATGTACAGAACAGTTAACTACATCAACTATGTCACTTCCCTACATTATGCTTTCAAAAACATTGCAAGGTCCTAGGCCGTAGGGAGAGCACTGGGCTCACTGAGACAATTGCAGATCGAATCAGCCGCGTGTGCTTACAAAACCAGTAAATGGTGGTGCAGGGACTTGAACCCGTATCTCTGTCCTCTGTCCTCTTAAACCTCCTTCTCGCTTGCTAACTGTATTTAGCCACATTCATTGACTAAGTCCTCACTGAAGACCCCAATTATACTTCCTCTGGGGCTGTTGTAGACAGAAAAGTATACTTGGTGCTTTACTCACCACCATGTTTGAGGGACATTGGCATGTTCACCACTGATAGGAGGAGGGACAAATAAAAAGGAACACCTATTTCTAGACAGGAGCATTTGGGAGCAAAGTGTGTGTTGTGGAGTGACGTGTTTGTTTGAGTGTCCAAACTTCCCTCTTTATGTGGTTATTACTTGTTTACAATCGTGGATATCATAAAACCCAGTGATTTCAAAAGCCCAGACGCATATTATTACAGCAATTCATTTGTTGATGTGAGAAAAATGAGAAGGACATTGCAGTACCACTAAATCTATACCTGGGCACTGCTGATACCAAACAAAAGGAATTCACGGTGGCTAGGTAGGACTATTTTCTAGTGACTGTCTCTGGGGTCTCAAACAGAATCCATTTGTTTCTTTGTTTCAAAGATTCACTTGTATAGGGTACCTGTCCCCGCCCCTTCAGCTTGTAGTTTGTCTGTGTCCTTGGATCACAAGTGAGTCTCCAGTAAGGGAGCACTTAGGTGATCTTGAGTTTTCATCAGTACTTCTAACCCTGTGTCTTTTGTTTGGAGCAGTGAAAGCCTGTACTTTTATTCTGATATTTGATAGCTAGGCTCTTACTGCTCTTTGAAATATTTTTTGTTCTCATTAATATACAATCACATGCAGAACAATATGTTAACTAGTCTAACCCCTTCACAAAGGCCTCGCCAAATCCGAGTTTCAGTCACTGTCCGTCAGCGTGTCGTAAGATGCTCTAGTATCACTGCTTGTCTTCTCTGTGTTGTATAGCCCTCCCAATGACCCTTCACCCTACACATTATTCATGCTAATCCTAATGCCCCCATTCTTTTTCCCCGCCCTTATCAATCCCTTCCCACAAACACTACCCAGTCCCTTTCTCTTTGGTAACTCTTAGTCCACTCTCGGGTACTGTGTATATGCTGCTGTTTCTTCCTTCAGTTTTTCTTTGTTATCGTACTCAACACATGAGTTAAATCATTTGGTACATGTATTTCTCCGACTGGCCTATTTGACTGAGCATAATACCCTCTAGCTCCATCCAAGTTATTGCCAATGATAGGATTTGTTTTCTTCTTATGGCTGCTAACTGCACTTTTTAAACTGGATTTTATTCTTCTTTATCGTTTGTAGGTTGCTATGGGCTTCAACCATTACTCTCATGGTTATGAGCAATAGCTTTGTGTTAATCGATATGAACCTATATCTATCTATCTGTCTGTCTATCAATCAATCAATCAATCAATCAATCAATCAATCATCTTTCTGTCTGCCCATCTGTCCTTGTGTACAGAACAGGTAACCACATATCCTATGTCATTTTCCTACAATATGCTTCCAAAAATCCTGCAAGGTAACTAGGCTGTAGGGAGAGCACTGGGTTCACCGAGACACTTGCAGGTCGTGTCGGCCGAGTGTACCTACAAAACCAGGAAATGGTTGTGCAGGGACTTGAACCCGTGTCTCTATCCTCTGTCCTCTTTCATCTCCTTCTCACTTCCTGTCTGTATATAGCCACATTCATTCACTATGTGCTCCCTGAAGACCACAAGTATCCTTCCTCTGGGCCTGTGGACGACAGAAACGTAAAATTGTTGCTTTGCTCACCACCATGTTTGAAGGACATCTATGTGAACACCACTGATAGGATGGAGGGTCAAATAAAAAGGAACACCAATTTCTAGACATGAGCAGTTGGGAGCTAAGAGTGTATTGTGGAGTGACATGTTTATTTGAGTGTCCAAACTTCCCTCTTTAGGTGGTTATTACTTCACATTCGTGAAGATCATAAAACCCACAGATTTCAAAGGCCCAGATTCTTATTTTTTCAGCAACCCAGTTGTTGATTAGAGAGAAAATGAGAAGGACGTTGCTCCACCACTAAATCTATGGCTGGGCCTAGCTGAAAACAAACAAAAAGAATTCACGGTGGCCAGATAGTGCTATTTTCTACTGACTGTCTCTGGGGGCTCAAACAGAATCCATCTGTTTGATTGTTTTTCAGTTTCACTCGTGTAGGGTACTTGTCCCCACACCTTCAGCTTGTAGTTTGTCTTTGTCCTTTTATCTCAAGTGAGTCTCATGTAAGGAAGCACGTAGGTTTCTTGAGTTTTCATCCGTTCTTTTAACCCTGTGTCTTTTGTTTGCAGCACTCAGAGCCTGACCTTTTATTCTGATGATTCAGTGCTGTGCCCTTATTGCACTTAAAAAATTTTTTTTGTTATCATTAATCTACAATCACGTGAAGAACATTATGTTTACTATGCTCCCCCTTATCCAAGTCCACCAGCAAAAACCTCTTAAAGTCGCTGTCCATCAGCATAGTTGGATGCTTTAAACCCCTTCAGCATGTACCCCTTCAAAGACACCGATACAGTCGCTGTCAATCATGGAGTAGTAAGATGCTATATAACCTCTACTAGTCTTCTCTGTGTTGTACAGCACTCCCCATGTCCCGCGCGACCCCACGCAATATACATGGTAATCCTAATGCCCCCAATCTTTCTCCCCACACTTATCCCTCCCTTCAGAACCACCCTGTGCAGTCCTTTTCCCTTTGGCAACTTTTAGTCAACTCTCGGGTTCTCTGAGTATCCTGCTGTTTTTTTCCTTCAGTTTCTCTTTGTTGTTATACTCCACACATGAGTGATATCATTTAATATTGTCTTTCTCCGCCTGACCTATTTTTCTGAACATACTACTGTCTAGCTCCATCCACGTCATTGCAAATGGTAGGATTTGTTTTCTTCTTATGGCTGCTTACTGCACTTTGTAAACTGGATTTCATTCTTCCTTTTTGTTTGTAGTTTAGCTATGTGATTTCACCATTCATCTCCTGGTTATGAACAACAGCTTTGTGTCATTCGATATGTATCTGTATCTATCTATCGCTCTGTCTGTCTGTATATCTATCTATCTTTCTATATATCCTTCTTTCTATCTCTCTATCCTCTCTATTTATCTATCCATCTATCTAGCTTCCTGTCTTCTATCATGTGTATAATCTATCGATCATCTGTCATCTATCTGTCTATCTATGAAACAATCTTCTTTCTGTCTGTCCATCTATCCTTATGTACAGAACAGTTAACTACATCAACTATGTCACTTCCCTACATTATGCTTTCAAAAACATTGCAAGGTCACTAGGCCGTAGGGAGAGCACTGGGCTCACTGAGACAATTGCAGATCGAATCTGCTGCGTGTGCTTACAAAACCAGTAAATGGTGGTGCAGGGATTTGAACCCGTATCTCTGTCCTCTGTCCTCTTAAACCTCCTTCTCGCTTGCTAACTGTATTTAGCCACATTCATTGACTAAGTCCTCAATGAAGACCCCAATTATACTTCCTCTGGGCCTTTTGTAGACAGAAAAGTATACTTGGTGCTTTACTCACCACCATGTTTGAGGGACATTAGCATGTTCACCACTGATAGGAGGAGGGACAAATAAAAAGGAACACCTATTTCTAGACAGGAGCATTTGGGAGCAAAGTGTGTGTTGTGGAGAGACGTGTTTGGTTGAGTGTCCAAACTTCCCTCTTTATGTGGTTATTACTTGTTTACAATCGTGGATATCATACAACCCAGTGATTTCAAAAGCCCAGACGCATATTATTACAGCAATTCATTTGTTGATGTGAGAAAAATGAGAAGGACATTGCAGTACCACTAAATCTATACCTGGGCACTGCTGATACCAAACAAAAGGAATTCACGGTGGGTAGGTAGGACTATTTTCTAGTGACTGTCTCTGGGGTCTCAAACAGAATCCATTTGTTTCTTTGTTTCAAAGATTCACTTGTATAGGGTACCTGTCCCCGCCCCTTCAGCTTGTAGTTTGTCTGTGTCCTTGGATCACAAGTGAGTCTCCAGTAAGGGAGCACTTAGGTGATCTTGAGTTTTCATCAGTTCTTCTAACCCTGTGTCTTTTGATTATAGCAGTGAAAGCCTGTACTTTTATTCTGATATTTGATAGCTAGGCTCTTACAGCACTTTGAAATTTTTTTTGTTCTCATTAATATTCAATCACATGCAGAACAATATGTTAACTAGTCTAACCCCTACACCAAGTCCTCGCCAAATCCCAGTTTCAGTCGCTGACCATCAGCGTGTCGTAAGATGCTATAGAATCAGTACTTGTCTTCTCTGTGTTGTATAGCCCTCCCAATGACCCTTCACCCTACACATTATTCATGCTAATCCTAATGCCCCCATTCTTTTTCCCCTCCCTTATCAATCCCTTCCCACAAAAACTACCCAGTTCCTTTCTCTTTGGTAACTCTTAGTCCACTCTCGGGTACTGTGTATATGCTGCTGTTTCTTCCTTCAGTTTTTCTTTGTTATCGTACTCCACACATGAGTTATATCATTTGGTACATGTATTTCTCCGACTGGCCTATTTGACTGAGCATAATACCCTCTAGTTCCATCCAAGTTATTGCCAATGATAGGATTTGTTTTCTTCTAATGGCTGCTTACTTCACTTTTTAAACTGGATTTTATTCTTCTTTTTCGTTTGTAGTTTGCTATGTGCTTCAACCATTGCTCTCATGTTTAAGAGCAATAGCGTTGTGTTAATCGATATGAACCTATATCTATCTATCTGTCTGTCTATCAATCAATCAATCAATCAATCAATCATCTTTCTGTCTGCCCATCTGTCCTTGTGTACAGAACAGGTAACCACATATCCTATGTCACTTTCCTACATAATGCTTCCAAAAATCCTGCAAGGTAACTAGGCTGTAGGGAGAGCACTGGGTTCACCGAGACACTTGCAGGTCGTGTCGGCCGAGTGTATCTACAAAACCAGGAAATGGTTGTGCAGGGACTTGAACCCGTGTCTGTATCCTCTATTATCTTCTTCTCACTGGCTGACTCTATTTAGCCACATTCATTGACTAAGTGCTCCGTGAAGACCACAAGTATTGTTCCTCTGGGCCTGTTGTCCACAGAAAGAATACTTGGTGCTTTGCTCACCACCATGTTTGAGGGACATCGGCGTGATCACCGCTGATATGATGGAACGACAAATGAAAAGGAACACCAGTTGCTAGACAGGAGCACTTGGGAGCAAAGAGTGTGTTGTGGAGTGACGTGTTTATTTCAGTGTCCAAACTTCCCTCTTTATATAGTTATTACTTCTTTACATTCATGAACTTCATAATACCCACTGATCTCAAAGGTCCAGACGTATACTTTTACAGCAATTCAATTGTTGAGTTGAAAGAAAATGAGAAAGACGTTGCTGTACCACTAAATCTATGGCTGGGCAATGCTGAAACCAAACAAAAAGAATTCACGTTGGCCAGATAGGGCTATTTTCTACTGACTGTCTCTGTTGACTCAAACAGAATCCATTCTAGGATTGTTTGTTTTTCAGTTTCACTGTGTTGGGTACCTGTACACACCCCTTCGGCTTTTAGATTGTCTGTGTCCTTTGATCTCAAGAGAGTCTCCTGTAAGGGAGCACGAAGGTGGTCTTGAGTTTTCATCCCTTCTTTTAACCCTGTGTCATTTGTTTGGAGCACTCAAAGCCTGTCCTTTTATTCTGACGATTCAGAGCTGTGCCCTTATTGCACTTAAAAAATTGTTTTTGTTATCATTAATCTACAATCACGTGAAGAACATTATGTTTACTAGACTCCCCCCTTCACCAATTCCCTCCCAAAAACCTCTTACAGTTGCTGTCAGTTAGCAGAGATGGATGCTGTAGACCCGTTCACGATGTACCCCCCCAAACACCCCATTACAGTCGCTGTCCTTCAGCGTGTAGTAAGATGCTGTAGAATATCTACTTGTCTTCTCTGTGTTGTACAGCACTCGCCATGCGACCACGCCCTCACGCATTATACATGCTTATCCTAATCTCCCTTTTATTTCTCCCCACCCTTATCCCTCCCTTCCCAACCACCCTTCTAAGTCCTTTTCCCTTCGGTAACTGTTACACCACATTCGGGTTCTGTGAGTCTACTGCTGTTTTGTTTTTTTCAGTGTTTCTTTGTTGTTATACTCCACACATGAGTGAAATCATTTGGTACTTGTCTTTCTCGGCCTGGAATATTTCACTAAGCATACTACCGTCTCGCTCCATCCACGTCATTGCAAATGGTAGCATTTGTTTTCTTCTTATGGCTGCAAACTGCCATTTTTAAACTGGACTTCATTCTTCCTTTTAGTTTGTAGTTTCGCTATGTGCTTTCACCATTGATCTCCTGGTTATGAGCAGTAGCTTTGTGTTATTTAATATGTATCTGTATGTATCTTTCTATCAATCTATCTGTCTATCCTTCTCTCTTTCTATCTATCATCTATCTATCTATCAATCTATCTTCCTATCTTCCTATCATGTCTATCGTCTGTCTATCTGTCATCTGTCATCTATCTATCTATCTATGAATCAATCATCTTTTTGTCTGGCCATCTAACCATATGTACAGGACAGTTAACAAAATCGCCTATGTCACATCCCTACATTATTCTTCCAAAAATATTGCAAAGTAACTAGTCCTTAGGGAGAGCACTGGTTTCACTGAGATGCTTACATTTCGAGTCAGCCGCTTGTGCTTACAAATCCAGTAATTTATGGTGGTGCAGGGACTTGCACCCATCTCTCTGTCCTCTGTCCTCTTTTACCTCCTTCTCGCTTGCTGACTGTATTCAGCCACATTCGTTGACTAAGTGCTTCCAGAAGACCACAACTATCCTTCCTCTGGGCCTGTTTAGACAGAAAAGTATACTTGGTGCTTTGCTCACCACCAAATTTGAGGGACAATGGCATGATCACCGCTGATAGGAGGAGGGACAAATAAAAAGAACACCTATTTCTAGGCATCAGCATTTGGGAGCAAAGAGTGTGTTGTGGAGTTACGTGTTTGTTTGAGAGTCCAAACTATCCTCTTTAGGTGGTTATTACTACTTTACTTTCAAGAACATCATAAAATCCACTGATTTCAAAAGACCAGAAACATATAATTACAGTAAATCAGTTGTTGAGGTGGGAAAAATTGAGAAGGACGTTGCTGTACCACTAAATCTATGGCTTGGCACTTCTGAAACCAAACAAAAAGAATTCACGGTGTCTAGATAGGGCTATTTTCTACTGACTGTCTCTGGGGACTCAAACAAAATCCATTTGTTTGTTTGTTTGCTTTTCAGTTACACTTGTGTAGGGTTGCTGTCCCCACCCCTTCGGATTGTAGTTTGTCTGTGTCTTTGGATCTCAAGTGAGTCTCCTATAGGGGAGAACTTAGGTGATCTTGAGTTTTCATCCCTTCTTTTAACCCTGTGTCTTTTGTTTGGAGCTCGCAAAGCCTGTTTTATTGCTGTGCCCATATTGCACTTAAAAACATTTTTTTTATCATTAATCTGCAATCACGTGAAGAACATCATATTTACTAGGCTCCCACCTTCACCAAGTCCCCACCAAAACCTCTTACAGTCGTTGTCCATAAGCATTGTTGTATGCTGTAGACTGCTTCACCATGTCAACCCACAAACACCCCATTTCAGTCGCTGTCCATCAGCGTGTAGTAAATGCTGTAGAATCTCTACTTGCCTTCTCTGTGTTGTACATCCCTCTCTTTGCACCCCGAACACACGCATTATACATGTTACTCCTAATGTCCCCTTTCTTCTCCCTGCCCTTATCCAACCCTTCCCACACACCCTGCCCATTCCTTTTCCCTTTGGTAACTGTTATTGAACTCTCGGGTTCTGTGAGTCTGCTGCTGTTTATTTCCTCCAGTTTTTCTTTGTTGTTATACTCCACACATGAGTGAAATCATTGGCTACTTGTCTTTCTCCACCTGGTATATATCACTGAGCATGCTACCGTCTAGCTACATCCACATCCTTGCAAATGGTAGGATTTGTTTTCTTCTTATGGCTGCTTACTGCACATTTTTTTTTTTTGCATACATACATATTTTTTATTCTCATGCTCAGGTTGTTAGAAGTATAGCTTAAGATGTTCCAATAACCAAATTGAATATCCGATTTTAAATTTAAATGAACTGAAACTAATTATGTCACTGTCATGTTAGCTACATTTCAAGCCCTTAATAGTCACATATATCGAGTATTAACATATTTGATAGTACAGTTCTGGGCACCTTTGTCTTGTAAGCTTATGTCTAGTGATAGAATTCCTACCTGTAATTTAAAAACACACTTTTTAAAAATTCTCCATTGAATATTATTATTATTATTATTTTTTAATAATTATTTTTTTATTGAAGGGTAGTTGACGCACAGTATTACATTACATTAGTTTCAAGTGTACAACACAGTGGTAGAACATTTATATACATAATTCGATGTTCCAGCTATCATCCTACCAAGCTGTTACATTATCTTGACTATATTCCTTATGCTATATGTTACATCCCGGTTACTTATTTATTTTACCATTGGAAGTCTGTCCTTTTTTTTTTTTTTTTGAGGGCATCTCTCATATTTATTGATCAAATGATTGTTAACGACAATAAAATTCTGTATAGGGGAGTCAATGCTCAATGCACAATCATTAATCCACCCCAAGCCTAATTTTCGCCAGTCTCCAATCTTCTGAGGCATAACAAACAAGTTCTTACATGGAGAACAAATTCTTACATAATGAATAAGTTACATAGTGAACAGTACAAGGGCAGTCATCACAGAAACTTTCAGTTTTGCTCATGCATTATGAACTCTAAACAGTCAGTTCAGATATGAATACTCATTTGGTTTTTATACTTGATTTATATGTGGATACCACATTTCTCTCTTTATTATTATTATTTTTAATAAAATGCTGAAGTGGTAGGTAGATACAAGATAAAGGTAGAAAACATAGTTTAGTGTTGTAAGAGAGCAAATGTAGATGATCAGGTGTGTGCCTGTAGACTATGTGTTAATCCAAGCTAGACCAGGGCAATAAAACATCCACGTATGCAGAAGATTTCTCTCAGAACAGGGGGGGTGAGGTTCTAAGCGTCACCTCTGTTGATCCCCAATTTCTCACCTGATGGCCCCCCTGCGACTGTGCCTGTCTTAGGTTGTTCCTCCCTTGAGGAATCTTACCCGTCTCTGGCTAACCAGTCATCTTCCGGGGCCATGCAGGGAAATGTGAAGTTGGTAAGTGAGAGAGAAGCCTTATTGTTTGAAAAGGTTAGCTTTTTACATCTTTGCATATTTATGCCCTGTGGCTTCTATGCCCAGCATTTGTCTTGAGGTATCTTTACCACTTGGAAGAATTATGATACTCGATAAATTTGATACGAGGCACGAATTCTATTTAAGGGTTGTAATTAGGAAGGAAGAAGAAAAGCTGTAGAAGTAGCAGGCGGAAGAAAACATGGGAAGATTGATTATTTCTTTGGCATATCTTCTTGTAGAGTACTTCAGCATGAATAGGTTTTAAGCTACTACTTAAATTGCGCACACACATTAACATAATAGGAGTATAGTTACATAACCAAAGCATATCTGTAATTACCAGCCATCTCCAGTGAAACCAAGAAAACCAGTTAGGCACCTTAGGCATTTGTGAAAACTTATCTATGACATGGTGGATATTGTCCAACTGAACTTGAACATTCTGAGAGAAATCAGGCAAATTAAAACAACCCATTCCTGGGGACTGTTCACATGCCATATGTTCTTTTAACAGTAAATAGTCTGTAGTTGTAAGACTTTGGAGCGCTACAATTTGCACTTCTCCAAATTCTTGTTTGAGTTCCAACAGTATAGATCCAGTCAAATTTGTTGTTTTACTGTATGCACAGGCCAGTTTAGATATCTCCTTCCTCATTCCCATGGCAAGTCCAGGAACGGGTGGGATGAGTGCATCTACAGCTGTAGCAGTGCGTGGATATTTTTTGGGGTTTTTTGATGATCATCTTCTGGCATGAGTCTTCCAGAGAGTGCTGATGTTGGAAGTTCTTTTTCATATCGTATCTTAGTTCATTTTTGCGGTAGCCCAATTAGGCTTTGATCCTCTGTATAAACACAAACAGACCCTTTGCCTACACTTTTATATGCCCTTTATACCCTTGTGTAGAACTCGTTGAAGGTTACCACACAGGAACTGCCCTTTTTTTTTTTTCTTTGTTTTTGGTATCACTAATCTACACTTACATGACGAATATTATGCTTACTAGGCTCTCCCCTATACCAGGTCTCCCCTATAAACCACTTTACAGTCATTGTCCATCAGCATAGCAAAATGTTGTAGAATCACTACTTGCCTTCTCTGTGTTGTACAGCCCTCCCTTTTCTCCTATCCCCCCTTGCATGTTAATCTTAATACCCCCCTACTTCTCCACCCCTTATCCCTCCCTACACACCCATCCTCCCCAGACCCTTTCCCTTTGGTACCTGTTAGTCCATTGTTAAGTTCTGTGATTCTGGTGCTGTTTTGTTCCTTCAGTTTTTCCTTTGTTCTTATATTCCACAGATAAGTGAAATCATTTGGTATTTCTCTTTCTCCGCTTGGCTTGTTTCACTGAGCATAATACCCTCCAGCTCCATCCATGTTGCTGCAAATCATTGGATTTGCCCTTTTCTTATGGCTGAGTAGTATTCCATTGTGTATATGTACCAGATCTTCTTTATCCATTAATCTATTGATGGACATTTAGGTTGCTTCCAATTCTTGGCTATTGTAAATAGTGCTGCAATAAACATAGGGGTGCATCTGTCTTTCTCAAACTTGATTGCTGCGTTCTTAGGGTAAATTCCTAGGAGTGCAATTCCTGGGTCAAATGGTAAGTCTGTTTTGAGCATTTTGATGTACCTCCATACTGCTTTCCACAATGGTTGAACTAACTTACATTCCCACCAGCAGTGTAGGAGGGTTCCCCTTTCTCCACAGCCTCGCCAACATTTGTTGTTGTTTGTCTTTTGGATGGCAGCCATCCTTACTGGTGTGAGGTGATACCTCATTGTAGTTTTAATTTGCATTTCTCTGATAATTAGCGATGTGGAGCATCTTTTCATGTGTCTGTTGGCCATCTGTATTTCTTTTTTGGAGAACTGTGTGTTCAGTTCCTCTGCCCATTTTTTAATTGGGTTATTTGTTTTTAGTTTGTTGAGGCGTGTGAGCTCCTTATATATTCTGGACGTCAAGCCTTTATCGGATGTGTCATTTTCAAATATATTCTCCCATACTGTAGGGATCCTTCTTGTTCTATTGATGGTGTCTTTTGCTGTACAGAAGCTTTTCAGCTTAATATAGTCCCACTTAATCATTTTTGCTGTTGTTTTCCTTGCCCGGGGAGATATGTTCAAGAAGAGGTCACTCATGTTTATGTCTAAGAGGTTTTTGCCTATGTTTTCTTCCAAGAATTTAATGGTTTCATGGCTTACATTCAGGTCTTTGATCCATTTTGAGTTTACTTTTGTATATGGGGTTAGACAATGGTCCAGTTTCATTCTCCTACATGTAGCTGTCCAGTTTTGCCAGCACCACCTGTTGAAGAGACTGTCATTTCGCCATTGTATGTCCATGGCTCCTTTATCAAATATTAATTGACCATATATGTCTGGGTTAATGTCCGGATTCTCTAGTCTGTTCCATTGGTCTGTGGCTCTGCTCTTGTGCCAGTACCAAATTGTCTTGATTACTATGGCTTTATAGTAGAGCTTGAAGTTGGTGAGTGAGATCCCCCCTACTTTATTCTTCTTTCTCAGGATTGCTTTGGCTATTCGGGGTCTTTTGTGTTTCCATATGAATTTTTGAATTATTTGTTCCAGTTCATTGAAGAATGTTGCTGGTAGTTTCATAGGGATTGCATCAAATCTGTATATTGCTTTGGGCAGGATCGCCATTTTGACGATATTAATTCTTCCTAGCCACGAGCATGGGATGAGTTTCCATCTGTTAGTGTCCCCTTTAATTTCTCTTAAGAGTGACTTGTAGTTTTCAGAGTATAAGTCTTTCACTTCTTTGGTTAGGTTTATTCCTAGGTATTTTATTTTTTTTGATGCAATTGTGAATGGAGTTGTTTTCCTGATTTCTCTTTCTGTTGGTTCATTGTTAGTATACAGGAAAGCCACAGATTTCTGTGTGTTGATTTTCTATCCTGCAACTTTGCTGTATTCCGATATTAGTTCTAGTAGTTTTGGGGTGGAGTCTTTAGGGTTTTTTATGTACAGTATCATGTCATCTGCAAATAGTGACAGTTTAACTTCTTCTTTACCAATCTGGATTCCTTGTATTTCTTTATTTTGTCTGATTGAAGTGGCTAGGACCTCCAGTACTATGTTAAATAACAGTGGAGAGAGTGGGCATCCCTGTCTAGTTCCTGATCTCAGAGGAAATGCTTTCAGCTTCTCGCTGTTCAATATAATGTTGGCTGTGGGTTTATCATAGATGGCCTTTATTATGTTGGGGTACTTGCCCTCTATTCCCATTTTGCTGAGAGTTTTTAACATGAATGGATGTTGAACTTTGTCAAATGCTTTTTCAGCATCTATGGAGATGATCATGTGGTTTTTGTCTTTCTTTTTGTTGATGTGGTGGATGATGTTGATGGACTTTCGAATGTTGTACCATCCTTGCCTCCCTGGGATGAATCCCACTTGGTCATGGTGTATGATCCTTTTGATGTATTTTTGAATTCGGTTTGCTAATATTTTGTTGAGTATTTTTGCATCTACGTTCATCAGGGATATTGGTCTGTATTTTTCTTTTTTGGTGGGGTCTTTTCCTGGTTTTGGTATTAGGGTGATGTTAGTTCATAGAATGAGTTTGGGAGTATCCCCTCCTCCTCTATTTTTTGGAAAACTCTAAGGAGAATGGGTATTGTCTTCCCTGTATGTCTGATAAAATTCTGAGGTAAATCCATCTGGCACGGGAGTTTTGTTCTTTGGTAGTTTTTTGATTACCGCTTCAATTTCGTTGCTGGTAATTGGTCTGTTTAGATTTTCTGTTTCTTCCAGCGTCAATCATGGAAGGTTATATTTTTCTAGGAAGTTGTCCATTTCTCCTAGGTTTCCCAGCTTGTTAGCATATAGGTTTTCATAGTATTCTCCAATAATTCTTTGCATTTCTGTGGGTTCCGTCGTGATTTTTCCTTTCTCTTTTCTGATACTGTTGATTTGTGTTGACTCTCTTTTCTTCTTAATAAGTCTGGCTAGAGGCTTATCTATTTTGTTTATTTTCTCAAAGAACCAGCTCTTGGTTTCATTGATTTTTGCTATTGTTTTATTCTTCTCAATTTTATTTATTTCTTCTCTGATCTTTATTATGTCCCTCCTTCTGCTGACCTTAGGCCTCATCTGTTCTTCTTTTTCCAATTTCCATAATTGTGACATTAGACCATTCATTTGGGATAGCTCTTCCTTTTTTAAATATGCTTGGATTGCTGTATACTTTCCTCTTAAGACTGATTTTGCTGCGTCCCACAGAAGTTGGGGCTTAGTGTTGTTGTTGTCATTTGTTTCCATATATTGCTGGATCTCCATTTTGATTTGGTCATTGATCCATTGATTATTTAGGAGCGTGTTGTTAAGCCTCCATGTGTTTGTGAGCCTCTTTGCTTTCTTTGTACAGTTTATTTCTAGTTTAATGCCTTTGTGGTCTGAAAAGTTGTTTGGTAGTATTTCAATCTTTTGGAATTTTCTGAGGCTCTTTTTGTGGCCTAGTATGTGGTCTATTCTGGAGAATGTTCCATGTGCACTTGAGAAGAATGTATATCCCACTGCTTTTGGATGTAGAGTTCTATAGATGTCTATTAGGTCCATCTGCTCTACTGTGTTGTTCAGTGCTTCCGTGTCCTTACTTATTTTCTGCCCAGTGGATCTATCCTTTGGGGTGAGTGGTGTGTTGAAGTCTCCTAGAATGAATGCATTGCAGTCTATATCCCCCTTTAGTTCTGTTAGTATTTGTTTCACATATGCTGGTGCTCCTGTGTTGGGTGCATATATATTTAGAATGGTTATATCCTCTTGTTTGACTGAGCCCTTTATCATTATGTAGTGTCCTTCTTTATCTCTTGTTACTTTCTTTGTTTTGAAGTCTATTTTGTCTGATATTAGTACTGCAACCCCTGCTTTCTTCTCACTGTTGTTTGCTTGAAATATGTTTTTCCATCCCTTGACTTTTAGTCTGTACATGTCTTTGGGTTTGAGGTGAGTTTCTTGTAAGCAGCATATAGATGGGTCTTGCTTTTTTATCCATTCTGTTACTCTGTGTCTTTTGATTGGTGCATTCAACCCATTAACATTTAGGGTGACTATTGAAAGATATGTACTTATTGCCATTGCAGGCTTTAAATTCGTGGTTACCAAAGGTTCAAGGTTAGCCTCTTTAGTATCTTACTGCCTAACTTAGCTCGCTTATTGAGCTGTTATATACACTGCCTGGAGATTCTTTTCTTCTCTCCCTTCTTGTTCCTCCTCCTCGATTCTTCATATGTTGGGTGTTTTGTGCTGTGCCCTTTTAGGAGTGCTCCCATCTAGAGCAGTCCCTGTAAGATGTTCTGTAGTGTTGGTTTGTGGAAAGCAAATTCCCTCAGCTTTTGTTTGTCTGGGAATTGTTTAATCCCACCGTCATATTTGAATGATAGTCGTGCTGGATACAGTATCCTTGGTTCAAGGCCCTTCTGTTTCATTGTATTAAATATATCATGCCATTCTCTTCTGGCATGTAAATTTTCTGTTGAGAAATCTGACGTTAGCCTGATGGGTTTCCCTTTATAGGTGACCTTTTTCTCTCTAGCTGCCTTTAATACTCTTTCCTTGTCCTTGATCTTTGCCATTTTAATTATTATGTGTCTTGGTGTTGTCCTTCTTGGATCCTTTCTGTTGGGGGTTCTGTGTATTTCTGTGGTCTGTTCGATTACTTCCTCCCCCAGTGTGGGGAAGTTTTCAGCAATTATTTCTTCTAAGATACTTTCCATCTCTTTTCTTCTCTCTTCTTCTTCTGGGACCCCTATAATACGGATATTGTTCCTTTTGGATTGGTCACACAGTTCTCTTAACATTGTTTCATTCCTGGAGATCCTTTTGTCTCTCTCTATGTCAGCTTCTATGCGTTCCTGTTCTCTGATTTCAATTCCATCAATGGCCTCTTGCATTCTATCCATTCTGCTTATAAACCCTTCCAGAGTTTGTTTCACTTCTGCGATCTCCTTTCTGGCATCTGTGATCTCCTTCTGGACTTCATCCCATTTCTCTTGTGTATTTCTCTGCATCTCTGTCAGCATGTTTATGATTCTTATTTTGAATTCTTTGTCAGGAAGACTGGTTAGGTCTGTCTCCTTCTCTGGTGTTGTCTCTGTGATCTTTGTCTGCCTGTAGCTTTGCCTTTTCATGGTGATAGGAATAGTCTGCAGAACTGGGACGAGTGACGGCTGGAATGACTTCCTTTCTTGTTGGTTTGTGGCCCTCCTCTCCTGGGAGAACAGCGACCTCTAGTGGCTTGTGCTGCGCAGCTGTGTGCAGACAGTGTTTCTGCTTACTGCCCGGCTGCTATGGAGTTAATCTCCGCTGTTGCCGTGGGCGTGGCCTGGCTCGGGCAGCCACTCCAAAATGGTGGAGTCGCGTTGGAGCAGGAGCTGCTGGGAGGCTATTTATCTTCGTAAGGGGCCTGCCTGCTCCCTGCAGCCCAGGGGTTAGGGTGCCCAGAGATCCCGGATTCCCTACCTCTGGATTAAGTGACCCGCCCTGCCCCTTTAAGACTTCCAAAAAGCACCCGCCAAAACAAAACAACGACCACAAAAAAAAAAAAAAAAGAAAAAAAAAATTTTTTAATTAAAAAAAAAAAAAAAAGTTTTTAATAAAAAAAAAAAAGAAAAAAAGGGGGTGGTCGTTCGTTTTTCTTTATTCTCCGGTGCCAGCCTCAGGCCTCTGCTCACCGGTCTTTCTGCCCTGTTTTCCTAGTATTGGGGTCCCTATCCCTTTAAGACTTCCAAAAAGCGCTTACCAAAACAAAACAGCAAAAAAGCAAAAAAAAAAAAAAAATGGTTGCGCGCTTTTCTTATGTCCTCTGTCGCCCAGCCTCCAGTGCCCACTCACTGTTCTTGCTGCCCTGTTTCCCTAGTATTGGGGTCCCTATCCCTTTAAGACTTCCAAAAAGCGCTCGCCTAAACAAAACAGCAAAAAAGCAAAAAAAAAATGGTCGCGCGCTTTTATTATGTCCACTGTCGCCCCGCCTCCAGTGCCTGCTCACTGTTCTTGCTGCCCTGTTTTCCTAGTATCGAGCGCCCTGCACTCTGGCCCGGATGGCTGGGGCTGGGTGTTCGGCAGTCCTGGGCTCCGTCTCCCTCCGGCTCTGCCTGCTCTTCTCCCGCCGGGAGCAGGGGGGAGGGGCGCTCGGCTCCCGCGGGGCCGGGGCTTGTATCTTACCTCCTTCGCGAGGAGCTGGGTTCTCTCAGGTGCGGATGTGGTCTGGATATTATCCTGTGTCCTCTGGTCTTTATTCTAGGAAGGGTTGTCTTTGTTATATTTTCATAGATATATGTTGCTTTGGGAGGAGATTTCCGCTGCTCTACTCACGCCGCCATCTTCCGCCCCTCTTACTACACTTTTTAAACTGGACTTCATTCTTCCTTTTCGTTTGTAGTTTCCCTGTGTGCTTTCACCATTGATCTGTTGGTTATGAGCAATAGCTTTGTGTTAATCGATATCTCTCTGAATCTGTGTACCTGTCTGTCTATCTATCAATCTATCTATCTATCTATCTATCCTTCTATCTTTCTATCTATGTATCTCTTTATCTATCTTCCTATCATCTATCTATCGTGTCTATCATCTATCTATAATCTCTCATCTATCTATGTATCTAAGAATCAATCATCTTTCTGTCTTCCCGTCTATCCTTATGTACAGAACAGTTAACAACATCGCCTGTGTCACTTCCCTACATTATGCTTCCAAAAATCTTGCCAAGTAACTAGGACGTATGGAGAGCACTGGGTACACTGAGACAATTGCAGGTCGAGTCTGCCGCGTGTGCTTACAAAACCAGTAAATGGTTGTCCAGGGACTTGAACCCATATCTCTGTCCTCTGTCCTCTTTTACCTCCTTCTCACCTGCTGACTCTAATTTGCCACAATAATTGACTAAGTCTTCCCTGAAGACCACAAGTATCCTTCCTCTGGGCCTGTTGTAGTCAGAAAAGCATACTTGGTGCTTTGCTCATTACCAAGTATGAAGGACATTGGCGTGATCACCTCTGATAGGAGGAGGGACAAATAAAAATCAACACCTATTTCTAGACAGGAGCAGTTTTGAAAAAAGGGTGTGTTGTGGAGTGACGTGTTTATTTGAGTGTCCAACCTTCACTCTTAAGTGGTTATTTCTTTTTTACATTCATGAACATCATAAAACGCACTGATTTCAAAAGCCCAGACGCATTTTATTACAGCAATTCTGTTATTGAGGTGAGAAAAATTGAGAAGGACTTTGCTGTACAACGGAATCTATTCCTTGGTAATGCTGAAACCACACAAAAAAAAATTCATGGTGGCCAGCTAGCGCTATTTTCTACTTACTGTCTCTGGGTACTCAAACAGAATCCATTTGTTTGTTTTTTTGTTTCTCAGTTTCACTTTTTTTAGGTACCTGTCACCGCCCCTTCAGCTTTTAATTTGTCCGTGTCCTGGGATCTCAAGTGAGTCTCCTGTAAGGGAGCACATACATGATCTTGAGTGAAAGATAGCTTAGTTTAGTAAGATGCTTTCCTATCTACCTACCTATCTATCTCTTTACCTATCTATGTAATCTTTCTATCTATCTATCTGTCATCTATCTATGTATGGTCTGTCATCTATCTACTATCATCTGTGTATCTATCTAACTAATCTATCATCTATATGTATGTATATCAGTCGAATCTGTGTATCAATCATTTGTCTGTCTATATATCTGTTTTCTCACTTTTGTCAACGTTCTGTCCCTAGGTGCACTTTGATTCCTCTGTGTCCTTCTCAGTCTCAATTCCTTGTGTTTGTTTTTGTGAGTTAACTGTGTGTTTGGGTCTTGAGAGGAGTGGCCTTGGGTGGGAACTTCTCCTGCGTAGGTGGCACGAGTCTGCTGGGTGTGGATAGTGTGGTTGGTGGGCTGCGCTCTTGAAACTGTGCAGCCCAGTGCCCTCCAGCTGGTCTGCCCCTGGGCCGTTCCTGCTCTGGCGGCTGCATGAGCTGCAGGAGATATTCGAGGCCCCATGCAGGGAGCACCCTGGCGGGCCTGTGGGGTCCGTGGTAAGTACATGCCCAGTAGTATGTCTCTTTGCCAGTGCACCGATGTTACCTCGGTGGCCCTGCTTGGTGGCCCATCTTCAGTGAGTATGCGTGTAGTCACTGGTTAAGGGAACTGCCTTTTGGTGACACGCTGGGTCCTTCTGGGCCAGTGGCCCATGGACTTGCTGAGGTGGCAGCCCAGCTATCTTGTGGGGAAACTGCTCCCCTCTGCTGTCAAGGAGGAGGTGGAATTTCAGTGCATTTACGCATTTAGATGTGAGTGAGTTCTATCTGAAATGGAATAGTAGCGTTGAGAGCTATGTTTCCACCCCCTCAACTTGTAGTTCATCTTCGTCCTTGGATCTCAAGTTAGTCTCCTGTAAGGGAGCACGTAGGTGGTCTTGAGTTTTCATCCCTTCTTTTAACCCTGTGTCTTTTCATTCGAGTCCTGAAGAGCCTGTCCTTTTATTCTGAGAATTGGGAGCTATGTCCTTATTGCACTTTAAAAAATTTTTTTGTTATCATTAATCCACAATCACGCAAAGAACATTATGTTCACCAAGTATATCACGTCCCCCCAAAAACCCCATTACAGTAGCTGTCCATCAGCATAGTTGGATGCTGTAGACCCCTTCACCATGTCCCCCCCACACCCCGTTACAGTCGCTTTCCATCAGCGTGTAGTAAGATGCTGTAGAATCACTACTGGTCTTCTCTGTGTTGTAGAGCCCTGCCCAAGCTCCCCCCACCCACACATTATACATGCTAATCCTAATGCCCCCTTTCTTTTTCAAAACATTTATCAAATCCTTCCCACCCACCCTGCCTTGTCCCTTTCCCTTTGGTAACTGTTAGTCCACTCTTGGGTTCTGTGAGTCTGCTGCTGTTTTTTTCCTTCAGTTTTTCTTTGTTGTTATACTCAACACATGAGTGAAATCATTTGGTACTTGTCTTTCGCCGCATGGCCTATTTCACTGAGCACAATATCCTCTAGCTCCATCCACGTTGTTCAAATGGTAGGATTTTTTCCTTCTTACGGCTGTTTACTGTACTTTTTAAACTAGATTTCTTTCTTCTCCTTTGTCTGTAGTTTCGCTATGTCCTTTCACCATTGCTCTCCTCGTTATTAGCAATAACTTTACGTTAATCAATATGTACCTATATCTATCTATCCATCTGTCTGTCTGTCTATCTATCTATCTATCTATCGTCCTATCATCTATCTATGATGTCTATCATCAATCTATGTACCTATCTATCTATCTTTCATCTGTCGTCTGTCTAGCTATCTATCTATGAATCAATCATCTTTCTGTCTGGCCATCTCTCCTTATGTACAGAACAGTTAACAACATCGCCTTTGTCACTTCCCTACATTATGCTTCCAAAAATCTTTCAAGGTAACTAGGCTGTAGGAAGAGCACTCGGCTCACCGAGATACTTGCAGGTCGAGTCAGCCACGTGTACCTACAAAACCCATAAATGGTTGTGCAGGGACTTAAACCTGTGTCTGTATCCTCTATTATCTTCTTCTCACTGGCTGACGCTATTTAGCCACATTCATTGACTAAGTGCTCCATGAAGACCACAAGTATTGCTCTTCTGGGCCTGTTGTCCACTGAAAGAAAACTTGGTGCTTTGCTCACCACCATGTTTGAGGGACATCGGCGTGATCACCGCTGATAGGATGGAACGACAAATGAAAAGGAACACCAGTTGCTAGACAGGAGCAGTTGGGAGCAGAGAGTGTGGTGTGGAGTGACGTGTTTATTTCAGTGTCCAAACTTCCCTCTTTATATAGTTATTACTTCTTTACATTCATGAACTTCATAAAACCCACTGATCTCAAAGGTCCAGACGTATACTTTTACAGCAATTCAATTGTTGAGTTGAGAGAAAATGAGAAAGACGTTGCTGTACCACTAAATCTATGGCTGGGCAATGCTGAAACCAAACAAAAAGAATTCACTTTGGCCAGATAGGGCTATTTTCTACTGACTGTCTCTGTGGACTCAAACAGAATCCATTCTAGGATTGTTTGTTTTTCAGTTTCACTATGTTGGGTACCTGTACACACCCCTTCGGCTTTTAGATTGTCTGTGTCCTTTGATCTCAAGAGAGTCTCCTGTAAGGGAGCACGAAGGTGGTCTTGAGTTTTCATCCCTTCTTTTAACCCTGTGTCATTTGTTTGGAGCACTCAAAGCCTGTCCTTTTATTCTGACGATTCAGAGCTGTGCCCTTATTGCACTTAAAAAATTGTTTTTGTTATCATTAATCTACAATCACGTGAAGAACATTATGTTTACTAGACTCCCCCCTTCACCAAGTCCCTCCCAAAAACCTCTTACAGTTGCTGTCAGTTAGCAGAGATGGATGCTGTAGACCCGTTCACGATGTACCCCCCCAAACTCCCCATTACAGTCGCTGTCCTTCAGCGTGTAGTAAGATGCTGTAGAATATCTTCTTGTCTTCTCTGTGTTGTACAGCACTCGCCATGCGACCCCGCCCTCACGCATTATACATGCTTATCCTAATCTCCCTTTTCTTTCTCCCCACCCTTATCCCTCCATTCCCAACCACCCTTCTCAGTCCTTTTCCCTTTGGTAACTGTTACTCCACATTCGGGTTCTGTGAGTCTGCTGCTGTTTTGTTTTTTTCAGTGTTTCTTTGTTGTTATACTCCACACATGAGTGAAATCATTTGGTACTTGTCTTTCTCCGCCTGGAATATTTCACTGAGCATACTACCGTCTCGCTCCATCCACGTCATTGCAAATGGTAGCATTTGTTTTCTTCTTCTGGCTGCAAACGGCAGTTTTTAAACTGGACTTCATTCTTCCTTTTAGTTTGTAGAGTCGCTATGTGCTTTCACCATTGATCTCCTGGTTATGAGCAGTAGCTTTGTGTTATTTAATATGTATCTGTATGTATCTTTCTATCAATCTATCTGTCTATCCTTCTATCTTTCTATCTATCTATCTATCTATCTATCATCTATCTGTCTATCAATCTATGTTCCTTTCTACCTATCATGTCTATCGTCGGTCTATCTGTCATCTGTCATCTATCTATCTATCTATGAATCAATCATCTTTTTGTCTGGCCATCTATCCTTATGTACAGGACAGTTAACAACATCGCCTATGTCAGTTCCCTACATTATGCTTCCAAAAATATTGCAAAGTAACTAGTCCTTAGGGAGAGCACTGGGTTCACTGAGACGCTTCCAGGTCGAGTCAGCCGTTTGTGCTTACAAATCCAGTAATTTATGGTGGTGCATGGACTTGCACCCATCTCTCTGTCCTCTGTCCTCTTTTACCTCCTTCTCGCTTGCTGATTGTATTCAGCCACATTCGTTGACTAAGTGCTTCCAGAAGACCACAACTATCCTTCCTCTGGGCCTGTTTAGACAGAAAAGTATACTTGGTGCTTTGCTCACCACCAACTTTGAGGGACAATGGCATGATCATCGCTGATAGGAGGAGGGACAAATAAAAAGAACATCTATTTCTAGGCAGCAACATTTGGGAGCAAAGAGAGTGTTGTGGAGTTACGTGTTTGTTGGAGTGTCCAAACTATTATCTTTAGGTGGTTATTACTACTTTACTTTCAAGAACATCATAAAATCCACTGATTTCAAAAGCCCAGACACATATTATGACAGCAATTCAGTTGTTGAGGTGAGAAAAAATGAGAAGGACGTTGCTGTACCACTAAATCTATGGCTGGGCACTGCTGAAACCGAACAAAAAGAATTCACGGTGTCTAGATAGGGCTATTTTCTACTGACTGTCTCTGGGGACTCAAACAAAATCCATTTGTTTGTTTGTTTGCTTTTCAGTTACACTTGTGTAGGGTTGCTGTCCCCACCCCTTCGGATTGTAGTTTGTCTGTATCTTTGGATCTCAAGTGAGCCTCCTATAGGGGAGCACTTAGGTGATCTTGAGTTTTCATCCCTTCTTTTAACCCTGTGTCTTTTGTTTGGAGCTCGCAAAGCCTGTTTTATTGCTGTGCCCATATTGCACTTAAAAACATATTTTTTTATCATTAATCTGCAATCACATGAAGAACATCATATTTACTAGGCTCCCACCTTCACCAAGTCCCCACCAAAACCTCTTACAGTCGTTGTCCATAAGCATTGTTGTATGCTGTAGACTGCTTCACCATGACCCCCACAAACACCCCATTACAGTCGCTGTCCATCAGCGTGTAGTAAATGCTGTAGAATCTATACTTGTCTTCTCTGTGTTGTACATCCCTCCCTTTGCCCCCCCGAGCCCACGCATTATACATGTTAATCCTATTGTCCCCTTTCTTCTCCCTGCCCTTATACCTCCCTTCCCACACACCCTGCCCATTCCCTTTCCCTTTGGTAACTGTTATTGAACTCTCGGGTTCTGTGAGTCTGCTGCTGTTTATTTCCTCCAGTTTTTCTTTGTTGTTATACTCCACACATGAATGAAATCATTGGCTACTTGTCTTTCTCCACCTGGTATATATCACTGAGCATGCTACCGTCTAGCTACTTCCACATCCTTGCAAATGGTAGGATTTGTTTTCTTCTTATGGCTGCTTACTGCACTTTTTAAACTGGACTTCATTCTTCCTTTTTGTTTGTAGTTTCCCTAAGTGCTTTCACCATTGATCTGTTGGTTATGAGCAATAGCTTTGTGTTAATCGATATCTCTCTGAATCTGTGTACCTGTCTGTCTATCTATCAATCTATCTATCTATCTATCCTTCTCTCTTTCTATCTATGTATCTCTCTATCTATCTTCCTATCATCTATGTATCATGTCTATCATCTATCTATAATCTCTCATCTATCTATGTATCTATGAATCAATCATCTTTTTGTCTTCCCATCTATCCTTATGTACAGAACAGATAACAACATCGCCTATGTCACTTCCCTACATTATGCTTCCAAAAATCTTGCCAAGTAACTAGGACGTATGGAGAGCACTGGGTACACTGAGACAATTGCAGGTCGAGTCTGCCGCGTGTGCTTACAAAACCAGTAAATGGTTGTCCAGGGACTTGAACCCATATCTCTGTCCTCTGTCATCTTTTACCTTCTTCTCGCCTGCTGACCCTAATTTGCCACAATAATTGACTAAGTCTTCCCTGAAGACCACAAGTATCCATCCTCTGGGCCTGTTGTAGTCAGAAAAGTATACTTGGTGCTTTGCTCATCACCAAGTATGAAGGACATCGGGGTGATCACCTCTGATAGGAGGAGGGACAAATAAAAATGAACACCTATTTCTAGACAGGAGCAGTTTTGAACAAAGAGTGTGTTGTGGAGTGACGTGTTTATTTGAGTGTCCAACCTTCACTCTTAAGTGGTTATTACTTTTTTACATTCATGAACATCATAAAACGCACTGATTTCAAAAGCCCAGACACATATTATTACAGCAATTCTGTTATTGTGGTGAGAAAAATTGAGAAGGACTTTGCTGTACAATGGTATCTATTTCTGGGCACTGCTGAAACCAAACAAAAAAAAATTCATGGTGGCCAGCTAGGGCTATTTTCTACTGACTGTCTCTGGGGACTCAAACAGAATCCATTTGTTTGTTTGTTTCTCAGTTTCACTTTTTTTGGGTACCTGTCTCTGCACCTTCAGCTTTTAATTTGTCCGTGTCCCGGGATCTCAAGTGAGTCTCCTGTAAGGGAGCACATACATGATCTTGAGTGAAAGATAGCTTAGTTTAGTATGATGCTTTCCTATCTACCTACCTATCTATCTCTTTACCTATCTATGTAATCTTTCTATCTATCTATCTGTCATCTATCTATGTATGGTCTGTCATCTATCTACTATCATCTGTGTATCTATCTAATTAATCTATCATCTATATGTATGTATATCAGTCGAATCTATGTATCAAGCATTTGTCTGTCTATATATCTGTTTTCTCACTTTTGTCAACGTTCTGTCCCTAGGTGCACTTTGATTCCTCTGTGTCCTTCTCAGTCTCAATTCCTTGTGTTTGTTTTTGTGAGTTAACTGTGTGTTTGGGTCTTGAGAGGAGTGGCCTTGGGTGGGAACTTCTCCTGCGTAGGTGGCACGAGTCTGCTGGGTGTGGATAGTGTGGTTGGTGGGCTGCGCTCTTGAAACTGTGCAGCCCAGTGCCCTCCAGCTGCTCTGCCCCTGGGCCGATCCTGCTGTGGCGGCTGCAAGAGCTGCAGGGAATATCCGAGGCCCCATGCAGGGAGCACCCTGGCGGGCCTGCAGGGTCCGTGGTAGGTACATGCCCAGTAGTATGTCTCTTTGCCAGTGCACCGATGTTACCTCGGTGGCCCTGCTTGGTGGCCCATCTTCAGAGAGTATGTGTGTAGTCACTGGTTAAGGGAACTGCCTTTTGGTGACACGCGGGGTTCTTCTGGGCCAGTGGCCCATGGACTTGCTGAGGTGGCAGCCCAGCTAGCTTGTGGGGAAACTGCTCCCCTCTGCTGTCAAGGTGGAGGTGGAATTTCAGTGCATTTACGCATTTAGATGTGAGTGAGGTCTATCTGAAATGGAATAGTAGCGTTGAGAGCTATGTTTCCACCCCCTCAACTTGTAGTTCATCTTCGTCCTTGGATCTCAAGTTAGTCTCCTGTAAGGGAGCACGTAGGTGGTCTTGAGTTTTCATCCCTTCTTTTAACCCTGTGTCTTTTCATTGGAGTATTGAAGAGCCTGTCCTTTTATTCTGAGAATTGAGAGCTATGTCCTTATTGCACTTTAAAAATTTTTTTTGTTATCATTAATCCACAATCACGCAAAAAACATCATGTTCACCAAGTACACCACGTTCCCCCGAAAAACCCCATTACAGTAGCTGTCAATCAGCATAGTTGGATGCTGTAGACCCCTTCACCATTTCCCCCCCACACCCCGTTACAGTCGCTTTCCATCAGCGTGTAGTAAGATGCTGTAGAATCACTACTGGTCTTCTCTGTGTTGTACAGCCCTCCCCATGCTCCCCCCACCCACACATTATACATGCTAATCCTAATGCCCCCTTTCTTTCACCCCACATTTATCAAACACTTCCCACCCACCCTGCCTAGTCCCTTTCCCTTTGGTAACTGTTAGTCCACTCTTGGTTCCTGTGAGTCTGCTGCTGTTTTTTTCCTTCAGTTTTTCTTTGTTGTTATACTCAACACATGAGTGAAATCGTTTGGTACTTGTCTTTCTCCGCATGGCCTTTTTCACTGAGCATAATACCCTCCAGCTCCATCCACGTTGTTCAAATATTAGGATTTTTTTCTTCTTACGGCTGCTTACTGTACCTTTTAAACTAGATTTCTGACTTCTCTTTTGTCTGTAGTTTCGCTATGTGCTTTCACCATTGCTCTTCTCGTTATTAGCAATAACTTTACGTTAATCAATATGTACCTATATCTATCTATCCATCTGTCTGTCTGTCTATCTATCTATCTATGTATCTTCCTATCATCTATCTATGATGTCTATCATCAATCTATGTACCTATCTACCTATCTTTCATCTGTCGTCTGTCTAGCTATCTATCTATGAATCAATCATCTTTTTGTCTGCCCATCTATCCTTATGTACAGAACAGTTATCAACATCGCCTTTGTCACTTCCCTACATTATGCTTCCAAAAATCTTTCAAGGTAACTAGGCTGTAGGAAGAGCACTCGGTTCACTGAGATACTTGCAGGTCGAGTCAGCCACGTGTACCTACAAAACCAGTAAATGGTTGTGCAGGGACTTGAACCTGTGTCTGTATCCTCTATTATCTTCTTCTCACTGGCTGACTCTATTTAGCCACATTCATTGACTAAGTGCTCCATGAAGACCACAAGTATTGTTCCTCTGGGCCTGTTGTCCACAGAAAGAAAACTTGGTGCTTTCCTCACCACCATGTTTGAGGGACATCGGCGTGATCACCGCTGATAGGATGGAACGACAAATGAAAAGGAACACCAGTTGCTAGACAGGAGCAGTTGGGAGCAAAGAGTGTGGTGTGGAGTGACGTGTTTATTTCAGTGTCCAAACTTCCCTCTTTATATAGTTATTACTTCTTTACATTCATGAACTTCATAAAACCCACTGATCTCAAAGGTCCAGACGTATACTTTTACAGCAATTCAATTGTTGAGTTGAGAGAAAATGAGAAAGACGTTGCTGTACCACTAAATCTATGGCTGGGCAATGCTGAAACCGAAGAAAAAGAATTCACGGTGTCTAGATAGGGCTATTTTCTACTGACTGTCTCTGGGGACTCAAACAAAATCCATTTGTTTGTTTGTTTGCTTTTCAGTTACACTTGTGTAGGGTTGCTGTCCCCACCCCTTCGGATTGTAGTTTGTCTGTATCTTTGGATCTCAAGTGAGCCTCCTATAGGGGAGCACTTAGGTGATCTTGAGTTTTCATCCCTTCTTTTAACCCTGTGTCTTTTGTTTGGAGCTCGCAAAGCCTGTTTTATTGCTGTGCCCATATTGCACTTAAAAACATATTTTTTTTATCATTAATCTGCAATCACATGAAGAACATCATATTTACTAGGCTCCCACCTTCACCAAGTCCCCACCAAAACCTCTTACAGTCGTTGTCCATAAGCATTGTTGTATGCTGTAGACTGCTTCACCATGACCCCCACAAACACCCCATTACAGTCGCTGTCCATCAGCGTGTAGTAAATGCTGTAGAATCTATACTTGTCTTCTCTGTGTTGTACATCCCTCCCTTTGCCCCCCCGAGCCCACGCATTATACATGTTAATCCTATTGTCCCCTTTCTTCTCCCTGCCCTTATACCTCCCTTCCCACACACCCTGCCCATTCCCTTTCCCTTTGGTAACTGTTATTGAACTCTCGGGTTCTGTGAGTCTGCTGCTGTTTATTTCCTCCAGTTTTTCTTTGTTGTTATACTCCACACATGAATGAAATCATTGGCTACTTGTCTTTCTCCACCTGGTATATATCACTGAGCATGCTACCGTCTAGCTACTTCCACATCCTTGCAAATGGTAGGATTTGTTTTCTTCTTATGGCTGCTTACTGCACTTTTTAAACTGGACTTCATTCTTCCTTTTTGTTTGTAGTTTCCCTAAGTGCTTTCACCATTGATCTGTTGGTTATGAGCAATAGCTTTGTGTTAATCGATATCTCTCTGAATCTGTGTACCTGTCTGTCTATCTATCAATCTATCTATCTATCTATCCTTCTCTCTTTCTATCTATGTATCTCTCTATCTATCTTCCTATCATCTATGTATCATGTCTATCATCTATCTATAATCTCTCATCTATCTATGTATCTATGAATCAATCATCTTTTTGTCTTCCCATCTATCCTTATGTACAGAACAGATAACAACATCGCCTATGTCACTTCCCTACATTATGCTTCCAAAAATCTTGCCAAGTAACTAGGACGTATGGAGAGCACTGGGTACACTGAGACAATTGCAGGTCGAGTCTGCCGCGTGTGCTTACAAAACCAGTAAATGGTTGTCCAGGGACTTGAACCCATATCTCTGTCCTCTGTCATCTTTTACCTTCTTCTCGCCTGCTGACTCTAATTTGCCACAATAATTGACTAAGTCTTCCCTGAAGACCACAAGTATCCTTCCTCTGGGCCTGTTGTAGTCAGAAAAGTATACTTGGTGCTTTGCTCATCACCAAGTATGAAGGACATCGGCGTGATCACCTCTGATAGGAGGAGGGACAAATAAAAATGAACACCTATTTCTAGACAGGAGCAGTTTTGAACAAAGAGTGTGTTGTGGAGTGACGTGTTTATTTGAGTGTCCAACCTTCACTCTTAAGTGGTTATTACTTTTTTACATTCATGAACATCATAAAACGCACTGATTTCAAAAGCCCAGACACATATTATTACAGCAATTCTGTTATTGTGGTGAGAAAAATTGAGAAGGACTTTGCTGTACAATGGTATCTATTTCTGGGCACTGCTGAAACCAAACAAAAAAAAATTCATGGTGGCCAGCTAGGGCTATTTTCTACTGACTGTCTCTGGGGACTCAAACAGAATCCATTTGTTTGTTTGTTTCTCAGTTTCACTTTTTTGGGTACCTGTCTCCGCACCTTCAGCTTTTAATTTGTCCGTGTCCCGGGATCTCAAGTGAGTCTCCTGTAAGGGAGCACATACATGATCTTGAGTGAAAGATAGCTTAGTTTAGTATGATGCTTTCCTATCTACCTACCTATCTATCTCTTTACCTATCTATGTAATCTTTCTATCTATCTATCTGTCATCTATCTATGTATGGTCTGTCATCTATCTACTATCATCTGTGTATCTATCTAATTAATCTATCATCTATATGTATGTATATCAGTCGAATCTATGTATCAATCATTTGTCTGTCTATATATCTGTTTTCTCACTTTTGTCAACGTTCTGTCCCTAGGTGCACTTTGATTCCTCTGTGTCCTTCTCAGTCTCAATTCCTTGTGTTTGTTTTTGTGAGTTAACTGTGTGTTTGGGTCTTGAGAGGAGTGGCCTTGGGTGGGAACTTCTCCTGCGTAGGTGGCACGAGTCTGCTGGGTGTGGATAGTGTGGTTGGTGGGCTGCGCTCTTGAAACTGTGCAGCCCAGTGCCCTCCAGCTGCTCTGCCCCTGGGCCGTTCCTGCTGTGGCGGCTGCAAGAGCTGCAGGGAATATCCGAGGCCCCATGCAGGGAGCACCCTGGCGGGCCTGCAGGGTCCGTGGTAGGTACATGCCCAGTAGTATGTCTCTTTGCCAGTGCACCGATGTTACCTCGGTGGCCCTGCTTGGTGGCCCATCTTCAGAGAGTATGTGTGTAGTCACTGGTTAAGGGAACTGCCTTTTGGTGACACGCGGGGTTCTTCTGGGCCAGTGGCCCATGGACTTGCTGAGGTGGCAGCCCAGCTAGCTTGTGGGGAAACTGCTCCCCTCTGCTGTCAAGGTGGAGGTGGAATTTCAGTGCATTTACGCATTTAGATGTGAGTGAGGTCTATCTGAAATGGAATAGTAGCGTTGAGAGCTATGTTTCCACCCCCTCAACTTGTAGTTCATCTTCGTCCTTGGATCTCAAGTTAGTCTCCTGTAAGGGAGCACGTAGGTGGTCTTGAGTTTTCATCCCTTCTTTTAACCCTGTGTCTTTTCGTTGGAGTATTGAAGAGCCTGTCCTTTTATTCTGAGAATTGAGAGCTATGTCCTTATTGCACTTAAAAAATTTTTTTTGTTATCATTAATCCACAATCACGCAAAAAACATCATGTTCACCAAGTACACGACGTTCCCCCGATAAACCCCATTACAGTAGCTGTCAATCAGCATAGTTGGATGCTGTAGACCCCTTCACCATTTCCCCCACACACCCCGTTACAGTCGCTTTCCATCAGCGTGTAGTAAGATGCTGTAGAATCACTACTGGTCTTCTCTGTGTTGTACAGCCCTCCCCATGCTCCCCCCACCCACACATTATACATGCTAATCCTAATGCCCCCTTTCTTTCACCCCACATTTATCAAACACTTCCCACCCACCCTGCCTAGTCCCTTTCCCTTTGGTAACTGTTAGTCCACTCTTGGTTCCTGTGAGTCTGCTGCTGTTTTCTTCCTTCAGTTTTTCTTTGTTGTTATACTCAACACATGAGTGAAATCGTTTGGTACTTGTCTTTCTCCGCATGGCCTTTTTCACTGAGCATAATACCCTCCAGCTCCATCCACGTTGTTCAAATATTAGGATTTTTTTCTTCTTACGGCTGCTTACTGTACCTTTTAAACTAGATTTCTGACTTCTCTTTTGTCTGTAGTTTCGCTATGTGCTTTCACCATTGCTCTTCTCGTTATTAGCAATAACTTTACGTTAATCAATATGTACCTATATCTATCTATCCATCTGTCTGTCTGTCTATCTATCTATCTATGTATCTTCCTATCATCTATCTATGATGTCTATCATCAATCTATGTACCTATCTACCTATCTTTCATCTGTCGTCTGTCTAGCTATCTATCTATGAATCAATCATCTTTTTGTCTGCCCATCTATCCTTATGTACAGAACAGTTATCAACATCGCCTTTGTCACTTCCCTACATTATGCTTCCAAAAATCTTTCAAGGTAACTAGGCTGTAGGAAGAGCACTCGGTTCACTGAGATACTTGCAGGTCGAGTCAGCCACGTGTACCTACAAAACCAGTAAATGGTTGTGCAGGGACTTGAACCTGTGTCTGTATCCTCTATTATCTTCTTCTCACTGGCTGACTCTATTTAGCCACATTCATTGACTAAGTGCTCCATGAAGACCACAAGTATTGTTCCTCTGGGCCTGTTGTCCACAGAAAGAAAACTTGGTGCTTTCCTCATCACCATGTTTGAGGGACATCGGCGTGATCACCGCTGATAGGATGGAACAACAAATGAAAAGGAACACCAGTTGCTAGACAGGAGCAGTTGGGAGCCAAGAGTGTGGTGTGGAGTGACGTGTTTATTTCAGTGTCCAAACTTCCCTCTTTATATAGTTATTACTTCTTTACATTCATGAACTTCATAAAACCCACTGATCTCAAAGGTCCAGACGTATACTTTTACAGCAATTCAATTGTTGAGTTGAGAGAAAATGAGAAAGACGTTGCTGTACCACTAAATCTATGGCTGGGCAATGCTGAAACCAAACAAAAAGAATTCACTTTGGCCAGATAGGGCTATTTTCTACTGACTGTCTCTGTGGACTCAAACAGAATCCATTCTAGGATTGTTTGTTTTTCAGTTTCACTATGTTGGGTACCTGTACACACCCCTTCGGCTTTTAGATTGTCTGTGTCCTTTGATCTCAAGAGAGTCTCCTGTAAGGGAGCACGAAGGTGGTCTTGAGTTTTCATCCCTTCTTTTAACCCTGTGTCATTTGTTTGGAGCACTCAAAGCCTGTCCTTTTATTCTGACGATTCAGAGCTGTGCCCTTATTGCACTTAAAAAATTGTTTTTGTTATCATTAATCTACAATCACGTGAAGAACATTATGTTTACTAGACTCCCCCCTTCACCAAGTCCCTCCCAAAAACCTCTTACAGTTGCTGTCAGTTAGCAGAGATGGATGCTGTAGACCCGTTCACGATGTACCCCCCCAAACTCCCCATTACAGTCGCTGTCCTTCAGCGTGTAGTAAGATGCTGTAGAATATCTTCTTGTCTTCTCTGTGTTGTACAGCACTCGCCATGCGACCCCGCCCTCACGCATTATACATGCTTATCCTAATCTCCCTTTTCTTTCTCCCCACCCTTATCCCTCCATTCCCAACCACACTTCTCAGTCCTTTTCCCTTTGGTAACTGTTACTCCACATTCGGGTTCTGTGAGTCTGCTGCTGTTTTGTTTTTTTCAGTGTTTCTTTGTTGTTATACTCCACACATGAGTGAAATCATTTGGTACTTGTCTTTCTCCGCCTGGAATATTTCACTGAGCATACTACCGTCTCGCTCCATCCACGTCATTGCAAATGGTAGCATTTGTTTTCTTCTTCTGGCTGCAAACGGCAGTTTTTAAACTGGACTTCATTCTTCCTTTTAGTTTGTAGAGTCGCTATGTGCTTTCACCATTGATCTCCTGGTTATGAGCAGTAGCTTTGTGTTATTTAATATGTATCTGTATGTATCTTTCTATCAATCTATCTGTCTATCCTTCTATCTTTCTATCTATCTATCTATCTATCTATCATCTATCTGTCTATCAATCTATGTTCCTTTCTACCTATCATGTCTATCGTCGGTCTATCTGTCATCTGTCATCTATCTATCTATCTATGAATCAATCATCTTTTTGTCTGGCCATCTATCCTTATGTACAGGACAGTTAACAACATCGCCTATGTCAGTTCCCTACATTATGCTTCCAAAAATATTGCAAAGTAACTAGTCCTTAGGGAGAGCACTGGGTTCACTGAGACGCTTCCAGGTCGAGTCAGCCGTTTGTGCTTACAAATCCAGTAATTTATGGTGGTGCATGGACTTGCACCCATCTCTCTGTCCTCTGTCCTCTTTTACCTCCTTCTCGCTTGCTGATTGTATTCAGCCACATTCGTTGACTAAGTGCTTCCAGAAGACCACAACTATCCTTCCTCTGGGCCTGTTTAGACAGAAAAGTATACTTGGTGCTTTGCTCACCACCAACTTTGAGGGACAATGGCATGATCATCGCTGATAGGAGGAGGGACAAATAAAAAGAACATCTATTTCTAGGCAGCAACATTTGGGAGCAAAGAGAGTGTTGTGGAGTTACGTGTTTGTTGGAGTGTCCAAACTATTATCTTTAGGTGGTTATTACTACTTTACTTTCAAGAACATCATAAAATCCACTGATTTCAAAAGCCCAGACACATATTATGACAGCAATTCAGTTGTTGAGGTGAGAAAAAATGAGAAGGACGTTGCTGTACCACTAAATCTATGGCTGGGCACTGCTGAAACCGAACAAAAAGAATTCACGGTGTCTAGATAGGGCTATTTTCTACTGACTGTCTCTGGGGACTCAAACAAAATCCATTTGTTTGTTTGTTTGCTTTTCAGTTACACTTGTGTAGGGTTGCTGTCCCCACCCCTTCGGATTGTAGTTTGTCTGTATCTTTGGATCTCAAGTGAGCCTCCTATAGGGGAGCACTTAGGTGATCTTGAGTTTTCATCCCTTCTTTTAACCCTGTGTCTTTTGTTTGGAGCTCGCAAAGCCTGTTTTATTGCTGTGCCCATATTGCACTTAAAAACATATTTTTTTATCATTAATCTGCAATCACATGAAGAACATCATATTTACTAGGCTCCCACCTTCACCAAGTCCCCACCAAAACCTCTTACAGTCGTTGTCCATAAGCATTGTTGTATGCTGTAGACTGCTTCACCATGACCCCCACAAACACCCCATTACAGTCGCTGTCCATCAGCGTGTAGTAAATGCTGTAGAATCTATACTTGTCTTCTCTGTGTTGTACATCCCTCCCTTTGCCCCCCCGAGCCCACGCATTATACATGTTAATCCTATTGTCCCCTTTCTTCTCCCTGCCCTTATACCTCCCTTCCCACACACCCTGCCCATTCCCTTTCCCTTTGGTAACTGTTATTGAACTCTCGGGTTCTGTGAGTCTGCTGCTGTTTATTTCCTCCAGTTTTTCTTTGTTGTTATACTCCACACATGAATGAAATCATTGGCTACTTGTCTTTCTCCACCTGGTATATATCACTGAGCATGCTACCGTCTAGCTACTTCCACATCCTTGCAAATGGTAGGATTTGTTTTCTTCTTATGGCTGCTTACTGCACTTTTTAAACTGGACTTCATTCTTCCTTTTTGTTTGTAGTTTCCCTAAGTGCTTTCACCATTGATCTGTTGGTTATGAGCAATAGCTTTGTGTTAATCGATATCTCTCTGAATCTGTGTACCTGTCTGTCTATCTATCAATCTATCTATCTATCTATCCTTCTCTCTTTCTATCTATGTATCTCTCTATCTATCTTCCTATCATCTATGTATCATGTCTATCATCTATCTATAATCTCTCATCTATCTATGTATCTATGAATCAATCATCTTTTTGTCTTCCCATCTATCCTTATGTACAGAACAGATAACAACATCGCCTATGTCACTTCCCTACATTATGCTTCCAAAAATCTTGCCAA